>NC_140579.1:1269299194-1269734194 GCF_964204655.1 Triturus cristatus | reverse complement strand
ACACACCCACACGCACTCACCCACACGCACTCACCCACACGCACTCACCCACACGCACTCACCCACACGCACTCACCCACACGCACTCACCCACACGCACTCACCCACACGCACTCGCCCACACGCACTCGCCCACACGCACTCGCCCACACGCACACGCCCACACGCACACGCCCACACGCACACGCCCACACGCACACACCCACACGCACACACCCACACGCACACACCCACACGCACACACCCACACGCACACACCCACACGCACACACCCACACGCACACACCCACACGCACACACACGCACACCCGCACACACCCGCACACACCCACACGCACCCACACGCACACACCCACACGCACACACCCACACGCACACACCCACACGCACACACCCACACGCACACACCCACACGCACACACCCACACGCACACAACCACACGCACACACACAACCACACGCACACACACAACCACACGCACACACACAACCACACGCACACACACAACCACACGCACACACACAACCACACGCACACACACAACCACACGCACACACACAACCACACGCACACACACAACCACACGCACACACACAACCACACGCACACACACAACCACACGCACACACACAACCACACGCACACACACAACCACACGCACACACACAACCACACGCACACACACAACCACACGCACACACACAACCACACGCACACACACAACCACACGCACACACACAACCACACGCACACACACAACCACACGCACACACACAACCACACGCACACACACAACCACACGCACACACACAACCACACGCACACACACAACCACACGCACACACACAACCACACGCACACACACAACCACACGCACACACACAACCACACGCACACACACAACCACACGCACACACACAACCACACGCGCACACACACAACCACACGCGCGCACACACAACCACACGCAACCGCGCACACACCCACGCACACACAACCACACACACACACAACCACGCACACACAACCACACACACACACAACCACGCACACACAACCACACACACACACAACCACGCACACACAACCACACACACACACAACCACGCACACACAACCACACACACACACACACACACACACACAACCACGCACACACAACCACACACACACACACACACACACACAACCACACACACACACACACACACACAACCACACACACACACACACACACACACACACACCCGCACACACACACACACACACGCACACACACACGCACACACACACACACACACCCACACACACACACACACACACCCACACGCACACACACACCCACACGCACACACACACGCACACACACACCCACACACACACCCACACGCACACACACACGCACACGCACACACACAACCACACGCACACACACAACCACACGCACACACACAACCACACGCACACACACACAACCACACGCACACACACACAACCACACGCACACACAATCACACACACACACACACAACCACACACACACAACCACACGCACAACCACACACACACAACCACACACACACACACAACCACACACACACACACAACCACACACACACACAACCACACACACACCAAGCATTGGCATAGCCAATAGGTCTCGCCTTTGGGACCTTATAAGTGTTTAGGCATGCAACAGTTGATGTGGTTGCACCTAGGATATTGTGCTGCATAACTAAATACTTAGAAGATCCCAAAAGCGAGACCTATTGGCTATGCCAATGCTTGTTTGAAAGTTGCTGTTGAAGAAGACTGTCAGATAGGAAGGATGGATGTTAGCGGAAGACAAAGGGTAAGAATGGCACTGAGAGGATAGGGAAACGTACATGTTTCATTTAATCCAGAAATATCTCATTAGGTAAGGATTAGTTAAAGTGAATTGTGAACTTCAGAGAAAAAGTGGCTAATGTCCGCAAGTTATTTGCAATGTTTTTACAGTGTAATCAGAGTAGAAGAAAATATGAGCTTCATTAGCTTTCACATTTAGAGTACCTAAAAAGTTGCAAGAATTTCACCAAGGGGTACGCTTGTTTACGCTTAGCACAGTCCCTTCATTAATGAAATTTGTAATTCTTATGCATAATCTGTTGGCCTTAGGAAGGTTCAGAAATTCCAGTTCGGTTGAGTCTCTTTTTTTGGAAGCATCCTTATGTCACCTTCAAAGAGTACTCGTTTTGGAATGGAAATATAGGATCCTTGCCCTTTACATACCAATAAGTGGTGGTGGTAGCTTACCAGTATTTGTACATATTTAAGATGGCCTGTAGTGGCTACTGAACTGGTCTTGTGTAAAGTTCCACTTACACCCGGACCCTTCCACTGTCATCCTTTGTGCCTGTTAAGGTTGTGGGGAAATTACAGCGAGTATCCCAGTACCCATTTTGGATTGCACTCACTTTCTATGACGCGAGAGATGAGAGTATAGATTGCTCAGACAGCAGAAATGGATTGCCTGCTTTCCTAGAGTTTAAGGAAAGAGTCTTAGACATGGAAGCATGGGGCAACAGCAATTGTGCTCAAACACAGTAGTGGAAGTAGAACTGTAGCAGTTATGTTAGAACACTGTACTTGGAGTGGGAATTATAGAAGTTGGCCAGAGCTCAATAATTTTATATTGTAGAACCATGTACCCGAACCCCCAGTTACTGTGTGTAGTGTCTGTTTTTCTGGTTTTAACTACTTTGTTTTACAAAACAGCAGTAGACTGTACGTTAAATTCACATGTTTGTTGTTTGAGTTCTGAGTCTGTGCTTTCCACTCTTCTGAGCTAACCTGAGAGACCAGGGCTAAAGGGTGTACTTGGCCCACTTTGCTGCACTATAGTAGGATGGACAGCAGAGGCAAACGGCCCTAGCCACTATAATTGGGTCCCAGTATGCCTGCGTGCCCTGTGCTCAATCCTCCACCGAACAGGGTCTGACTGCTTCTCTAAAGCACTGGGTAGGAAACGATGCTTGATGTTTCTTGGTCTCCCTTCTGCTCCCAAGTGAGAAGGTTAAAATGCTCACCTTGCCCTACAGATAAAGAGTGGCTAAGGACATGCAAGGAGCCACCGAAAGATTAAAATAGGTTGGTTTGGGAAACAGTAGTGATGCAGAGAAATGGTGTAAGATCACAGACGTAGAAAGCCAAAAAGCTGGCATTTCTTTAGCCGTGAGGCAACGTTCAACCGGAAGGTGAGAAAACTAATAGTTTGCTCAACTTTATTCTGCAGGTGCAACTTGTTGGCCTTGATGAGGAGAGTTCGGAATTTATTTGTAGGAACACCTTTGATCATCCATACCCAACTACAAAACTGATGTGGATTCCTGACACTAAAGGAGTTTACCCAGACCTTTTGGCAACCAGTGGAGATTACCTCCGTGTTTGGCGTGTAAGTAATGTCAAATAATATTGGTTTCAGAGAAGTATGCTGATCTACTCTTGGAACAGTGTTGTGGAGCACTTAGCATTTGAGCCAGTACAAGTTTGTGACATATCTTATAAGTCACAAAAGGGTAAAATGCACATATGTGCACTTGCAAAATTATATCTGTTCTTTATTGGTGTGTTAAATCCTGTAACTTTTTGGTATAAATATTGCCAAGTGTAGAGCCTTGCACGAAATTAGTAATTAGTAATTGTTTGTTGAGCTAACTATAAATGGCTGGTTCAGAGGTTTTGCGTTTTTGTTTAGTAATCATAAATTCACATTGACTGCTATTTTTAAGGGAATTGTTTTGACATTTTTTTTGTTAATCTTATGAGAAATAGAAACTATAACTTAAAGTACATTTTTTGTTTCTTTTTGATGAAATTTTATGTTAGCCGAGATTGGTACTTTAGACCACTTGTTTTTGTGTGTAACCATCACTGTGGATAGGCCCTTGGCCCAACCTCCTGTGTGGCCTTTGGGCATTCGAATTGGGTTTCAAGAGCAGGACCCTATGGCCCATCCATGCACTCGACCACCTGCTGCTGAATGCCTTAATCTAGATGTCTTTAAACTGGGTGGCTGTGGTGCTATTTTCAGGGGGTGCACGCCCTTCAGCAGTTGGAGTCACAACGTGTGTGTAGGGGCTGGTTGGTGTAATGTTTGATAATTCACTGGTGCTTAAAAGGTAGCCTGAAAGTGTAGGAACGTGGAATCTGACTGCATGTTTGCCCCCACTTTTTTCCTGGTGTTTTGCTGGTTTTCGACTTAGGCTGGGGCCCTGAATAGCAGGATCCCTGCCAAACTATCTGCTTTCCCCTTTAAATTGATTACAAGTACTTTAGGTACACTCCAGATTGGATTCTGGGGTACCCTTATGAGTCACTAGTATATGGTATACTATATACCCAGGGCATAGGTACCCCAGAGGCCTACCAGGGGCTGCAGCATGTATTGTGCCACCCCTGCGAAACCTTCCAAAATCACACCACAGGTCTGCTACTGCAGCCTGGGTAAAGTGGTGTATGCACCCCTTACTGAGAAATAGGTTACCTATATCTCTCCATATCACTGCATATGTAAACCTATCGCTCACCCCTATGGCAGGCCTTAACAATCCTGAAAGCAGGGTGCTGGGTTTCATGTGAGAGTGTGCCCATGCATGAGCAGAGCCCCTCTGCAGCTTTCGGAACCTTTATTCCGGGATTGATTGTGATGCAGCCAAACCATATACTCTTAAGTGCATTATAATCTCGCGGTAAATGCTAACTTTGGGATGGCTGCATGGAAACATGTTGTCTTTGGTGTCAAACACCTTGAAATCATACCCCTACACCAGTAACTGGTGTGGGAGTATGATCCCACCCTTCTAGAGGGAGAGACATGACGGCACCAGTATAACCGCTACCAACTTAACAGACCCTGGCATCACAAAATGGATGCTGCCAGCCAAAGACACGAGTCTGCCCTCCTGCTGCTGGACGAAACTCCGGCAGGGGAGGCCGGGACGATAGGTTTCCTGTCACAGGGAGGTGTCACCACCTCCCAGACAGGCTGTAGTGTATTGGGGCTGGGTGGGTGCACCCCAAGAGTGCTTTGTAGTCTGCACTGGGGGCACATTTGGTGTCCCTGTGCCTAGTCCAGCTCAAACCGGTTGCAGGGACTACCAGCCCCTGGTCTGGCGCGAAACTGGACAAAGGAAAGGGGTGTAGCCACCCTCCCATAGGTGGGTCCCTAGAGTTTGTCCCACCCCTTCCTTGGGTATAAGATAGGTACCCCTGGCAACAGGACCTTAGATTACACCTGGACGAAACTCTGATACTTTATCCTGGAACTTCGACGATCTACATTGAACTAGATGACTGAAGAATCTCCCTTGGAGTAAAGGATTACTCCCCTGCAAGGCAGGCACCAAAGACGCATCGGTCCGGTTTGCATCTCCGAAGCTCCCACTGGACTCCGAAGAATTTTGCAACACAGGAGGTGGGTTTCCGTGGTCTTAGAGGTCGATCAGTGCCCACAGCAAGTCTGTGGCCCGTATCCCTCGTGACGACCATGCAACCCGAACCCCTGGACACCGCGACCATTTGCAGAAGCATCAGCTTTCCAACGACTCCTGCAGCTGAGCTTTGGGTTACTTGTAGCCCTGACCCCGAGCAGCATTTGCACCAAAGATTGCCCGCCTGCACTCCACTAGTGTTCCGTGAGCTGGCCCTTTGTGTTAACACTGGTCTGTCGACTGGTCGGTCCCTGTGAAGGCAACTTTAACTTTAATTGGGCTTACCTGGTTGCTCCAGACGTGCCCTCACTCTCCATCGCTTGGGAAGTCTCCAGGACCTTGCTGCTCCGCGCTGAAGCATCTTTTCTCTTCCTGCGTGGGTTGCTGTTGCCAAGGCTTGTTGGGTCCAATCCGGGCACTGACACCGCAGCACTCGACTTCCTTCGCGGGACAGCTCGAATCCAGCTCCTGTTCGTCGGTTGATTCCTCCTGGTCCTCGTGGCTGCAGAGTAAAGCTTTACCTCTTCGCACCTGAAACACTCAACTTCGGTGGGCATTCGTCTGTCGTGCCCCTGGTCACTGGCAAGTGACCCAGACTTTGTCCCGTCTGATTTCAGGTTCTTCTGATCTTCAATCCAGGCTTGGATCACACCGGACACTTTTCTCCTTCCCGGCAGCAGCACTTTGCAGCAGATCGCCATTGAAAACAACGACTATTCCCAACACCATTTGACACCTATGCACCCGGCTTCCCTGGGTGAGGTAACTTGAGTACTCCGGTGCTCCCGTGGGTGCTGGCCCTAGAGCCCCTAAGTCTAAAGGGGTTTGCTCAAAGTCCTCTCCTAAGTGTCCTTAACTTCTAAAATTCCAACCGCGACTTTCCCATAGAATAGTACTGGGCTTGCGGCTGTGTTTTCACACTGCACACGTCCCCCGTGGGTCTCCTGTGTCGCTACCTTGGGTGGTTCCTTGGGGTCACAATGATTCTACGTGCTCTAGGCACTGTGTCTAGTCAAGTCGTGGTTCTTATACCACTTTCTTAATATATGGTTTGCTCCGCCCCTAGGGCCCATTGTATATTGTGCTATTTACTGTTGTTTTAGAACTGTATTATTGTGTATCTTGGACTCTAATCTAATAAAGCGATTAGTAGTGAGTGTTTAGAAATAAATTCATATATTTGATATATACCTTGTGTGGTTCTCCTTTCATTTAGTAAGTCAAGAGGTTATAATCTGGTAAACCAAGCTGCTTTACACTCCTTTAAGACTCTCCATAGCTACCACTAGGATTGCTTTCAATAAAGATTGTCTTTAAACCTATCCTCAATAAGGGTTGTTTGGACTGGTGCAAGGTGCCCACTATAACTAGTGGACAGCATATGCCAGGCCAACTCCTCACAAAAGAGCGATCTTTGTTTGGTGTTTCCAGCCTGTCTTTCACACATCATTTACAGTGATGGGGGTTAGTGGAGGAGCCTGCTGCCTCATCAGACTGGCACTGATGCCAATGAGAGCAGCGTTAACTTTGTCTGGACTGATTCCTAGGCGGCTATTAATGTTGGCTGAAGGAATCGGAACATGGGGGTTAGGGGGAACATGCTAACTCAATCTGATTTTCAAATAGGGAGAGGTGACTGCCTGCTGAGTACCTCATAGCAATGGTTCATGCTAGAGAGGGAGGAGGGTACCTGTTTTGCCTGGAACTCCATGAAATCTGTAATTCATGGAATGCCTATGGAGTTCCAGTTGGAATTGTGATAAGTCGCCTAATGGGGACTTGAATATAGTCTTAAGCTCCCAACGAGTGGTCATCTTATCTTGCGAGACCTTATCTCATCCTTCTCTGATCATGCTGAGGGTTTCCCTGGGATCTGCGCTCACCCACTCTCTTCAACCTGTTCATGGAGCCTTTAACCGACATTCTACAATCATCCAGCATTCACTAATGGATGTACACAGATGCTACTCAACTGTACCTGAAGATCTCCTTTCCTGAGGACATCAGGTCCTTCAACTCAGTCTTACTGAAAACACAAAGCTGGTTGACACATAACCACCTGAAGTTAAAGGCTCTTAAAACGGATTTCCTCTTAATCGCACCACCCAAGCAATCTCCAGTCATAGAACAATGGATGAATCAGCTAACTGCTCTTGATTGTATGCCACACATCGTCGATTCCTCAATCTCTTTGGGAATAATGCTAGACAAGAGTCTGAATATGCAGAAGCACATTAGTACAATCACCAAAGGAGCGAACTTCTAACTCTGCATCTTAAGGAAAATAAAACCATTTCTCCCTTCACATGACTTAAAGGTTGAGGTGCAAGCCTTGGTGATCTCAAAGCTGGATTATGGTAGTGCAACCCTTTGCTTCCTTCCAAGATCGAAGATGGCTCATCTCAGGGCTGCCCTCCATTCTGCTGCAAGGCTCTTCACAGGCACAAAAAGACAGTCATATCTTGCCAGATCTGATAGCCCTGAACTGGCTCCCATGTGAAGCTCGGATACAACTAAAAATTGCATGTATGGCACATAAAGCCATTCATTTCAATACCCCAATGTACCTCGCTCAAAAACTGGAGCTCATGGGTGGTTCGAGAGCCTCTAGAAGTGCCAGTACTTTACTGCCTAAACCACAAAAATTCAATAAAAATAAAAAAAACTACACTCGAGCCTTCTCGGGTATCGCCTGAGGGTTATGGAACTCCTTTCCCCCTGGAATCAGGTTGATCCCTCTACTTTCCTTTTCAAAAAGGAAGTAAAATTGTTACTGATGAAGAGATCTATTTCCATAGAAGGGGAGCTTCCAAGGAGCTAGAGGACACCCTCGCTGGTTTGAGTCTACGAACTATGTTTTGTGGACCTATTGGTCCTTTGTGACCTCCGCTTCTTCCGTTTACAAATGTTATACTGTACTGTGCCATGACACCCCTATGCCCCTGTTCAAGGAAGAAAACGATACGGATGAAGAATCCTCTGCCTCAGTCCTAGCTTCCCAAGCTCCCTAGGGTGCCCAACTCTACAAGAATGTTAACTTTGTTTTTCATTTGGTTGCTCTGTTTTTACCTCTTGCATCCTTCTTGATGTATAAACTGTAAAGCACTCTGATACCCTCAGGGATGTATGAAGATGCAACGCAAACAAACACAACGCACACCATTACATCGCATTTCTCACATCGCACGCACAGTTACATCGCATGCATTCACCACGCAAACCATACCATCGCACTGCGCCCTCACATGCATGCAAAAGACCTTTACAACGCACACAAAGACCACGCATTCTATCACACCGCAAAATTCTCCCTAACGGCCACCCAAACACAGTACAACGCCCTGACACTTCCCTCAACCCTAAGACGTAAACAGACAAGTCAAAAACAGTATCATACATTAACCCTAATACCTAAAACACTCCCATATACGACTCTTAACCCAAAGCCCTAACTCCAAAGCCTAAAACACTCCTGTTAGACCTGTCAGCCCTTTGGGTGGTCCCTCCTCATCATTATTTATTTTGTCCCCCTTTTGCCTCAAACCCTGTTTGAATTTTTCCTTTTTGGGAACCACCAGACTTTTTAGTATTGATGCAGATTCAGGGAGCCATTTTATCTACCCCTGGAACTTCTGTCTGAGGGCCTGGAGCACAAAATGGTGGCCACCTGTGACATCATCAGCACCCACTGGAACCTACCAGCACCTTCCAGAACATTCCAGAACCCTGTGACAGTTGGAGGCGGTTTAGAATGTTGGGAAGCTAAGACAGAGAGTTGGCAGTTGGAGCTGGCAGTTGGCACCTGACTGGTGAAGAGTGAGCAGCAGAAACCTGAAGGAGGAAGGAGTGAGGCAGCAGGGGTGGAAACTTGTGCCTGGAGTGGGGTCCATAAACCCACCCTTGATACTAGTCCCTACTGACTGAGCCCAGCCTGGAGCCCTGTGTGGGAAGAAGCAAGAAAAACCATCTTAAGGACCTGGACAGCAGGAACAGGCCTTAGAATCCAAGAACAGCAAGATCCTGACCTGGATACTGGTTTCCCTGGAGTCTGACGTCGAGTAGCCTGGAGACCTGGAGCCCGAGGTGGAGAAGCGGCGCTGACTGGAAAAGCAGACGTCGTACCCGGAGCCGCCAGAGGTCGAGAGAGGGCGCCGACGGAGGTCGGAGAAGTACCAGAGGTCGAGGAGGAAGTCACCCGAGGTCGAGTGAGCGGCGTCGACGGGGGAGTGAAGTCCGCCCTCCGGAGTCGCCGGAGACCGAGGTGAAGCGTGCCGGAGGTCGGGAGTGGAGATCGCACTCCGGAGTCGCCGGAACCTGAGGAGAGGAGCACCGGAGGTCGGGAGTGAGGTCGCACTCCGGAGTCGCCGGAACCCGAGGAGAGGAGCACCGGAGGTCGGGAGTGAGGATCGCACTCCGGAGCCGCCGGAAGTCGACATCGAGCCAAGGCCGGCCGACGTCATCGAAACTGAGGTCGCCATCGGACCGGAGCCGCCCGAAGTCGACATCGAGCCAAGACTGCCCGACGCCATCGATCGGAGGTCGAGATCGAGCCGAGGCCGCCGACATCGAACCGGAACCGCCTCACGGCGTCGACACGACTCCAGCGGCGTCGGAGCTTCAGAAAAAGGGCAGTAAGTGGAATAGAGGGCGCCTAAGGCCCTGTGGAATCCTAAGAGACTACCCTAGGGGTTAGAGAGGTGCTGGAACCTGCTTGACTGTGCCAGGGGTGAGCTGAGACTAATTCAGAGGGGTTGTGTAGAGTGGGAGAGACAGGTCTCTAGTATTTCCCCCTTGATCTACCTCAGTTTAGGCCTCAGCCTTGACCAAGCTAGGGAGCAGACACCCTCAAGCCATCCACCTAACCACAAGCTGTGCCTGGGCCAAATCAGCCCATAGTAATCTCAAATGTGATCTGATTCTATAAGTGTCACTGTCAGCTTTTAATTATTTATTGAGAGCACTGTATTTATTGTATTTAACCTATTTATTGCTTCACTGTATTTATTGTTCCACAGTATTTATTGTCGCACAATATTTATTGGTTTGCCGTATTTATTGCCTCAGAATATTTAATTGCCTGTATGTAATGCACTTATATTTATGCCTTTATTATTTATGATCACCCCTATTTATTGAATCATTAAGCCAGTATTTATTTGACCTGCACTATCTAAAAAGCCTTGTATATTGTGATTGTGTTATTATTTATTTAATCAGCAACTAAGAGAAAAAGAAGATAAAGAAAGATATTTTCATAATTTTTACGGTGTAGAGTCGTTTTTGGAACGGATGCGCGCATGGTTATTGTATGGGTATGTCGTATGCTTAGCACGGTGCCTGATTCCTGACCACTCAAGCCAAGCTACCACAGTGTGTCTGGGAGACCAACACCACCCTTTCCGGTGTGGGAGTGGGGTTTTCCAACATAATTGGTGTTCAGTGGTGGGATAGAGCTGTGCCTACGTATACTCAACAATAACTGTGGGTAGTCCATAGGCCTACACCGGGAGTTTTCTCAAAGCGGCCTTCCTAATTGTGAGTTTTTGTTTTTCCAAATTTACTCTGGTGGTGGGAGGAGGTATTATATAAGGTACCCCCCTGCATAGTTACTGCAAATAACTGTCCTCTGACCTGAGTGGGCAAGATGGATTTTGTACTGGAGAATTTAGAAACGTACACTGTGGCCCAACTCGGGGAGTTTTGTCAGCGGGAGGGGGTGTATTGTCCCCCAGGAGCAAAGAAGGGTGCACTCCAAACCAGCTTAAGGGCTTGGGGGGAGGCACGACGAGAAAGCAAGGCTGAGGAGGAGGACAGGGATAGAGAGCCCGACAGTGAGGGAGCTGGTTTGTACCAACCTGAGGTGGGGAACCTGTCAGCGGGGCCCAGGACACTTTCCAGGAAGGGCAGCAGTGCCTCTAGCGGTGGCTTGTCTGAAGTGGAGTTAACAGACCGGAGGGAGAAAACACAGCTCACATGGGACTTAGCAAGGCTGGAGAAGGAGAAGGAGGAACAGAGGATGGCTCATGAGATCAGGCTGAAAGAGATAGATCTTCAGATCCTGAGAATCGGGGCACACCCTGTACCTAACGGTGGCAGCGAAGAACGAGAGTACACCAGGGAACCCAAACCCTACCTGCCAAAGGACATAGTAGCTAGCTATGGGGTGGGTGACGATATCGCCAAGTGGCTAGCGGCCTATGAGGTCTCGTTAAGGGCCCATGGGGTTCCAGAGAAGTACTGGGGAGGGGGATTGTACAAGTACATGCCTCCAGCTGGTAGGGATGCATTATTGGCCCTCGAGGAGGATGAGCAGACCCACTACCCCACCATGAAACTGGCGCTCATAAGAAAGTTTGGACTAACACCCGAAAAGTACAGACAGAAGTTCAGGGGTAGTCACAAACTGGGCACACAGAATTGGGTGGACTTCCTGGACTATGCAAAGAAGGCACTAGAGGGTTGGATTCAGGGCAGTGAAGTGAGGAACTACGAGGGGTTGTTTGATCTAGTACTGAAGGAACACCTGCTCGAGAAATGTTTCCCTGAACTGCGTCAACACCTGGTGGATAGCAAGCTGACCAGTCCCCGGAAGCTTGCTGAGGAGGCGGACATTTGGGCTAGTACCCGGGTGTCCCCAAGGGGGACTGGAGGGGGATACTCAAAAGGCCGGACAGGGCGCCCCCCAGAAGAAAGAGGGAGGGGAAAAGAAAAAGGAGTTCTCCAAAGGCCCCCAAAATAACTTCCAAGGGAAGGGAACAGGATTCCCCCCTAGGGCTAACCCACCCAGAAACCCTAATCCTGGCCAGAGTCAGCAGCCAAGGGTTGTCCATTGCTACGAGTGCGGTGGCGTTGGACACTATAAAGGAGATCCGAAGTGCCTGAAACGACCACCCCCTCCCATTGGAGGAAAGACCCCCGGAGTAGCTAGTGTAGTGCTCGGGGAGGAGATGCCCTTAACTAAGGGAAGGGAGTGGGCGGGTGTCACTTTAGTGTCCCTGGGAGAACGGGAGATGGTTCCTAAGATCCAGGTGCCCGCAAATACCGTAAAGTATGGGCAGTGGGTCACCATCAACGGCCAAAGAGGGGAGGCTCTGAGAGACACAGGAGCCAGTATGACTATGGTACGTAGCCAACTGGTGTCTCCAGAGCAGGTAATTCCTGATGTACTCCACCCAGCCGCGATGGCTGACGGCAGAACAGGCCACTATCCAGTGGCCGAGGTTCCCTTTGAATGGGGGGGGGGTTGCAGGTTCACTTCGAGTTGCCGTAAGCCCTGCCGTGCCAGTCGATTGTCTACTGGGGAATGACATGGAGCACAACGCTTGGAAGGAGGTGGAATACCGAACTCATACTGAGATGCTGGGTACACCTGACTGGGCCTGTGTGAGCACAGGGTCCGCGACTACCCGGAGAGGGAGTTCGTTTCGGCTGGAGCCTGGAACAAAGGCCCAGCCAGCTGCCAGTCAAGGGAAGAACCGAGGACAGGAGGAGCCTGCCTCGGCGTCCGCACCCCGTAGGACGGATAGGCCACCGGAGGTGGTGGACCAGGAGTCTGCGGTGGGGGATGTTACCAACCTGGGGGACCTACCCATCCCGGCCGAGTGGCACGTGGAGGGAGGCCCGTCCAGGGAGGAATTCTGCCAGGGCCAGAGGGAGTGCCCTACCCTTGAGGGGCTAAGGCGTCAGGCCCAAGCCCAGGCAGCAGGGAACGTTGAAGGGAACTACAGTGTTTACTGGGAGGATGGCCTCCTCTACAGTGAACCCAAGGCACCCCTACACGGATCGTCACGAGCCTTGGTAGTCCCTCAACGTTATCGAGCCTTCCTTCTGGAGTTGGCTCACGAGATCCCATTGGCAGGACACCTGGGGCAAGACAAGACCTTCGCCCGTCTTGTCCCACACTTTTATTGGCCTCAGATGAAAGTGTCGTCCGATACCTACTGCCGGACATGTGTGTCTTGCCAAGCCAGTGGGAAAACAGGGGTGAAGCTGAAAGCTCCCCTGGAACCACTTCCTGTCGTTAGCACCCCCTTTGAAAGGGTGGGCATCGACATTGTGGGTCCGTTAGATCCACCTACTACAGCTGGTCACAGGTTTATCCTGGTTCTGGTGGATCATGCCACACGGTACCCAGAGGCAATACCTCTGAGGACCATAACAGCACCTGTTGTGGCTAGGGCCCTAATGGGAATCTTTACCCGAGTGGGTTTTCCCAAGGAAGTTGTGTCCGACAGGGGGACCAACTTCATGTCAGCGTACATGCGGGCGATGTGGAAGGAGTGTGGAGTGACCTTCCGGTTCCCAACTCCTTACCACCCCCAGACCAATGGTCTGGTGGAGAGGTTTAACAAAACCTTGAAGGGCATGATCAGAAGTCTGCCTGAAAGCCTGCGGAGGAAATGGGACGTCCTCCTACCCTGTCTACTCTTTTCTTACAGGGAAGTGCCACAGAAGGGAGTGGGCTTCAGCCCCTTCGAGCTTCTGTATGGGCACCCTGTACGTGGACCTCTCAACCTGGTGAGAGACGGATGGGAAAGAACTCCCAGAAAGCTTCCCCAGGATGTGGTGAGCTACATGCTGGCCTTCCGGAGCCAAATGGCTAAGTTGTGGAAGCAAGCTTCTGACAACTTGGAAGCCAGCCAAGCAGTGATGAAGGCGTGGTATGACCACAACGCTCACCCGGTGGAGTTGGAGCCTGGCCAGAAGGTGTGGGTGATCGAACCGGGAGAGCTTAGCGCCCTCCAGGATCGCTGGTCAGGACCCTTTGAGGTGTTGGAAAAGAAGGGTAAGGCTACCTACTTGGTGGACCTGAAGACCCCTCGTCAGCCCCTGCGGGTGCTGCATGCCAACCGCCTCAAACCCCACCACGAGAGGCCCGAAGTCATCTTGATGATGGTGACTGACGGAGGAGAGGACGTGGAAAGCGAGCCTCTCCCTGATTTGTTTGCGTCTCAAGAGAAGGATGGGTCGGTGGAGGGAGTGATTCTCTCCCCATCTCTAACTCCTGAACAGCGGGAGGACTGCCGCCAGGTCCTGGGACAGTACTCTTCGTTGTTCTCCCTTGTCCCGGGTAGGACTCACCTGTGCGTCCATGACGTGGACACAGGAGACAGCCCACCTGTGAAGTCCAAGATCTACTGGATGTCAGACAAGGTGAAGGCCAGCATTCACAGTGAAGTCACTAAGATGCTGGAGCTAGGAGTGGTCGAACCTTCTAGCAGCCCCTGGTCCAGTCCGGTGGTACTAGTACCAAAAGCTGCACCACCGGGTGCCCAACCGGAACTGAGGTTCTGTGTGGACTACCGGGGACTGAATTCAGTGACCAAAACTGATGCTCATCCGATCCCTAGGGCGGATGAATTGATTGACCGGCTGGGAGCTGCCCAATATCTAAGTACCTTTTGACCTTACTTCTGGGTACTGGCAGATCTCTTTGACTGATGGAGCAAGGGAAAGGTCAGCCTTCTCCACGCCCAATGGCCACTACCAGTTCTGTGTGATGCCCTTTGGGCTCAAGAACGCACCTGCCACGTTTCAGCGCCTGGTAAACCAGATCCTCACCGGAATGGAGAGTTTCTCTGCTGCTTATCTGGATGACATAGCCGTCTTCAGTAACAGCTGGGAGGATCACTTGCGTCACCTGCAAGCTGTTCTCCAGGCCCTGAGACAAGCTGGATTGACGATCAAGGCCAGCAAGTGCCAGATCGGGCAGGGGTCGGTAGTGTACCTTGGACACTTGGTGGGTAGGGGAGCGGTGCAACCCCTCCAGGCGAAGATCGAGGCCATCATGGCCTGGGAACCCCCCAAGACACAGACTGAGGTCCGAGCTTTTCTGGGCCTCACGGGATACTACCGCCGCTTCATGAAGGGGTACGGTACCATCGTAGCCCCCCTCACGGAGCTCACGTCCAAGAAACCACCTCGACGGGTAGTCTGGACGGAGGCTTGTCAGCAGGCCTTTGTGAGATTGAAGAAAGCCATGTGCGAGGCCCCGGTCTTAAGGGCCCCAGACTTTTCCAAGGAGTTCATTGTCCAGACGGATGCATCAGAACATGGCATTGGGGCAGTGTTATCGCAACTCAATGAAGAGGGTCTGGATCAACCCGTGGTCTTCCTATCCCGGAGACTACTCCCCAGGGAACAGAAGTGGAGTGCAATAGAGCGTGAAGCCTTTGCAGTGGTATGGGCTCTGAAGAAGTTGCGGCCATACCTGTTTGGCTCGCACTTCCTGGTTCAGACCGACCACAGACCCCTTCGTTGGCTGATGCAGATGAAGGGGGAGAATCCCAAGTTGTTGAGGTGGTCTATTTCCCTACAGGGAATGGACTTTCAGGTGGAACATCGGCCTGGAGTGGACCACGCCAATGCAGACGGTCTCTCAAGGTATTTCCGCCTTAGTGATGAGAACTCCCAAGGGGTTGGGTAGCTCTCCCCACTTTCAGCTGGGGGGGACGCGTGTTAGACCTGTCAGCCCTTTGGGTGGTCCCTCCTCATCATTATTTATTTTGTCCCCCTTTTGCCTCAAACCCTGTTTGAATTTTTCCTTTTTGGGAACCACCAGACTTTTTAGTATTGATGCAGATTCAGGGAGCCATTTTATCTACCCCTGGAACTTCTGTCTGAGGGCCTGGAGCACAAAATGGTGGCCACCTGTGACATCATCAGCACCCACTGGAACCTACCAGCACCTTCCAGAACATTCCAGAACCCTGTGACAGTTGGAGGCGGTTTAGAATGTTGGGAAGCTAAGACAGAGAGTTGGCAGTTGGAGCTGGCAGTTGGCACCTGACTGGTGAAGAGTGAGCAGCAGAAACCTGAAGGAGGAAGGAGTGAGGCAGCAGGGGTGGAAACTTGTGCCTGGAGTGGGGTCCATAAACCCACCCTTGATACTAGTCCCTACTGACTGAGCCCAGCCTGGAGCCCTGTGTGGGAAGAAGCAAGAAAAACCATCTTAAGGACCTGGACAGCAGGAACAGGCCTTAGAATCCAAGAACAGCAAGATCCTGACCTGGATACTGGTTTCCCTGGAGTCTGACGTCGAGTATCCTGGAGACCTGGAGCCAGAGGTGGAGAAGCGGCGCTGACTGGAAAAGCAGACGTCGTACCCGGAGCCGCCAGAGGTCGAGAGAGTGCGCCGACGGAGGTCGGAGAAGTACCAGAGGTCGAGGAGGAAGTCACCCGAGGTCGAGTGAGCGGCGTCGACGGGGGAGTGAAGTCCGCCCTCCGGAGTCGCCGGAGACCGAGGTGAAGCGTGCCGGAGGTCGGGAGTGGAGATCGCACTCCGGAGTCGCCGGAACCTGAGGAGAGGAGCACCGGAGGTCGGGAGTGAGGTCGCACTCCGGAGTCGCCGGAACCCGAGGAGAGGAGCACCGGAGGTCGGGAGTGAGGATCGCACTCCGGAGCCGCCGGAAGTCGACATCGAGCCAAGGCCGGCCGACGTCATCGAAACTGAGGTCGCCATCGGACCGGAGCCGCCCGAAGTCGACATCGAGCCAAGACTGCCCGACGCCATCGAATCGGAGATCGAGCCGAGGCCGCCGACATCGAACCGGAACCGCCTACCGGCGTCGTCAAGAACTGACATTGTGCCGAGGCCGCCGACATCGAACCGGAACCGCCTCACGGCGTCGACACGACTCCAGCGGCGTCGGAGCTTCAGAAAAAGGGCAGTAAGTGGAATAGAGGGCGCCTAAGGCCCTGTGGAATCCTAAGAGACTACCCTAGGGGTTAGAGAGGTGCTGGAACCTGCTTGACTGTGCCAGGGGTGAGCTGAGACTAATTCAGAGGGGTTGTGTAGAGTGAGAGAGCCAGGTCTCTAGTATTTCCCCCTTGATCTACCTCAGTTTAGGCCTCAGCCTTGACCAAGCTAGGGAGCAGACACCCTCAAGCCATCCACCTAACCACAAGCTGTGCCTGGGCCAAATCAGCCCATAGTAATCTCAAATGTGATCTGATTCTATAAGTGTCACTGTCAGCTTTTAATTATTTATTGAGAGCACTGTATTTATTGTATTTAACCTATTTATTGCTTCACTGTATTTATTGTTCCACAGTATTTATTGTCGCACAATATTTATTGGTTTGCCGTATTTATTGCCTCAGAATATTTAATTGCCTGTATGTAATGCACTTATATTTATGCCTTTATTATTTATGATCACCCCTATTTATTGAATCATTAAGCCAGTATTTATTTGACCTGCACTATTTAAAAAGCCTTGTATATTGTGATTGTGTTATTATTTATTTAATCAGCAACTAAGAGAAAAAGAAGATAAAGAAAGATATTTTCATAATTTTTACGGTGTAGAGTCATTTTTGGAACAGATGCGCGCATGGTTATTGTATGGGTATGTCGTATGCTTAGCACGGTGCCTGATTCCTGACCACTCGAGCCAAGCTACCACAGTGTGTCTGGGAGACCAACACCACCCTTTCCGGTGTGGGAGTGGGGTTTTCCAACAACTCCCATATTCGACTCTTAACCCTAAGCCCTAACCCTAAAGCCTAAAACACTACCATATACGACTCCTAAGCCCTAACCCTAAACCCTAAACACTACCATATATGACTACTAACCCCAAGCCCAAACCCTAAAGCCTAAACACTACCAAATTCGACTCCTAACCCTGAGCCCTAACCCTAAAGCCTAAAACACTACCTTATCCTACTACTAACCCTAAGCCCTAAAGCCTAAAACCCTCCCCTCCACTACACTCCCCATAACTACCCTAAACCCTATCCTTTCCTGTCTCTCGTCGTGGTTCCAGCATTGTCTCCCCGCCGTCCGTGTCCCGGCGCCTGCGTTCTAAAAGCTCCTGCAATCTAATGGCGCCCGCAATGTAACGTCGTGCGTAGAAACGGCACGCGACGTAAACGCATGCGATGTGACGCATGCGTTGGGATGGTCGTTCGCCACCCTCAGTGGTCATGTTTGCGCTATAGAAAACTTTTAAAATAAATAAATCTTCATTTTAGTGGTGACGAGCGAGAAACAAGCCCCGCGTTCTGCTGCGACCTCTGGCTTTTGTGCTGCTGCTGTGTGTTTGCCAAACCGCTTTATGTACGGCTTGCACCAGAGGATCTCCTTTATTTTTCCTGTGATGCATGTCTACACGTTCCCTCCGGCCACCATCTTTGGGTCATACATCGATAGGACTTCAGTGCAGCCACTATTTTAGAATTGGGCAAGTTGTTCATCTGTGGGGAAAGTGCTCTTGATGCAATTTTAAAGCCAAGCGACTTTTAAGACATTTGTTTAAATGTATATAGCAACTATTTAAAGAGCAGGTTTTCTTCCCAAATGTTGTAATTTCATGTATATTTTGAGCTATCTCTGTAGCGGTTTGGCAATACATCCTGTGCAAAGTAAAAATAAATAGATATTGAAGGTATTTTTCTACCTCCACCCTTCCAATCAACTCTAGACAAACCATCTTAAGAATTGTTACCGTGGAAAAGTTTTTGAAGCCTATCTTGACCCAATTGATAGTGATATTTTTACTAACAAAAAGAAAAAAAACGTTATTACATAATTTAGGCCCTGAGGGCAGGGAAGTTTTAAAAACCCTACCTATGATTGAAGAATGAGTAGAATGTCATCGGAAGGATTCCTGAGATCCTGCATTTGTGGTTGAAGGGTATGCAACTACACTTCAAGCTTTGGATAAGCGGTTGTCGCCATGGTGGAATGTGGTCTTGGAGCATCATAAATTCTTACAGAGGTCGCAACTACCGCATGAAACGGTCTATTTCATTTCAGCCTTAAACTCTGGCCATTACATGCAATTATCGTGATCTGCACGATGAGATCATCCGTGTCCAAATAATAGAAAAAACTTTCAGTAGGACAATTCAAGAACGTTTACTGTCTACTGACAATCCTGATTCGGGCACAGCTGTGGAGATGGCTAGAGAGAACTCAGAGTCTTATTTTAATGAGTTATCGTCTTCTAATGCTCCTCTTAGTACAGTACAGGGCAGTGCTAAGATTTAGGTGGAGGAGTTTTGAATTTGAAAGTAAAACTACAATGTCCACAGTTTATGTAGCCAAATGTGGATTTAGCTTATTGGGATGGGATTATCAGGGTGAAATTGACATCATTCTTGTTCCCAAACATCCTGATTTTTTTAATTTTTAAATCCAAGTCCCCGTTGTGTAAGGTAAGATGTACAGGATGCTTAAGTTTGTTCTCCAATAACCAATGGATTCTGAGGTTTACTGAGGTATTTGAACCTAAATTAGGTAAGTTGACTGTTTTCCCACACAAGATTGTTCTTAAAACGGTGCTTTGCCTGTGGTCCTCCAAGTTTGCAACATACCCGTCTGTCTGAGAATGGAGTTGCAAAGAGAGCTTCATCGACTATGTAAACTGGATATTATAAAACCCCTTTAGGGATCCTAGAGGTTGGCTTCCATTTTCTTGGCTAGGAAGAGCAATACATCCCTTTAGGTTGTGCGTGGATTTACGTGATCTCAATGGCAACATCTGGGTGGATCGAGAACCTCTACCAAATGATGTTGTGCACTTTGAAGGGAGGTGTTATCTTTACCACTCTGGAAATGTCAGCAGCATACCATCAGATAGTCTTAACCGGATTATTCCAAACATCTTACATTATTGGACGCTTTTCGCTACAAGCAAATGGCTTTTGGCCTAGCTTCAACATTTTCTGTCTTTCAGAGGCTTACGAGAATTATGTTCCGGGGTTTTGAAGGGGTATTATGCTTCCAGGACATCATTTTGATATGTGGAAAACATGCGTCTAAGCATGAAGAAAGGTTTTTTTTTTTATTATTCATATTTGCAATAATTGCAAAACAATTCAACCAATAACACAAGCCAGTCGTCGCAGCATATCAATATACATAGTGTTATGTGTCATGCAGTGATGTACATATTCCATAGTTGGTCATGCCATTCTGATAATGAGCTATACATATTTTAATATATGCCCTTAAGCTTCAGGGGCTACGCACATTTAACATAGTTTCATGCTGCCGTGAACAGATAGAACCTTCATTTAGTTGCCATAAACCCGTACAGTCGCATACAATCCCATACAATTGACCTTGGCCTCTATCTGGATCTTAAAAAATAGTGGTCCAACCTTTAGCGTATAATCCCCGAGTACTATCTCCGTCTACTACAGAAACTGCCCGTCCAAGGTGTCATTATGTGCTTCTGTGTCCTGCCATTCCTGAGCCCACTGCACGAACGGCTCCCATATATCGCGAGGCCGGGATGCTGATGGCATTAGTTCCCAGAACGTGTTTAACTGTGTATGACCATATGTTACATCAGCCAGCCAGGCCTTTATCGAAGGCACCCTCTTTCTGCCACAGCACACCGCCACCTGCCTTTTAGCGAATAATAGAAGTAAAGCATGCAATTTGCGCGATTTTGGTGGAGTATCCCTAACATACCCCAATATACCAAGTTCAGGGGATGGGATATCTGATCGCCCAACAATCTGATTCACCAAAGTAAAAATCTGAGACCAATAACTCACGATCATCGGGCAGGACCATGCTATGTGTAAAAAAGAGGCGGGGGAATATCTGCATCTCCAGCATTCATCGGTCTCCCCGAGCCCCATCCTTTTCAGACTGATGGGTGTCTTGTAAAATCAGTGCAAGTATTTAAAATGTATTAACCGTAACCTATAGTTGGGAGATAGCTCAGTAAGTTGCCCGCAGCAAAAGTTCCATTGTTCCTCAGTCAGTGGGAATTGAAGGTCCTCATTCCAATATTGGAGGGATTTAGGTGTGACTACTAGAGCTGTGTTCTGCATTTGCCTGTATATACGGGTGACCAACTTGCGTGGAGATGGGGAACCCACCACGCCCACCAAAGCAGGGAACGTCGTGGGGGGGGGGGGCGGGAAATCCCTGCTAAGTGCGCGGCATGCTACCCGCAATTTGTGCTACAAAACAATTCAGAGATGGGCACAGTTTGGCCCTCCTCTGCCACCGGAGGGGACATGAATGTGTTGTCGGGAAAGAGATCAGCAAATGTATGAAGGTGCATTTTCTTCACTAAGGCTTTGCCAACGCCTTCTTCAATACACGGCAACATCGGGTTGTGCGCCAAGGAAAGCGAGGGGGCATAGAGCAATGGGATTCCTGCCCTCTTGCGCAATTCCTCCCATGCACATCGTAAAGTTCCATCAGTATCGACATCCCCTCTAGGGCATTTTGCTTTTACACATATTGCTCCTTTTAGCGGAACTGGCGCAACAGCATCCTGTTCCACTGCCACATGTGGTTGAAAGGGAGTTTGGTGTGTCCAAAAATTGGGCTTGCGGCTATATGCAATTTGCGCTCATGTCTGGGGCGCCCAAGCCTCCTTGTTTTAAGGGCAGCGTCAGCATGTCCCAGGATACCCTCGCCTCCCCGCTTGCCCATGCCAGTTCAACCAAATGCGATCTCAAGGTGGTGAAAAAATGCGATGTGAGCGGAATCGGTATGTTTGCGAATAGGTAGAGGAATTTGGGTAATACGATCATTTTAGCCACCGCGAACCTCCCTGTGAGTGACAAGGGTAGTCTCGCCAATATCTTTACCTTCTCTCCCAGCCACATTATTGCTTTCCCGTAGTTTAGGTTCCAGATTTCTTGAAGATCTCGACTTATCCATATCCCCAGATACTTGACCTCGTCTGCCTCCCATTTCAGGGGATATTCAGAGGACACCTTTAGGGTGTTATCTGTTATGGCAAAAATTACAGACTTGGACCAATTTACAGAGATACCAGCCAGGCCACCAAAGCGAACGAATTCACGTAGTACAGGGTCTAGATTTTCTTTCGGGTTTATAAGATAGAGGGTCACGTCGTCTGCATACAGTGATATTAGAAGGTTCCTGGAACTGAACCCTATACCCCGCGCCGTGTGATGTTGCCTGACTGGCAGCCATAGGCTCCATAGCTATGGCGAACAGTAGCTGGGAAAGGGGGCATCACTGGCTCGTACCTCGTGAAATGGGAAAGGGTTCTGAGACTAGGCCATTCACCCTTACCCGGGCGCTGGGCATGGTGTATAGCAAGCACATTTTTTTAATGAGGAGTGGGCTAAAGCCCATCCTTACGAAAATGGCAAATAAATAGGGCCACTCGAGAGTATCGAAGGCCTTGGTGGCATCTAAAAACACTACCGCCGTCTGAACATCTGGATGTAGGTAATGCAGGGCTGAGAAAATCGTACGTATATTGTGTGATGTTGATCTCCCTGGGACAAATCCCGACTGATCGGGAAGCGCTATCACAGGCAACATTGGCTGCACCCGGTTGGCAATTAACTTGGCAAGGAACTTCACATCTACATTTATCAAGGAAAGGGGCCTATAGGAGTCTAACTCCTCTGCTGGTTTATCTGGTTTGAGCAGTGTTCTGATTAGAGCCTCGCGCATGGACGCAGGTAGTATGCCCGATCCCAAAGCCTCTTGATATACGGCTAACAGTCTAGGGGCCAACTCCTCAGCGTATGCCTTATAAAAGGCCGTGGTTAAGCCGTCTGGACCAGGGGCCTTGTCGGGGGGCAAGCTCCTTATAACCTGTGCCACGTCTTCCGGACCGATCGGGAGATCCATGTATTCTCAAGCATGAAGAAAGGTTGAGCAATGTGTTGTCGGTATTGAAAAAGAGAGGTCTAACATTACATTTTGATAAATGTAATTTTGAGGCATTGTGGATTACCTGGCACATCACATATGTGCCAACGTGTTGAACCGAAAATGAAGATCTTAGAAGCTATTGTGGAGTTTCCTTCTCTAGAGAATACAGAACTGAAATCTTATCTAGGTCTCGTTTAATATTATTCGAATTTTGTGCCACATTTTGCCTATAAGATGGCACCTATTAGAAATCTATTCAAGAAAGGGTGTTCATTTGTGTGGAATGAGAAATGTCAGCAGGCTGTACAACGTATTAGATCAGACATTGTTTGGGCCCTGCCCTTGAAGCCACTTAATCCCAGTGATAACAGCATTAGTCACTGATGCAGGCAGCAGAGGCCTAGGGGCTGTTTTGCTGCAGAAGAGGAGTGATGGGAGGTAAGTAATTGTGTGTGCCTGCGAGCATTGAGGTTCTGAATTGACTTACTCTACCATCAAGAAGGTTATCTTATCATACAAAGGCGAATATAGGGGGCCATGAGTTTTTTTTTAAACTTATGGAGTGTAGAACACTGGGCCTTTATATCAGAAATAGTCAGATAAGATTTTGGGAAAGTAAAGGCTTTAAGGAGCTAGGTAATTTTGTGGTTGCAGGGCGATGTATAAAATGGCATGAGATTCAGGCTAGATGTGGAACCAGCTGTAATTTGTATATTTTTGGCTTTCTCCAGATTATTCAATTGGTGAAGAAATTTTGTTTTCCGTTGAGTGTTTTGACCTCTCTATTTCCAGCTCTTTTTAGAGCTAACTTAAGGGGTGTCAGAATTGGTATAGATTACTGCGGGACCTAAGGGGTAACCCTGTAGTAACAAGGTTTCTAGATAAAATCTCCCAAGAAACTCAATCTACGTTTTCAGAACTAGAGTGGCAGGAGATTTCGCTGCATGGCAATAAATTATTAAGAGCTGCTAATTTTAAAAGAATGGCATATCTATCCCGCTGGATGTCCTATTACACACCTAGTGCCCTACATAAGATGCAACGGGAATAAACCTCGGCACTCCTATTCAATTTTATGTTAATTCATAAAGTTATTCAAGCAAGTCAATTCAAAGTACCAGCAGGATATCAATATTGTTCTTGCCGTATCAATTTAATATGAATATATGCCAGAATCTTGAATTACAAAGTTTAAAAACAATAACAATATAATCTGGATAAACAGCTTGATGTGGCAATCCTCCTTTCAAGCGTTGAACTGGCAGCCGACACGTGTTTCGTTTCATAGAAACTTTTTCAAGGCTTCAATCATTGTTTGGACAGATATATACTACTGTTTGGTTATCCATACAAGTCTTGTCATGGGGATTCGTTTGTCCCCAAGGATGTTTTCGTCTCTCTGTATGGTAGTGGACCACGTCACGTATTTCATTGGTAGGAATCAATTTGTTATTTTATCGACATGCAGTATGTCAAATTCGGGAACGACTGTGCCGCGAGGGAGTTTCGAGTGTATAAGGGGCATATCATAGCCCAAGACTTTGTGACTACTGAAACTGATTAAATAACAAATGGATTCATACCAATGAAATGCGTAACGTGGTCCACTACCATACAGAGACACAAAAACATACCTAGAGACAAACGAATCCCCATGACAAGACTTGGACAGATATATACTACTCAAAGCTTGAAAGGAGGATTGCCACATCAAGCTGTTTATACAGATTATATTGTTGTTTTTAATTTTGTAATTCAAGATTCTGGCATATATTCATATTAAATTGATACGGCAAGAACAATATTGATGTCCTGCTGGTACTTTGAATTGACTTGCTTGTATAACTTTATGAAATAACATAGAATAGGAGTGCCGAGGTTTATTTCTGTTGCATGTTCTCACTGGGGCCAATCGAGCTCATGTGTTTTGGCACCTTAGGCAGTGGGGTGCAGTCTCTGTAACCTCGAGGGCACCAATACTTGTATGCTGACATTAAATGCACAAGGGGAATAGATGTGCTACCAATCATTCCACCACTGCCATTTGTAAATACCCTACATAAGATGTATCCCGAGGTAGAGGACAAGTGTTTTCATTGTCAACGAAGGGGGCTGGCTTCATATTTTCTTTACATGCCCGTCCTTAACTCCGTTTTGGGAAGAAGTGTCCTCCGCTGTTAAGAAAAGTTTACGGAGAAAACTTAAACCAGAGAGCGAATTATTTGGGTTTGTAAGGCAAAGATCGAATACCCCAATCCCCAGAGGAGAGAAAGCATTTATAGTGATTTCTGCTTTGGTGGCTCATTCCTTGATCCTCCAGAACTGGAAGACAGCGAAAATCCCAACCAAACTTGATTGGTATAGAAAAATGTAATGTACTAAAACCTTTGAGTAAATTTATGCAAAAAGGGTATGGGCCACTAGGAAATTCTTAGCAGTTTGGAAATTTATGGACTAAAATAGGAAGTAAAAGGCTCAGTGTTTTAGATCAAAGTGGGATGAGTTAAGTGTGTTAGTGAAATTTTGGGGTTTTATTATGTAAATGTTATTATGCACTACACTTTATTTTATGCATCTAGAATGCAAGGGAGTAGCCCCCAGCCCCCCCCCCCCCCGGGGAAAAGTTGAACTTAATAACTGGATTATGGTAAAATGGCTGTGCACAGCACTTTATTATTCATTATTTGCACATTGCACCCTTTTTGATGGGTATATGAGAGAAATCTGTAGGTGATGAGGAAGGAGGGAAATTGATTTCAGTTATAGGTTAAGAGGATAGATTGCATTTTCTTTGTAAAAACTAATAATAACTGCTTGTATTGTTAGTTATTCATTGTAAGTTTTAATTCTGCTCAATAAAAAAAAAAGAGAAGAATATGGCATGTGGTGGGTTACTCCACATCCCAGGACATTTGTGTGGGGCATACCAGTTGTGTTATGCACAAATCACAAACCACTGGTAGATTGGTTCAGTACTAATGCCGGGGCGTGAGCTAATCTCAGGGTGGCCAGATGACAGTATCATTTGCAAGAGTACCAGTATGAAGTGGCATATGTGCCTGGTAGATAGTGGTAGATTCTTTCCAGTATGCAGTTAGCTCTCAGGGGCAATAAGGTAGCAGAAGAAGAGGTTGCGGTGGGTGAGATGAGCCAAATGAGAGAAGCGATGGAACAGGCGATGTTTAGTCTAAAGTCAAATTATGATTGGAGAGTGTGTGGCCAGTAATGAAAAATGCCCCCCGGAGTTTGTCCCGTATGATTAGGTTTCATTCAAATTGACCTGTGTGGAAGGGCTAGTGTGAAAAATTGAATAATTATTGGTACCAGTGATGCCTATGAGGGGCATTCAATCAATGAAATGCAGGATCAGAGAGGACTGTTGGTGGCCTGGTATCGATTGTTCTGTGGAATGTTTCATGCGTGAATGTGATAGTTGTAGCATTGGTGACAAGTCTTGGGTTACCAGACCATCTCCTGTGGAAGTTGACATACTATGGTTCTAACTGGCACTGGATATTTCAAGACCTATTGGGGTCAAGGGAGAGGTCCCCGAGTATGCACTGGTATTGGTAGATGACCTGTCGAAATAGCCAGTGGTGGCTCTTTTGAATAATACTGGAACACGTGCTGTTATATTGTTTTTGCAAAAGGTTTTCAGCAAGGAAGGGTATACCAGCAAAATTGTAACCGACAATAGCACGCAATTAGTTTCCGAGGAGATAGTTAGATTCTTCAGAGAGTGGCGTCTCTCGCACAAGTACCATCCTAGGAATAATGGCCTGGTGGATAAATTCAACCATACGCTAAAATATTAGTTGGCATTAATCAATAAATTAGATTGGAAGGTATCAATGGAAAAAATGCTCTGGTCCATTTGAAAGACACCCTGAGTCTACGGGGGTTACCCCCTTTTCTTTATTGAGAGGATGTGTTACTGGGTCCATGTTGTGTAGCAATTGTATAGGTCATAAAACTATTGATCCCTCCAGTAATTTTGTGGATGTCGGCAAAAATTAAAGCGAATTATTGTAATGCAGGTGTGAAGAAAGTGAATTGGGAAAGTTGGGTGAGAATAAAGAATCCAGGTCAAGTCAGAAAAGGGGAGTCAAGGTATTCTCCGCCAATACAAGTGGTGGAAGTGATGTCTCATACAGTGTGCACTAGTGGCGTTTGTGCTTGGAACAAGGACAGGGCCGTAGTCCGGATGATAAAGTGAAGTTGGGTTGTAATCTTGTGAATGGCACTTAAGAGTCTGTGTGGAGCGTATGAGACGTCTCGTTCGCCATCATTGAGGTAGCTGCGTTGCAGAGTGTTGTAAAAAGGGGCATGCCTCTAAACACCTCTCTGCAACGCAGCTCCCTGGCGCACACTGGAGGTACCTGGTGGGCTAGTTGGCCCCCAGGGGACCTCTGGATTGAAGAAGAGTTAATTCCCCATCTTAAAACGCGCCACAGGGCGTGTTTGCACACGTCACCTCAGGCCCCGCCCCCTTCCTTCACCATTGTACAAATATTCCTCTAAAATCAGCCGAACTACTAATTCCAATTTACTCACCTGTTATCAGGAGAGAACCCAGGGCTGCATCTGTTAGCCCAGCACTGACCCTGAAAAGTAATTCTAAGCGTACTTACCAGTAACTTGTATTTCCTTCCATAGGAATCCATTGTGTGGTTTTCACCAGAAAAGTTTCTGTCTATTTTCACAAACTAAAAATATTCCTTAAAAATCGTCTGTATGACTTAAACACATTCTTTTAACTGTTCACAGGAGATTGGCCAGTGCTGGATCCACCACTGAGTAAGAAAAAGTAACGATAGCACTACTTACCTGCTAAGTGAATTTTCTGCCATAGCATAACATTGGTGATTCTATGTGAAAAAATTTCGAAGTGTCAACTTTTAAAATACAATAATATTCCTTAAAAATCACTACTGTAACCAAAAGGCTTTTACTCAACTGTTTACAGGAGATGTCCAAGGACTGAAACTAGGATCCAGTCCTCTGGTTAGAAAAGTAATCCATAAAGTAACTAATTGCATTTGACTAGAAATTCACATTGAGCTCAATGTTGCATTGTGTTTGCAATTGTGTTGCCCATTGCAACAACTGTAACTACTGTACTTAAGTCTTTTGCCTATTTGCAAAGTATTTAAACTAAAGTAATTCATTCTGAGAAAGTATATTTTGTATTGTAATGTATAATGTAATTATAAAAATAAAATATCTAAAAATAAACAGTTTACAAAATTTAGTAAATCAGTATCAAAATAATCAGTATAACAATTAATACATAACAAACTGTCATTTACAAAACCTTTGAAATTCACTGAAAAAACCATAGGTTTCAGGCCTGATATAGTTAGGAATTAGCATTTAAAAAACCTTTTGAAATTCACTGAAAAAACCATAGGTTTCAGGCCTGATATAGTTGGGAATTAGCATTTTAAAAACCTTAGAAATTCACTGAAAAAACAATCGGTTTTAGGGGTGTTATAGCTAGCTGGACATTTCACTCGAACAAAAACATTGAAATTCTTCCGATATAGTTAGTTGTACTAACTACATCTCAAGCGCCCGCAATTCACTGCAGATGATGTCACATATTAAATCATTCATGACATGGTCTGTGACATCACTGAGGACATCTTAAATGACATCACTGATGACATCATCCACATGACAATCAGATACACCTCATCATACACTAGTATAACCTTTCATCACTCACTGTAAAACACAGAGTACCATATTTGAATCCATTGACGCACGAATACAAGTTTCTAAACACCCACTCAGTGATTCCTAGATCTATACACACATGTAATCACTTACCTATAGATTCACTCATACATGCTGTCAATGATCAATAGAACACTATCAAATATACTTGTACACCTAAATCGACATTACACACCAGCACATATCCTAATCACTTATGAAGTCATCCTACTCACTTATGCAAACAATGGATCATACTTACTTTTACTTAGCTATACACTTATAAAAACACCACTTCATCTATTCATATAGATAATAACTCGTATTTGGTGTTATAAAAACACTCTTACAAGTATACAGTTATCCATACAGTCACTCATACAATCACTGAGTCTTATGTATACTTATTTATATACAAAAACTGACACATACACTGGCTTTTATTTTTCTAGTTTGTTTGACATGTACCATTGAGACATATATGTGCTCATCGCCACACCCATAAAGATATTCACTCACCCAAACAACTGTTATAACATGTAGTTTTAACTTCATATACCTACTGAATCCACTATTCACACATCTTTGGGCAGTCACACCCCCCCCCTCCCTCCCACTGAACCACACACACATTCACTCTCCCATACAAATACTCAGTCAACTAATCAATAAATAATATAGACTTTCACGTAGCTAGTAACCAACTAGTGCAGCCGTTTACACAACAACTGAGAAAGTGATACAGATATTCACACAGTTTAGTCACTATCCAACATATTTAGTGAGACACCATAAATTAGTCAAGTAAACATGCAATCACACTGCTACTAAATCCTCCATCCAGATATGTATATATCCACTCATTCTTCAATGCAAATTGCTAGATATATAATACATATTTAAATAACGAACCAAGCCACATTCAATGGATGAGGTCATCGGTGATGTCATCGGTGATGTCACTGACCATGTCATGAATGATGTAATATGTGAACTCATCAGCAGTGGATTGCGGGCGCGCGAGATGTAGTTAGTACAACTAACTATATCGGAAGAATTTCAATGGTCTTGTTCGAGTGAAACGTCCAGCTAGCTAGAACACCCCTGTTAGACCTGTCAGCCCTTTGGGTGGTCCCTCCTCATCATTATTTATTTTGTCCCACTTTTGCCTCAAACCCTGTTTGAATTTTTCCTTTTTGGGAACCACCAGATTTTTTAGTGTTGCTGCAGATTCAGGGAGCCATTTTATCTACCCCTGGAACTTCTGTCTGAGGGCCTGGAGCACAAAATGGTGGCCACCTGTGACATCACCAGCACCCACTGGAACCTACTAGCACCTTCCAGAACATTCCAGAACCCTGTGACAGTTGGAGGCGGCTTAGAATGTTGGGAAGCTAAGACAGAGAGTTGGCAGTTGGAGCTGGCAGTTGGCACCTGACTGGTGAAGAGTGAGCAGCAGAAACCTGAAGGAGGAAGGAGTGAGGCAGCAGGGGTGGAAACTTGTGCCTGGAGTGGGGTCCATAAACCCACCCTTGATACTAGTCCCTACTGACTGAGCCCAGCCTGGAGCCCTGTGTGGGAAGAAGCAAGAAAAACCATCTTAAGGACCTGGACAGCAGGAACAGGCCTTAGAATCCAAGAACAGCAAGATCCTGACCTGGATACTGGTTTCCCTGGAGTCCGACGTCGAGAAGCCTGAGACCCGGAGCCCGAGGTGGAGAAGCGGCGCTGACTGGAAAAGCAGACGTCGTACCCGGAGCCGCCAGAGGTCGAGAGAGGGCGCCGACGGAGGTCGTGAGGAGTACCAGAGGTCGAAGAGGAAGTCACCCGAGGTCGAGTGAGCGGCGTCGACGGGGGAGTGAAGTCCGCCCTCCGGAGTCGCCGGAGACCGAGGTGAAGCGTGCCGGAGGTCGGGAGTGGAGATCGCACTCCGGAGTCGCCGGAACCTGAGAGAATCGTGCCGGAGGTCGGGAGTGGAGGTCGCACTCCGGAGTCGCCGGAAACCTGAGGAGAGGAGCACCGGAGGTCGGGAGTGAGGATCGCACTCCGGATCCGCCGGAAGTAGACATCGAGCCAAGGCCGGCCGACGTCATCGAAACTGAGGTCGCCATCGGACCGGAGCCGCCCGAAGTCGACATCGAGCCAAGACTGCCGACGTCATCGAATCGGAGGTCGAGATCGAGCCGAGGCCGCCGACATCGAACCGGAACCGCCTACCGGCGTCGTCAAGAACTGACATTGTGCTGAGGCCGCCGACATCGAACCGAAACCGCCTCACGGCGTCGACACGACTCCAGCGGCGTCGGAGCTTCAGAAAAAGGGCAGTAAGTGGAATAGAGGGCGCCAAAGGCCCTGTGGAATCCTAAGAGACTACTCTAGGGGTTGGAGAGGTGCTGGAACCAGCTGGACTGTGCCAGGGGTGAGCTGAGACTAATTCAGAGGGGTTGTGTAGAGTGAGAGAGCCAGGTCACTAGTATTCCCCCCTTGATCTACCTCAGTTTAGGCCTCAGCCTTGTCCAAGCCAGGGAGTAGACACCCTCAAGCCATCCACATAACTACAAGCTGTGCCTGGGCCAAATCAGCCCATAGAGATCTAAATGTGATCTGATTCTATAAGTGTCACTGTCAGCTTTTAATTATTTATTGAGGGCACTGTATTTATTGTATTTAACCTATTTATTGCTTCACTGTATTTATTGTTCCACAGTATTTATCGTCGCAAAATATTTATTGGTTTGCAGTATTTATTGCCTCAGAATATTTAATTGCCTGTATGTATTGCACTTATATTTATGCCTTCCTTATTTATGATCACCCCTATTTATTGAATCATTAAGACAGTATTTATTTGACCTGCACTATTTAAAAAGCCTTGTATATTGTGATTGTTATTATTTATCTAATCAGCAACTAAGAGAAAAAGAAGATAAACAGAGATATTTTCATAATTTTTACGGTGTAGAGTCGTTTTTGGAACGGATGCACGCATGGTTATTGTATGGGTATGTCGTATGCTTAGCACGGTGCCTGATTCCTGACCACTCGAGCCAAGCTACCACTGTATGTCCTGGAAAGACCCCGTTACCACCAACCCTTACCGGTGTGGGAGTGGAGAATTTCCAACATGACCATGTCATGAATGATGTAATATGTGAACTCATCAGCAGTGGATTGCGGGCGCGCGAGATGTAGTTAGTACAACTAACTATATCGGAAGAATTTCAATGGTCTTGTTCGAGTGAAACGTCCAGCTAGCTAGAACACCCCTAAAACCTATTGTTTTTTCAGTGAATTTCTAAGGTTTTTTTAAATGCTAATTCCTACCTATATCAGGCCTGAAACCTATGGTTTTTCAGTGAAAATATATATATATATATATATCTATATATCTCCATTATTTATTTTATCACTAGTGTATACAGGGGATATATATTGTAGTGGGTGACTAATTTCTGCCAACACATAGCAGTTTGTTAGGTCGAGGACTACCGGTCTGCCGAAGGCAGAACCGGAAGTCGGAAGATTTAATGTTTTCTAGAGTGGCTATTTAGCCCGCCTCTCTTTTAGCTTCTCCATTGTCTGGCTTCCTAAACGGAGGCCAGCCATTTGAGGAGAGAGCCGTCCCTCCAAATTGGCTCCGTCTTTTTCAGATTCGGGGGCGTGTTCCTTGCTGTTCTTTCCACTTTTTAGCCACGCCCTTTTACAACAACAGGAACACGCCCCCGGATCCGAAAAAGTTTGGAAGCTCCCATCCGCCATTTTTCATCCATCGTCTGGCCGTGAGGATCTTCTTGCTGTTGCTCCTGCGCGCTGCCCGCTCTCTGTGTAGATTAGACTAACTCTTTTTGAAACAGGTCTCAGAATTGTTTAAATAAATATGCTAAGGAAACAACGTTTGTTGAAAGTATTTGTTCATTTTATTTCATTTAAAAAGGTGCCTGGTTGATAAGTTTGGAGAACGCTGTGGTGCGTCAGACAGAGACACAATGATTTGGAGAAAAACAGGATATGTAAAATTGCAGAAACACGACCTGGAAGCAGAAGGGCAGCGGTGCATGTGGCGCAGCAGCATGTGAGGGCTTGCGGGCGGGGGGCGGTTGTCCTTTTGTGCGGCGTGTGGGTTGCAGCAGCGTGTGTGGGTCGCTTGTAATTGTTTTTACCTTGTTTACTGGAGCTTTGTTGGCTTATTTGTTGTTCCAAGCCCTTTGTGTCTTGCCCTCTCTCCCGGGCCCCCCACCTCACGTTCTGGACCTCCCAGAATTCAATGTGCACCCCTTCCGGAGCCCCGCCCCCACGTCAGACCTCACAGAGGCACGAGACCGGACACAGACAGGGACTGGCGGCCCATGCGGCCTGGCCATCTCCCTCACCTAGAATGGCGCCTGCTTTACCCGTGCATTCTCACCCATCCTGGGGACAGCCGCCGACGTGCCTTTATCTTAGCGGACTCTGACAAATATTATGGAGGGCTAGGAAGGCCGGGGCAGCGTCAGTCACACGTCAGGGCCAGCCCACCCCTCCTTCAGAGGCACCGACATCAGGGTTTACTCTAAATCTGCCGTCGTTCCTGACCCACAACCAGTCAGTCTACTGATCCTGCCCAGCCCTTCCAACTTTCATAAGGCATCAGGACATGTACTACCAGCCTTTCGGTAGTTCGACTGACCCACCCGGGTTCAGCCCTACCAGGTATTTCCAATGCCAACTTGTAGAGGAATGTACTGACACCCGGCCCTACCTACACCTACCGTTCCCTGACCAAACCGTTAGCCATCGGGCAGTACCAGGGTGGAGGAAATCTACTAATAACTGGAGCATGCCACAGCCGCCCTAGCCTTCCAGAGGTACCGGCTTGTTTTGAAATCTACTGCCCCAGCTCCTCTGTCCTTTCAGACTCCAGACCTGCCAATAAATCTACTGGCACTGCCCCAGCTCAACTGCTCTTCCGCCCTTTCAGACTCGCAGACCTGCTCAGGGCCGTTTTCTGTTCCCAGATCGGCCCTGGACCTGCTAGTATATCTACCGTCACTGCCCCAACTCCACTGTCCTTTCAGACTTCCAGACTTGCTAGTAAGTCTATCGTCACTGCCCCAGCTCCACTTGCTTTCAGACTCCCAGGCCTGCTAGTAAATCTACCAACACTTCCCCAGAACTACCGTCCTTTAGGAGTCCTGTTCCTGCTTGTAAAGCTATTGTTCATCTGATTATGCCGTAGTCTACAGTCTTTACGAGTCACAGGGCCGCCAGTGAACTTACTGACCCTTCCCCGCCCCACTGGCTTCCAGTCGGACGGCAATCTCCAGTTCATCTAATCATGACCCTTCTCCACCAGCCACTGAGACTCACTGGGATACCAGTGAACCTACTGACCCTTTCCCAGCCGACCAGCCTTTCAGAGGCACTGGCATGAGGGCAGTTTATATCATGCAAAGGTCTTTGTCGAACCTGCTGTAAGCAGTGACTTGTCAGATCTACTGCCCCAGATCTACGGTCTTCAAGTATATCTACCGATGCTCCCCGCCCCCCTCCGCCTTCCAGAGGTACAGAGGCTCTGAGGGGAACCAACCAACTGTCCACACTCCAACCCTACTGCCCAGCTCGTGCTCTAACGTCTGCCAGTAAATCTACTGATCCTACCCAGCCCTACAGGCCTTCTAGGGGCACTTGTTAGCCCCTCTACTGTCCCCATCCCCTGCTCTACAGTCTGCCAGTAAAACTGCTGATCCTACCCAGCCCTACCTGTCTTCCAGGGGCACTTGTAAGCCACTCTACTGCCCCATCCCTTGCTCTACAGTCTGCCAGTAAATCTGCTGATCCTACCCCAGCCCTACCGGCCTTCCAGGGGCACTTGTTAGCCACTCTACTGCCCGAGCCCCTGCTCTACCGTTTGCTAGTAAATCTACTGATCCTGCCCAGCCCTACTGGCCTTCCAAGGACACTTGTTAGCCACTCTACTGCCCCAGCCCCTGCTCTACCGTCTGCCAGTAAATCTGCTGATCCTACCCAGCCCTACTGGCCTCGCAGAAGTCACGGCCCGAGGGGGCCCCGCAGCCCCCTGGTGCTTGTCGCCTGCCCTCCTGCCCCCAGGTGCCGTGTTTTGGCCCGTGTGAGTGGCTCCTCCACCTGCACCGTGTGCTGCAGAGGCTGCAGCCAGGAGGCCGGTTTATTAGCCAGAGAAGCCTGGCTGAGTTGGGGGGTCCCTGAGGAGGATGAGATAAAAGGGGCAGCCCTGTCATGCACAAGGAATTAGCACCAGCGAGTGAGAGGCCCTGGCAGGAAGAAGCGTGCGGCCCACCCAGGAGCGGGGGAGCCCAGCCTGCCCTGCTGACTCAGCCCCACATCACTCAGCACTTCCTAAATTTGTCTCTCGAGTTCCCGAATCACTGGCAATTTCCTCCTCCATAAAACATACCCAGAAATTACTGGTCAGCCTGCTCCGCCCCCGCCTCCTCCCCCCCCCCCCCCCCCCCTCCCTGGAAGCTCCCACCAAAGCAGCGGTTTCCCACTCACGCAGAGGAACTGCCTAACGCTGGCGCGGCTCTGGGCTAATATTACATGTGACTGCAACACCCCTCTCTCGCGCGTTGAGACTATCTGCACTCACCCAGGGGTGCGTGACCAATAAGAGGGAGGAGACCGAAGGGCACGCCCCTTTACAAGGCCTGGGCGCTCCCCGGTGCCCTGGGCATCTTTATCATGTATGTATGCAGGATTTTATTCCCAATACACCATGCTCCCTTCAAGCCCCCAAAATTACTAAAGTACTCTAAATGGCGTTTTTAGGTCGAGGACTACCGGTCTGCCGAAGGCAGAACTGGAAGTCGGAAGATTTAATGTTTTCTAGAGTGGCTATTTAGCCCGCCTCTCTTTTAGCTTCTCCTCCATTGGCTGGCTTCCTAAACGGAGGCCAGCCATTGGAGGAGAGAGCCGTCCCTCCAAATAGGCTCCGTCTTTTTCAGATTCGGGGGCGTGTTCCTTGCTGTTCTTTCCACTTTTTAGCCACGCCCTTTTACAACAGCAGAAACACGCCCCCGGATCCGAAAAAGTTTGGAAGCTCCCATCCGCCATTTTTTATCCATCGTCTGGCCGTGAGGATCTTCTTGCTGTTGCTCCTGCGCGCCGCCCGCCTAGTTAAGCCCTGTATCTTAATCAGTAACCACGTTTCCATCTACTACTCGTGTGTCGCCCCAGCGCTGCGTCCTCCTCACTTCCCTGCACACCGGGTTTTCACGCCGTGCCTTTTGTTTGCGGTGAGTGTAGTTTCTTTGGGCCCAAGGACTGGCAGCGATTGAGTGCCATAATTCAAGGCACAAACCGTGGGTAGGAAAGTGGCAATCGGATTAAAAACAGAACCGGGAGACGATGGTAGAGAGTAAACAAAGGTAAACTGGAGACGCATAAAGTGTATGTGAGTGCGTGTTGCAGCGGCCTTTAAGACTTCATAAAGTGCGTGTATGTGCGTGTGTTGCAGCGGCCTTTGAGACTTCATAAAGTGCCTGCGTGCGTTGCAGAGGACGTGGAGAATATGAATACACCGTGCGCTTGTGTATGCAAAAAAAAGGTCATGCCAATAGAAATGACAATGCCATTTATTTAGGGATACAAAAATGATAAAAAAAATAATTAGCAATACCAATAGCTCTACCTATAATATTGCCGAGACCATTGCATTGTAAATGCTTGTTTTTAAAGGTGAATTGTGTTGCTCTGACTAACTGCATATAACATCCAGTATATTTCTGTGTTCACTAAAAAAAGAGAACACACTATGCCAGAGTGTTGTTATTTATTTACAATGGTCCGAGCACAACCAAAACATACCAGCGCTGGGGTTATATTACTAGTTAGCATGACTGCCTTGTTTGGAATTAACCAGACCAATTGCTCCACCACCTAAAAACAGCCGTGCACCACCACCCATCCATGCTAACTAGTAGAAATGATCTCTCATAAAGTGGATTAGCCTTTAGGAAAAGGTCCATGGTTCATTAATAAATGTTTGGGCCTACCAGTGTCTTTTGTCTTGGCAAGATGACATTTGAGTGTTTGACTCGCATCTAGTTTTTTTTTTTTTAAGACATTTCTGCTGGAGAGAAGGGCTTATCAAAGAATGCATGTACCGAAATGGACTGATTAACATGGGGCAGTAGATCTTGGCGTATATAGCTACATCGCCATTCTTTTCTCTCTAAACCCAATTTGTGTATTGAAAATCTGTTAAACTAGATCTAGTTTTTTTGCTATAAACTTTTATGAGTGCGCTGTAGGCCTGATTTTTATTTGTGAAAATAATTAGTTGGAGCCTTTAGGCCTTTAAGTGTGGATTTGTATTACACCATGTTAAATTCTCACGCAGGAATTTCATTACATGAATCCTTTCAGATTACTGGACTAGATAAGGGTTTTGATTTTGGTTTTCCTATCTGACAAACTATTGCTGTTAACGATTTGCAATGTTATAATTCCTGTTAGTACTCTTTAAGAGGGGTGGAATCTTGTTTTTTGCCAACAGTATTTTTGTATATAATTGTTTTTATTTCATGGTTGTATGCCAAATGGTTATCAGCATCTGAACAATACTGCATGTCTCAATTAGTATGCCTACAAGCAAATGATGAAGGCTTTAGGATTGATTCGTTAATTGGGAAAGATTGTCCGGTTTTACATATCTAGTCTGTTTATTATAAAACGTTGTGGTAAACGTAGAAGGCCAGACCTATTTATGGTGAAATAAATGTATTAACCCCTTCGCTGCGGCGCAAATTCCGCCGCAGCGCTGGGGGGGTGAGGGGTGAGCGCGGCGCCGCCATGCTCATGACGGAACCACGCCGTCATGAGTCACGGGCGAGCTGTGCTCATGACGGCGTGGTTCCGTCACGACTCCACCCACTCTCTAATTCGCCCGCACAGGCGGGGAATTAGATCCGCGTGGGAGGAGCGGCCGCCAACGGCCGCAGCATGACGGAACCACGCCATCATGAGCACACGCCGCCCGTGTCTCATGACGGCGTGGTTCCGTCATGAGCGCACAAGGGGTTCAAGCCAATTGACGTTAAAAGGGTTAATTGCTACTACCGTGTGGCAGGTTTGTATTTTGTGACATGGAATTTCACAGCTTAACCCCTTCGCCGCGGCACGAATTTTGCCACGGCGCTAGGGGGGTTTGGGGGGTTTGCGGCGCCGCCATGCTCGTGACGGAACCACTCCGTCATGAGCCACGGGCGCGCTGTGCTCATGACGGAGTGGTTCCGTCACGACTCCACCCACTTGCATTGATCGCCCGCACAGGCGGGGAATCAGTGCCGCGTGAGCGGAGCGGCCGCCAACGGCCACAGCATGACGGGACCACTCCGTCATGAGCACACGGCGCCCGTGGCTCATGACGGAGTGGTTCCGTCATGAGCAGGGAAGGAGTTAACTTAATGAGCAGTGTTTTTTGTGTTGGTTATCCTCTCAGATAAATCCTTAGAGTAGAAGATTTACTTGTTGATGGTTTTTGTTAGGCCTTCTCAGAGGCTTTGTTTATTGTTTTCAGAATGAAAATATGATATGTATTTGTAATGTTCATGTTTCCCAATGGCTGCCTTGTGAGATTTTCTATTTAATTTGTCTGAGTTAATGGTTCATTTGGGCAATCTCTTTCAGATGCAATAGGTTTGATATGTTTATTATAAAACCTTTTGCAAAGACGACAGGGTTGACATATTTATTGTGAAAAGCGTATGTTAATCCAAATAGGTGTGTATGGGTGTATTGTCTTTACACTGTAAATAGGTATTTTGATACATGGAATCTGAAATTACCCTCTTATGCTATACCTGAGTTGATGGCTGAAAGCAATAAAACTCTTCTGACCCTGGACTTGTATTTCTCCGATTAAATCAGCTTGATGCCATCTTCTCCTCAAGCCCCCACGTCGCCTTCAGCCACGCCTCCGAACTCACTTGGACAGACCACCACTGCATCCACTTCACCTTCCGAAAACACCTCACACACCACCGCACCCTACAGATACCCCGCCGCTGCTGGGGCAAAGTCACTGAAGAACAACTACAGAAAAACCTCGCACTCAACCCACCGACCAACCCCACCAACCCCGACGATGGTGCACGCACCCTTAGACGCTGGATGGACGACTGCGCCAACACCGTAGCCCTGCTGAAAAAGCCATCCAACAGACACCAGCAAGAGAGCCAGCTGGTTCACCCCGGAACTCCTAGCCTCTAAGCGCACCTGCTGGAAATTGGAGAACAAATGGCACAGCGACAAGACGCCGGACAGCCATGCTGCCCACAAAGACGCCATCCGCAACCACCACCACCACCTTATCAGGACCGCCAAAAGGACCTCCTTCAAAGACCGCCTTGACAACAACGCACACAACAGCAAGGAGCTCTTCAACATCGTGAAGGAACTCTCCAACCCCAACCCCAGCTCCAGCGCCAACGACATCCCGCCATCGCAAGCCCTGTGCGACTCCCTCGCCACCTTCTTTCACCGCAAGATCACCGACATCCATGACCGCTTCAACCCCCAGACGACCCCTACAGGCCTCGACATGCCAGGCCCACCGCACCTGACTACCTGGGCCAACGTGAGCATCGAGGACACAATCAAGACCATGGGCACAATCCACTCAGGCTCCCCGTCTGACCCTCTTCCACACCACATCTTCAACAAAGCCGGCAGCTCCATCGCCCCCCACCTGCGCAGCATCATCAACCTCTCCTTCGGGACCGCTACCTTCCCTGAGAGCTGGAAGCACGCCGGGATCAACGCCCTACTGAAGAAACCCAAGGCGGATCCGAGCGACCTCAAGAACTTCCGGCCCATCTCCCTGCTTCCGTTCCCAACAAAGGTCATCGAAGATAGTTAACACCCAGCTCACCCGTCACCTCGAAGACAACAGCATCCTGGACCCCTCCCAATCAGGATTCCGCAACAACCACAGCACGAGACCGCCCTCCTCGCCGCCACCGACGACATCAGGATCCTGCTAGACAACGGCGAGACAGCGGCCCTCATCCTCCTGGACCTCTCCGCCACCTATGACTCCATCTGCCACCGCACACTACGCACATGGCTCCACGACGCAGGGATCCGAGACAAGGCCTTGGACTGGACCACCTCCTTCCTCTCCGGCAGAACTCAGAGAGCCCGCCTCCCACCGTTCCGGTCCGAAGCCTCCGAGATCATCTGCGGCGTCCCACAGAGATCCTCCCTCAGCCCGATGCTGTTCAACGTCTACATGGCACCACTCGCACGCATCGCTCGACAACACGACCTCAACATAATCTACGCCGACGACACGCAGCTGATCCTCTCCCTCACCAAGGACCCTCTCACCGCCAAATCCAACCTCCATCAGGGAATGAAGACAGTCGCCGACTGGATGAAGGAAAGCCCACTTAAGCTGAACTCAGACAAGACGGAGGTCCTCATCCTCGGGCCCAACCCCTCAGCATGGGACGACTCCTGGTGACCCGCATCACTGGGGACACCCCCGGCTCCTACCAACCACGCACGCAACCTGGGAGTCATCCTCGACTCTAAACTCACCATGACCAAACAAGTCAACGCAGTCTCCTCTACCTGCTTCAACACCCTCCGTATGCTCCGCAAGATCTACAGATGGATCCCGACAGACACAAGGAAAACAGTCACCCAGGCCCTAGTCAGTAGCAGACTCGACTACGGAAACGCCCTCTTCGCCGGAGCCCTGTCCAAGCTCATCAACAGACGGCAAAGAATCCAGAACGCCTCTGCACCACTGATCCTCGACGTCCCGCGACTACATCAGTCCCCACCTAAGGACCCTGCACTGGCTCCCCGTCGACAGAAGAATCTCCTTCAAGCTCCTGATCCACGCACACAAGGCACTCCACAAAACCGGCCCAGCCTATCTCAACAGTCGACTCTCCTTCTACGTACCCAACAGGAAACTCCACTCCGCTGACCACACCCTGGCCACGGTCCCACGCATCCGTAGAACCAATTCCGGAGGCAGGTCCTTCTCCCACCGCGCCGCCAAGACCTGGAACACCCTCCCCCTCAACCTATGACAAACCGAAGACCTGCTGACCCTCAGGAGATGACTCAAGACCTGGCTTTTCGACCAGTAGCAGCAGCACCACTTCCCCCCCTCCCCCCCCTCCCCCCACACCCCCAGTGCCTTGAAACCCTCACGGGTAAGTAGTGCGCTTTACAAATTAACTGGTTGATTGGTGAGCTCATTTGTTGGCAAAGTTCTGTCCCCCCAGATCTGGAGGTTGGAAAAAACATTATGGCCTACAATCTCTAAGGCTGAAGTGTTCACCAGGCAGAATGGAAGGCTTAGCAGACGAGGCTCAGGAAGCACTAGACTGCACAGGACAAACTGGGCTGAAGAGTGCGCACTGACTCCCATCAGGGCTGGATCAAAAAGAAGGCAAATATATCCAGTAGGGCTATTTACATGCCGAAAAATAGTACAGCTGCATTAGGGCGCAGCCAGATGAAAGGGCTTTCTTTTTTTACTGGAAATGCAAAGTCCAAGGCTGTCATGTTATAACGAGCTGTCTTGGAAAGGGAAGCAGAAAATGTCATCTATGGTGTCCGCCATCTTGGCTAGACTCACATTGAAAACTACTTACTAGTAGGGAGTGTAAAAATTCCTATTGGAAAACACTCCTCTGACTCCCTGAGAAGGAATCCCAGTATGCAAAGACGCATACCCCCTGTTAACTAGGGACTTTAAAACCTCCCAGGGTGGTATAGCCCACATCGTGGCACCTGTGGCAGTAGCACAAGGCTGGAATGACATTGTAGCTGCATGCCAAGCAAGGACCGAAAAGGGATCAGCTGTGAGTCAGCAGTTCCACCAGAAACATTGCCTTAAACACCCTGCTCAAACAGACAACTGTTAAATGGTCACCCCCAGTTTGGCACCCCCAGTACTTGAATGGCACCATTGTCCTCCTTACAGTGTGCCACCCATGAGTGGGCATGTCAGCATTTGGTGTTGGTTAACCCATGGCAAACATTATGGGGTAGATTTGGGCTTTGAGATTCAATGTTACGTTGTTTTAGAGGAGGTTGTATATTCTTTTGCTTGCTCTAATTTTGTGGAAATGTATAATTTGACTTTATAGCGACAGTTGTAGTTTTGTATGGAGGCAACCTAGTGATAAAAGTAATAGGTCTGATTGGTTCATTAGGAAAAGCTATGATAGTTGCTATAGGCCTGATCTGTTTATAATGAAAAATTCCATCGAAGTCAGTAGTCCTGACTTAATGTGGAAATCGTATGTTAAACGCAGATGGGCTTTTAAGGGTGAAGTGATATTACACGGTATCTGAGAGACATCTGGCTGCAGATTCCTTACCTTAGAATATTCCCCAAGTGTTGGACTGGATCCAGGAATGTTTCAAGCAGTGCCTCTGCGCACAGGTAGGTGGCGTCATTTGGTTCCTTAGCATTATCCAAGCTGGAAGTGACGTGAAAGGTGGCTAAATGGGTGCCTATATAGGTGCCTCCATCTTTCAGCCCCAGTCGAGCTGATCCAAAGAGAGCCACCGTCAGTCAATTTTTGACTGACTTTTGTTGACATTTTGTTTAGCCCTTTCTCTCTTCTGGTGTGGTAAAATGTCCCCTAAAAAACAGGTGGGGTTTAAGCCCTGTTGTTCCTGTTCAGACAGAGGTATATGACAGACACCCATTGTGTTTGCCTTTGGGGCATGGAGCCAGACCACAACTCCCAAAACTCCTCGTCTCCTTGCGCCTCCATGCCGCTTCAGGTCACGGGCCGTTCGTGAAATCGTTTAAGGTATTTGTCATCACGCTTGAAGTCAGTGTAAGTCCCACAAAAAGTCCAAACAAATCGCAGACTCTCTTTGACTTTACCACAACGGTCCAAATCTTCGGACGAGATGTGGGAATGTCATTCTAGACCCTGCTCCATGCGGAGCATACCTCTGGGTCCGCTCTGTGCCTCCATGAGTTTCCTGGAGCCAGAGCGCCCCCCGCTGAACACCTCCTTTTTGAGTGGACCAACTCCATTGGGATGCCTTGCCCCATGGGTTGGGCGTGTGTACCATTTGGGCCCCTTGGATACGGTTCTGGACTGGCTTAGAACACAATCTTCCATGAAACCGGTTCCAGTTACACCTTTTTCCATGCCCCACGGCGGTGCTGACCCCATAATCATACCGACTCTGATACCTGAGGCAGATCGGCGGCGGCACAAGCTGGAACTTGACCTTCCACTTCAAAGCCAGTACCTCCTTTTTTTTACAGGCCCAGAGTGGGGCATTATTTGGAGGGAACTGAGGATCCTTATAGTTAAACCAACCAACTTGATGAGACTGAAGATAACGGGCAGATGCCACTGGTCTGGACACCTCCCCAGACCCTGGCGTGGTCCCTCCTCCCAATGTGGCTACGAAAGAAGGGGCGTCATTTGCTCTAGTGGTGAGGAGGGAGGCTGAGGTCCTGGACGCTATGCTGCCTTATGGCAGTCAAGAAAATTGTCCTGACCAATGCAACCAGAAGTTGCCCTCTTATAACCTCTCCTCCCTTTTAAAAAAGTTTATAAACTAAGCCCTAACATGGGAGCCTATGCACAGGACAATTGACTGCCACCCTCGCCTTGCGCCTGGGGACCCAGCTTTCCTCACACCGCATCCCACCTTTTTAGAGCCTGGTTGTCGAGTCCTCCAAAGTCATCCATGGCGTGTTCCTTACCTAACCACCGGCTAGGGAATCCAAGAAGCTGGACACCTAACACTTTCTTCTTTTTGGGCCGATACACTCAAATGTTTTGGATTCAGTTGTGCAAGTGCTGCCCATGGTCTCTGAGGAGGCTGAGCCGTGCTGTCAGAGGCTATTGCAGAGGGCAGGGACGCGAATCACCATTCGCTGCGGACTGGGTATGACCAACTTGGCAGGCAGTGCGATTGCTTCATCCTTGGCACTCTGATGCCACGACTGGCTGAGATCTGCTGGCTTTTCAGGGGCAACCTTTATAGACCTGCCCTTCAATGGCACCTGTATCGTCGGTGACCAGGCAGATTCTTCTCTGGAGTGCTTTATAGACGGCTGGGCCATTGCCAGGTCCTTGGGCCTCTCCACAGCCCCACTCCTATCCCATTCTGCCTTTCTCCTCTTTAGTGCCTAAACTAGGGGCTACCAACCGCTTCCACTCCTGCCCAGCAACCAAGGCCAATAGACTCCCCACTCCTTTTTAGGTCTCGCCTGAGCCAGCGCTCGCCTTAGCGCTGCTCTGGCGAGAGGTTTAGTAAGCGGGATTTGGAAGTGCAGACTAGTGGCTTTTCAGGCCTCCAACTACAGTGCATGTGCGCCGGGCGCGCGCACCATTTGTCAGCCTGATGTTCTCAGTGAGCCGCGCGGCCACTGAGAGCATCAAAGTGGCCGCGAAAGTGCACGCCATTTGCCACCCCCTCCCATAACCCACTTCCTGTTTGTATGACTCCCACTCGCTGCCTCCTCCAGGGTCTGCGTCCACGCTGGAGTTGCGCTCCCCCTCCCGCCGCGTGCACACGCCCATCGCGAGCTCTCCAACAATAACTTCTCCCAGTAAACTCCGACTCCCGCTTGCTTTCCCCGAAGATGGGACATTATTATTTTGCATTTATATTCTGGCGAGATCGAGTCAAGTATGAGCTCCTGGGCTGCCGTGATGTTATTGTCAGCGCACGTTCACTTGCTCCAGTCTCTGCCCTCGTGCCGCTGCTTGAGCGGTCCCATTTCCTGCCAACGCCTTACACAAAGCTCACAAAGTTTACACCAAAATAACTTCCCCACCAAGTCCACATAAAACTTTAATAAGAATAAGTTTCTTGCTTGCCTGCGGCATCTTGTTGCATCTGCGGGTCTTTGTGATCCGCTCCTGTCTCCAACCGCTGCCCATGTTGCCTATGCCCCTGCCCCTTCCCTTGTCTCTGCTCGCAACCTACATTTTTTTTTTCGGCGCTTGGTAATGCGCGCGTGCCGGTATGACGGCTCGTTGGACACGCACTGCTTGCATGCGAGCTCTTGAATAGGTTGTCCCTCCCCGCACGCATGTAGCGTGTTGCCTGTGCTCCCGCACCCTCCCGTTGTCTGCACTACCTATGTTGCTAACAGACAAGCGGAGGCGGTGGGGAAGCGGAAGGAAGCTGCAGCTCTTCTTCTCTCCTAAGATGGCAGCTTCCACATTCTCCATGTCCGGCATGTAAATCAGCCCCTCCGGAGCTCCCCCCCAGCAAAGAGCAACCCACCACTTTAAACATGGTCTGTATGTTTTCTGTCACATATTTGTGGTTTATTCTTCTGATCTTTCTCAGCTCCCCTCTCTCTCCGTCTCTCACTAGCTCTCTCTTTGCCTAGACCGTCCAGAACTCAATTATGAGCGCCTCTGATAGTGCTCCAGAGCCTTCCCGTAGATAAGGCGCTAGGTTAAAGTCTTACAAATCTCAGCCATGCTTTGAAAACTCCTTTTTAGTTGTGTCTGCCTCCAGAAAGAGTCACATCGGCAGAGTTGAAAACATTTTCTTGACTGACTGCCAGCCAAACGGCCTGTCAGAGCTCTGCTCTTGGTGGAGGCCAGAAAGGTTCGCATTTCTGCATGCATTAATGAGTGGGGCTGCATGTATTTTTCTCCCATGTCTTCTCACAAGCTCCTAAAAAGACACCCCAAGCATCGTGTTCATTGCAGATGTGGTGACCCGGACATGCTGCCCACTGCGACCTGTAAGGTATTCCGTATCCAGGGACATGGCACAATGCATGCTCTCCACGGCTCAGACCACCATGCCTGCCTGTCTCCCGGCCACTCCGGTGCGGCCAGCGCCCCTCCTCGTAGGCCCCTTCTCCCCAGCCCCTTATGGCGCGCTCTCCTGCTGTTTTCCATCTGTCCACTGTCCCAATTTCCATATAAAAGGATTCCTTTGAGGAGGTAATGCTGCCCTTGTGACCCCTTTGATTCCCAAGGCTTCAATGAGGCCCGGAATCATTGCATTGGGACGGCATGAATATGCTAAAACGAGCATTGGCATAGCCAATAGGTCTCGCTTTTGGAACCTTATAAGTATTTAGTTATGCAGTACAATATCCTTGGTGCAACAACATCAACTGTTGCTTGTCTAAACACTTATAAGGTCCCAAAGGCGAGACCTATTGGCTATGCCAATGCTTGTTGTGGTTCCAACAAGCCTCATGGGGACACTGCCAGAGATCTGCCCAGTCGGCCACACCACAGGAGTTGCAGCCTCAAAGCCACTTTAGTTTGGTCTTGTACCATCAGAGGCACCCAATTGGTGGCAGGATCCATAATCACTTGTCCCGCTGGCAGTCCATAAAACTGACAAATGACACTACAAATTGTTCAGTTGGGTTACCCCGTCCTTTTGCTAGAAACCCCACCATTCCCAGACCACCCTTGCTGTGCTTTGTATGGACGTTCAGGCTTTTTTGGCCAAAGGAGCCATCATGAGGGTGCCAGCATCAGAACTAGTTTGTGGTTGCTATTTCCTCTACTTTCTAGTGCACGAAAGGACAGAAGCCTTTGCCCATTTTAGACTTTATACGTTTGATGTGCTGCTTTTTGACCTCACCACTTCCCAACTATGGCAGACTTCACTGGGGTTCATTATTGGAAACTTTATCACTCATTCACTTTCACACGCATTGCCTTTACCAGTGTGTTTGTAGGGTTTATGGGTGGGTAGTGGTATTGGGTGGTAAGGGTATTTTTAAGGTTGAAGGGTGGTATTGGTATTTTTAGGTTTTAGGGTGGGAAAGGGGTGTTTTTTTGTTTTTGTTTTTGTTTTAGTTTACTTGGATGGGTAGAGGTATTGTGTGGTAAAGGGGTTTGTAGGGTTATGGGGTGGTTAAGGGTATTGGGTGGAAAGGGAATTTTTAGTGTTTAGGAGTGGGTTAGGGTATTTGGTGGTAAGGCTATTTGTAGACCTTTTGGTAGGTGAGGGTATTTTTAGGGTTAGGGTATTGGGTGGTAGGCGTTTTTGTAAGGTTTTGGGTGGTAAGGGTGTTTAGGGTAGGCTGAGGTATTGGATAGTTAAGGTGTTTTAGTGTTTAGGGATGGGTAAGGGTGTTTATATGGTATAGGAGTGGATTTTTAGTATTTAGGAGTAAGTATGGGGTATTGGGTGGTAGGGGTATTTTTAGTCCTTAAGGGTATATTTAGTGTTTAGGGGTGGTTGAGTTTAGGGTTTGCGTTTTGTAAGGTGAGGTATGTATGTGTATGGGTATATGTGTGTGTATGTATGTGTATATATATATATATATGTGTGTGTGTGTGTGTGTGTATATATATATATATTCACTGAAAAAACCATAGGTTTCAGGCACGTTATAGTTAGGAATCGGCATTTAAAAAACCTTAGAAATTTACTGAAAAAAACATAGGTTTCAGGGGCGTTATAGTTAGCTGGACTTTTCACTCGTACAAAACCATTGAAATTCCCCCGTTATAGTTAGTTCAGCTAACTATAACTCGCGCGCCCGTCAATGCACTGCTGATGATGTCACGTATTACATCACTCATGACATGGTCAGTGACATCACTGATGACATCACTGATGACATCATCCAGTGAATGTGTGTTTTTCTGAAAATTACATATGTTTTATATATGTATATCTCAAGGTCGATGGAAGAATAAATGGGTATATAAGTGTCTAAATGGATGATTTGTTTTTGAAAAATTGATTGTATAACTGACTGATTAAGTGCATCTTAGTGAATACATGGCTTAGTGAGTAATGTTTAAATATGTAAATATCTGTATCAGTCTCTCACTTTGTGTATAAGTGGCTGCATGGGTTGGTGAGTAGCTACATGAGTGTCTATATAGGTTATTAGTTGGTTTTTTGACTATCAGTATGAGTCTGTATGGTTCGATGGGGGGTATTACGTAGTGCATAGGTGCATGAATTGGTGTATATAAGTGAGTATATGTGAGAGTGAGAGATTGAAAGAGTTCCTGTATGAATAAGTTTCTCCAGTATTGGGGTGTCTTTCATAGATTCACATGCTTGAATATTCCCCGTCGTCGGAGTGGGAGTCCCACGGTAAATAATATAGCAATGTATACAGTCATAATATATATATATATATATATATATATATAAGAAAAAACCATAGGTTTCACACATGTTATAGTTAGCTGTACATTTCACTCGTAAAAAACCAATGAAATTCCCCCGTTATAGTTAGTGCAGGCAACTATAACTCAAGCGACCGCAATCCTCTGCTGATGCTAATACTGTATTTAGACAATTATTTGCCCATGTCTTCTTCCATTAAATTTTAGCTATACATATATTACAAATATTTTTTTTTCATAAAGACACATATGTCATCAGCAGAAGATTGCGGTCGCGTGAGTTATAGTTGCCTGCACTAACTATAACGGGGGAATTTCATTGGTTTTTTACGAGTGAAATGTACAGCTAACTATAACATGTGTGAAACCTATGGTTTTTTCTGTGAATTTGCAAGGTTTTTTAAATGCTAATTCCTAACTATAACGTGTGTGAAACCTATGGTTTTTTCAGTGAATTTGTACGTTTTTTTAAATGCTAAGTTACTTTACGCCATTCGTGGCGTGCGCGCCCAGTTAACGCAGTTCGTTCCGTGCGCGCATGGTGCGCTTCGTTCACCGTGCGCGCACAGTGAGCACGCGGTGCGCTTCGCGCACCGCGCGCCCACTTTACGCAGTTAGTGCCGTGCACGCACGGTGGTCACGCGGTGCGCTGCGCGCACCGCGTGCCCACGTTATGCGGGATGGGCCATGTACGCACGATGCGCTTCGCGCACCGTGCGCACATGGGGGACATATTATGCGCATCTTTGTGAAATGTATTCTTATTAATTTCAGATAATTTATATGCCATGCACAAATGGTGTCCTTCGGCCACCATTTACACACGGGGTGGGGAGAGTGTGGATAATTTTTTAAAAAAAATTTTTTTTACCGTACGCGTACGGTAAGCGTAATTGCCGATTTTCCGAAAAAAAAATAAAATAATTTCTTTGGGCTTGGGGGTGGTTTGGGGACCCCTATATGAGGGCTGGGTGGTTAGGATCTCAAGAAACTGCCCCTTTAGACGTTTTTGGGCTTCATTGTTGCTGCCCAACTCTGAGAGCGAGAGAGAAAATGGCGGCCGCCGCTTCCTGGTTTCGACCGATTCGAATGTTTACTAAGATCTAAGAACCAATCAAAATCGCGCTCGCGCACGCCACCGTACGCGTACGGTAAGCGCACCGTAAGCGCACCGTAAGCTGCCACAGATATATATATTGATTTAAATGCTATTTTCTCAGAATCTACTGAACAGATTTACACCAAACCTACAAAAGGCACTTCCTTGACCTGAGGACTACCTCTCTGCCAAATTTCAAGTAATTCTGTTCAGCCGTTCGGGCTGTAGCTGTGTCTAAAGGTCCTATGGAAAAATGCATGGGAAAAACGCGTTTTGGGACCCCCCTTTTATCTCAGCCCCCGCTTGACGAATCCCCCCGAGACTTTGAGGGTAGGAGCGGAGCGTAGCGCCCCACCTATTTTGAAACATTTGCGAGGATTCGGCGATCGGCGCCAAAGTTATTCAAAATAGAATGTTGCGGTTTTCCTATGGAAACAGGGTCCTAACTATAACTACCTACTGGCGACCGCCAGTAGGTAATATATATATATATATATATATATATATATATATATATATATATATATATATATATATATATATATATATATATATATATATATTTCACTGAAAAAAACATAGGTTTCACACACGTTATAGTTACGAATTAGCATTTAAAAAACCTTGCAAATTCACTTAAACCATAGGTTTCACACATGTTATAGTTAGCTGGACATTTCACTCGTAAAAAACCAATGAAATTCCCCCATTATAGTTACTGCAGGCAACTATAACTCACGCGACCGCAATCCTCTGCTGATGACGTCAGATATTACATCACTGTATTTAGACACTTATTTACCCATATCTTCTTCCATTAATCTTTAGCTATACATATATTACAAATATTTATTTTTCATAAAGACACATATGTCATCAGTGATGTAATATCTGACGTCATCAGCAGAGGATTGCGGTCGCGTGAGTTATAGTTGCCTGCAGTAACTATAATGGGGGAATTTCAATGGTTTTTCACGAGTGAAATGTCCAGCTAACTATAACATGTGTGAAACCTATGGTTTTTTAAGTGAATTTGCAAGGTTTTTTAAATGCTAATTCGTAACTATGACGTGTGTGAAACCTATGGTTTTTTCAGTGAATTTGTACGGTTTTTTAAATGCTAAGTTATGTATTTATAAAAAAAAAATTGTCAGGTTTTTCACCGTGCGCGCACCGTGAATTTTTTAAATTTTTTTTTAAATCGCGAGGTGCGCGCACCTCGTGATTTAAAAAAAAAAAAAAAGAAAATTGTTTTTTTCACCCTTGGGGGTCCTTCTGTGACCCCCTGACCAAGGCTAGGGGGTCAGGAACTGTCCACCCTGCCCCCTTTTCACGATCTCCACCTTTGTTTTTCACCCCCTCAGACTGCGAGAGACAAAATGGCGGCCGACACTTCCTGGTTTCGACCGATTTGAATGTTTACCGACATCTAACAACCAATCAGAATTGCGCTCGCGCACGGCAGGGTGCGCGCACAGTGCGCGCACGGTGCGCGCGTATAGATATTGATATGCTTTTAAATGCTTTTTTCTCAGGAAATACTGAACAGATGTACACCAGACCTGCAAAAGGCACTTCCTTGACCTTATGGCTACCTCTCTGCCAAATTTCATGTAATTCTGTTCAGCCGTTCGGGCTGTAGCTGCGACTAAAGGTCCTATGGAAAAATGCATGGGGAAAACTCGTTTCGGGACCCCCCCTTTTTCTCGGCCCCCGCTTGACGAATCACCCCGAGACTTTCAGGGTAGGAGCTGATCGGAGCGCCCCATTAGTTTTGAAAACTTCGCGAGGATTCGTCAACCGCCGCCAAAGTTATTTAAAATAGAATTTTGAGATTTCCTATGGAAACTAGGTTGTAACTATAACTATCTACTGGCGACCGCCAGTAGATAATTTTTATATATATATATATATATATATATATATATATATATATATATATATATATATAATCATATATCAAAATACTCCGTCCCTCTGCAGCTTCGCGCCGGAGACGGACCACAGTTAAGTGCCAGATAGCGTGATTTATTTAGCTTGTTCGGTCTGACGCGTTTCGGTTCGAAAAATGAACCTTGATCACATATAATTATATATATATATATATATATATATATATATATATATATATATATATATATATATATATATATATATATATATATATATATATAATCATATAAAACAGAGATATAAGTAGGTGATAAACATCAAGAATGTCCCTATATGAAATCTCCATAGAGATACATGAAGAGAGAAAAAAGACATTCGCAGTCTATCTCTGTCATTATGTTGGTCCAAACTACAGCCAATCAGGCGTCGGCTCCCCTCTATGAACCTTCTCCTCAGAGCTCCTCACCTCAGATTTTCTACCGCACGTCGTGTGAAAGGGAGTCTCCCTGAGCTCTGCTCAGCTTTCTCTTCAGCATGTCTTCAAGTAAGAAGTCAATGTTTAGACCTTGTTCCTCTTGTGGAAAGCTACGTTTATATTCAGAAGATCCACACAGTAAGTGTATTTACTGTCTTTACCCGGATCATGAAGTGGGTAAATGTAAATTCTGTAGAACTTTTTCTACAAAAACTCTTAAAGACAGGGAAGGCCGTCTCTTGTTGTGGCTCCAGAGACTGAAAGATAAGGATGAAGTGGTTTCTGATGTAGAAAGCTTTACTTCTGGCCGTTCCCACACAGCCTCAAAACGCAGTAGTGTACAAGATCTTCCTTCTCCTTTCCTTAAGAAGAAGAAAATGTCTCTGTCTATGACATCTGCCATGTCCTCTTCCATGGCTACTGCGATATCGCCCACGAGACATAGTTCTCAGGCTGCTGAGGCATCGACTTCCCAATTTTCTGGAAAAAAATTGGCTTCATCGTCAACGAGACTTCCGACGCCGAAATCCACCGTTTCCTGCTCGTCGACGGTGACTATGACGACGACGTCCGCATCAAAGTCGTCGACGGCAGTCCCGTCGACGTTATCGTCGTCGACGATATTTATCAGTACTATAAAGACTGTGTCGTCAGTGTTGCCTATTGCATCGTCGTCGTCGACGAAGAAGGAAAAGATCTCGTCGACGCTACCATCGTCGTCGTCGAAGACTGCAAAATCTGTCTCGTCGACGCTTACGTCGTCGATTGATGCGTCGACGAGTGCTCCGTCGACTAAGAAAAAGACCTCGTCGTCGTTCCCGTCAACGACAGTTCCGTCGACGATGGTTCCGTCGACGTTGGTTCTGTCGACGCTGGTTTCGTCGACGGCTCCGTCTACGAAGATGCCGACAGAGACCTCTGTGCTTTCAACCCCGTTGACGGCAATCTCGTCGGTGAAAATAAAGATTAAGAGGACAACTTCTTCGCAGAGGTCAATGAATACAAAAATTTCTTCTGCGCCTTCAGCGACTACTTCGTCCTTTGCCGCTGTGCCTTTGTTGCCGTTGCCTCCAAGTGGTCAACAGAATATGTTAGGTGAGGTCATACCTTTAGATGATTCCCAACTTCCTTCACCTTTGTTCGCAACTGATTCAGATCAAGAGTCAGGAGAAGGTTTACCTGAATCGTTCGGGACGGCACACAGTCCATCAGATTTAATAATAAAATGCCAGGATGAAAGTAGGGAGGACGAGGAACGCTTTTATCAGGAAGAAATTCCTACGGAAGGACAAACTGCGACGTTACCATTGTCGCTTATTACAAATCTCCAACTCATGTTGGATGATTATAATCGGCGTTTTCCTTTATCACCACAAGAGTCTGTAGTTCCTGCTGTTCCAGTGTTGCCAACACCTGTGTCGGAGCCAGTGCCAGTTATAACACCTTCAGTTCCGCCGAGACAATCATCGGCTCGGACATTAATTCATCAGGACAGTGATGAGGAAGTTCCTCAAGACAAGGAAGATGGTGAGATCCTGGATGATGGTGGCAATGGTGATTATGATGATGATATGGCGGAGTGGGATGACTACCATGCCCAAACACCATCTCCCTCTCCTGTAGTACCTGGAGACTCACCACCTGTCTACATTGCAAGTTTTCACCAGTTGATGGATAGAGCGGCCCAACGGTTCAAATTAACAACGGAACATAAAGAAGAGGATTGTTTTCTTTGATTTTAAAAATCAGCCTTTCAAACAGACGCATACAATCCCTATTATCGAGTTCATTTGGGATGAAGGCAAAAAGATAATGAAGACACCAAATAGCCTTCCGGCACAAGTACCTAGGTTGGAGAAAAAGTATAAATCGCCAGTAGGAGCTCCAGCATGCCTCACTGGTCAGTCAAAACCAGATTCTGTAATTCAACAGGCAGCGCAATGTCGGGCTAGAAACCCTGCATCTACAATCACTGCACCACCTGATCGTGATAGACGTCGCTTGGATGCCATAGGGCGAAAATTTTCATCAATGGCTTCCACCACTGTAAGAGCGGCTAATGCCTTAGCCATTTTAGGTTGTACGACCGTCAAATATGGGCGGATATAGCGGCTTTGGTTGAAATGTTACCTGAGGCATCTAGGATTGAAGCTGTGAAGCTTCTTCAAGAGGGAGAGAGTACATCTGCAGAAATAATCGACTGTGCAGTGGACATCGCTTGTACAGGTTTCCGTCAACTCGCTGGAGCGGCGGTATTGCGCAGGCAAGGTTGGTTGCGCTCAACATCTTTTCGCCAGGAAGTGCAGGCAAAAATATTGGATATGGCATACGACGGAGAATCTTTATTCGGAGATCATGTGGATGAAGCTCTCCAATCGATCAAAAAAGATACAGAGACTGCTCGCTCTCTAGGTACTTTGCAATTTAGAAAGCAGCCATTTCGGCGTGCACGCGGACGCGGCACCTCCTCTAATTTTCGGAGAGGAAGCAATCCATACCGACCATACAACCAGGGTTCCAATCGGTATACCTACAATCAGCAACAGTCCTCTTGGCAGCAGTCTTCCAAAAATTAGAGAAAAATCCTCGTACAGAGGTTCCAATCCTAAAAGACAATGACTTCTGTCAGTTCCCGAAAATTGGAGGTCTAATCTCATTGTGCTGTTCTCAATGGTGCCCCATAACAAAGGACCGTTGGGTTCTGGACATTGTAGAAAAAGGTCACACGTTAGAGTTCATCGAATTTCCCCCACCCACGCCACCTACCGGACCACCGCCGGTGCATATCAAAGAACTTTTTCATCAAGTTCAACTGTTAATACGCAAGGGAGCCATAGAGGTGGTACCAAGATCTCAAAGAGGGAAAGGATTTTATTCCCGATTCTTCCTTATCACCAAGAAGAATGGGGAATGGAGGCCAATACTAGATCCCTCAACAGGTATCTAAAGAAACAATCTTTTCGTATGTTGACGCTTGTCGAGATCTTGCGTTTACTCTCACAAGGAGATTTCATGGCGACTATCGACCTCCAAGATGCATATTTTCATATCCCCATACTACATCGACATCGGAAATTTCTACGCTTTCGAGTAGGTCGAAAGGATTTCCAGTTCAAGGTGTTACCATTCGGTCTACGATCTGCCCCTCGAGTGTTCACAAAAGTGCTCGCTCCTGTGGTAGCTTTCCTACGTCTCCAGGGTGTTCAAATCTTTCCATATCTGGACGACTGTCTCCTAAAATCACAATCGGAAAATCAACTTCTACGGGACACACGTCTTTGTCAAGGTGTTTCGCTCCTTAGGACTATCCATAAATGCCATAAAGTCCCATCTACAACCCTCTCATCGCAGGGAATTTCTAGGAGCAACACTGGATACAGTGTCAACGAAGGCGTTTCTCTCCCAAGACCGTCTCCAAAGGATTCTTCGACTGGTGTCCCTTATAAGATCAAAAAGGTCAGTTTTAGTAAGACTATTAAAGTCATTTCTGGGAATGGCGTCATCGTGCATTGCCGTGATCACTCATTGCAGATTAAAGACACGCCCCATACAGGAGGAACTAGACGTCCAATGGCGTCAAGTTACTGGGTCGTTCAACGACGTTGTAAACGTCACAGACCGTATGGACTCGGCACTCAAATGGTGGACACAACCATTAAATTTAACAAAAGGAATTTCATTTCTGTCGGTAGTGCCAGACATTACAATAACAACAGACGCCTCTCTAGAAGGATGGGGTGCTCATTTGGAGGATTTCTCAGTAAAGGGGAAGTGGACGATGTGTCAAAAAACCTGGCACATCAACAGGTTGAAACTCATGGCTATATTTCTTGCTCTCAAGTCGTTCCTTCCTTTAATCCAAGGAGAAACAGTCCTAATACAGACGGACAATACAACCTGCATGCACTACATTAACAAGCAGGGCGGAACAAAATCTCCGAAACTGTCGCGACTAGCTCAGTCGATCTGGGATTGGTCTCTCGACCATCGCATCACAATTGCAGCAGTTCATCTACCAGGGGTATCCAATATCCTAGCGGATTCCCTGAGCAGGTCCTCCTCGTCGATCCACGAATGGGAGTTACATCAGCCAACTCTAGAGATGATATTTCGACGATGGGGTCGTCCACAGCTGGATCTCTTTGCCACACCGGAGAACCGGAAATGCCGATTATGCAAGCTGGCATCCCCATCAAGGGTCACGGGGCAATGCCCTTTTGATGAACTGGTACAATCTGTTTGCCTACGCTTTTCCCCCAATCCCTCTCGTACCTAGAGTTCTGTGGAAGATGCGGAGGCAGCCCTGCCATCTACTGCTCATAGCCCCACGATGGCCTCGACAGGCATGGTTTTCGGAATTACTCCTACTTTCCCAATGCGAACCAATCCTTCTACATCCTCGTGCAGATATACTTACAATGAGCAAGGGGAAAATTTGTCATCCGAATCCCTCATCACTGAGCTTATCAGCTTGGAACCTGAGCACTGTGAATTTGCCCATCTAGACATTCCACAGGACTGAAGAAACATCTTGGCTCAGGCGAGGGCCCCTTCTACGGTGAAAACGTACAAGTTGAAGTGGAGGAGATTCTGCCATTGGTGTGCATCTACTGGGGTTCATCCAGTTCACTCTACACCAGAACAATTGCTGCCGTTCTTCTTACGATTGGCTAAGTCCGGACTTTCTCATGCAACCTTGAGAGTTTTTCTGGCGGCAATTTCTCGTTTCCGTTAGGATGGTTCAACTTCCCTTTTTTCTTCAAGGATAATGCATCAATTCTTCAAAGGGTTGTTTCGTAAATTTCCACCTGTTAGACGCCCTCCTCCATTGTGGCACCTTAACATCGTGTTGGCACAATTAATGAAACCACTGTTCGAACCAATACATAAAGTCGATTTGAAGTATCTGACATGGAAGGTGGCTCTTCTTCTAGCACTAACGTCTTCACGTTGCGTCAGTGACATCCACGCTTTTACAATAAATCCTCCTTTCCTACAGTTCAAACCAGAGTCTGTAGTATTAGGCACTAATCCAACATTCTTGCCGAAGGTGCCTTCAGATTTTCATATTAACGATCAAGTCATTTAAAAAAATTTCTTTGCTAATCCTCAAACGCCTGCGGAGCAAAAGTTACATTCCCTGGATGTGAAACGGTGTTTAAAGTTCTACATCAGCAGAACAGCTTCTTTTCGAAAATCTGATCAACTCTTCATAGCTTATGGACGGTTTCACAAGGGGCGTCCAGTTACAAAACCAACCATTGCACGTTGGGTTTCAGCAGCCATCGCCTTCTGGCATCAAAAGGCGAACAAGCCTTTGCAGTCACCAGTGAGGGCTCACTCCACTAGAGCAATGTCATCCTCAACCGCATTATTTGCTGGAGTGCCTTTACATCAAATCTGCAGAGCAGCTACATGGTCGAGCAGGCATACTTTTACAAGACACTACTGCTTGGCGACTTTAAACGAGGAGGATGCTGCAGTTGGGCAGGCAGTGCTTCGCAATCTTTTTAAATAAGGTGAGCCTCTTCCTTCCCTCCTCCATATTGTTTCCATTTACGTTGAATAATGGTGTCATTTGCACTTATATAGACTTTGAATAACATCGTATAGATAAGGATGTTCATTGTCATTACAATTTCAGTTGTCGTATGATTATGGAAACAATGGTAATTGTTACTGCTAGCTATTCTATATTCAAGCATGTGAATCTATGAAAGACACCCCAATACTGGAGAAGAACAATTGTTACTTACCTGTAAACAGGTGGTTCTCCAGTATTGGTGTCTTTCATAGATTCACATGCGACCCTCCCTCCTCCCTTCAGAGGCTCCCTTCTCCTCATACACTCTAAAGTCTCTCTGGTGCGACGAAAATCTGAGGTGAGGAGCTCTGAGGAGAAGGTTCATAGAGGGGAGCTGACGCCTGATTGGCTGTAGTTTGGACCAACATAATGACAGAGATAGACTGCGAATGTCTTTTTTCTCTCTTCATGTATCTCTATGGAGATTTCATATGGGGACATTCTTGATGTTTATCACCTGCTTATATCTCTGTTTTATATGATTACTTTATATATATATATATTATGACTGTATATATTGCTATATTATTTACCGTGGGACTCTCACTCCGACGGGGAATGTTCAAGCATGTGAATCTATGAAAGACACCAATACTGGAGAACCACCTGTTTACAGGTAAGTAACAATTGTTCATGTGTTTCTATAAGTGATTGTTTAAAAGACTAAGTATTTGTAAGTTTCTGTAGAAGTAAGTGTGGTGGTGTGTGGATAACTGTATATGCAAGTAAATGGATGTTTGATTCTTTATTGGCATGAGTGACTATGTGTGTGAGTAACTCTATGGATGAGTGGCGTTGTGTAACAGGATGTATAGGTGTATGAGTACATTTGATGAGTGAGTACATGTATGAGTGACTGTATAGGACTGTTGGTGAATGAGTGGATGTGTATGTGGATTTTTGAATTACTGAATAGGTTGTTGTAACTGATATTGGTATGTCCATTGTTTTGAAAATTTTAGTTTCTATTTTTGACTGTGTGTATCAAAGGTTACATTAGGGGATAGGAGGTCTGCCTCTCTATCACAAGGATGATGTCATCAGTGATGTCATTTGAGATGTCATCAGTGATGTCATGGGTGATGTCACTGACCATGTCATGAGTGATGTAATATGTGACGTCATCAGCAGTGCATTGGTTTTTTAAATGCTAATTTCTAACTATGCCTACAGAGATAGGACATGTGGAGACAGAAGAAAAAACGCACAGAAAGAAAAAAAAGAAATGCAGAAAGAAGCCACAGAAGTCCTCAAAGACGAAGAAAAGTGCAGGAAGAAGGATAACGTGCAGAAAGAACAAACAGAAGAGCAGAAAGAAGCCTTGTTGCAAAATCATCCTGTACCCTCAACTTTTTCAGACTGATACTGGTGGTAACTGAGTCTGACTAACCAGTCCTAGAGCCAGAGCTATGTTAAAATATACTCAGAATACAGTGAAAACACCTACATACACTAGGGAACACTATGCGTAGGGGTCCCCCTGTGATCAGCATGACCTCCTCTGTAAGCCCCTAGTATATAATAGGGCAGGGGATTAAAACTCCCTCTTAAAACGTGCCACAGGGTGTGTTTGGACACGTCACCTCAGGCCCTGTCCCCTCACTTCCCCACTGTGTAAACACGCCCTGTGGCCGTTTTAAGTTGGGAGATTAAGTCCCCTTGAATCCTGAGGGTCCCTAGGGTCCAACTAGACCACTAGGTACCTCCAGTAAGCGCCACAGAGCTGCGTTGCAGAGAGATGTAAAAAGGGGCACGGCCTAGACCACCTCTCTGCAACGCAGCGCAGTGGCGCTTACTGGAAGCACCTGGTGGGTTAGTTGGGCCCCAAGGTCCCTCAGGATTAAAGGGGAATTATTTCCCCAACTTAAAACGCGCCACAGGGCTTGTTTGCACACGTTAACTCATGCCCCGTCCCCTCACCACTGTGTAAACACGCCATGTGGCCGTTTTTAGTTGGGCGATTAAGTTCATTTGAATCATGAGGGTCCCTAGGGTGCAACTAGCCCACTAGGTACCTCCAGTAAGCACCACAGAGCTGCGTTGCATAGAGGTGTAAAAAGGGGCGTGGCCTCAGAACACCTGTCTGCAACGCAGCTCCCTGGCGCATACTGGAGATACCTGTTGGGCTAGTTGGCCTTCAGGGACCCTCAGTATTGAAGGGGAATTAATTCCCCAACTTACAACTGGCCAGGGGGCGCGTTTGCAGAGTGCTTAAAGGAGGGGGAGTGGCCTCCGGCGCGATGCCGGTCTTTTATTTATTTTATTTTTTTAGGAAGGAGGGCTGTGTGGCCCCCCTTTTTCTAATTTACTGGCCCTGGGGACCCCATCCCCCAGGGCCTGCACCCTAATTTATTTTGTTGAAAAAAATAAATGTGGCCCTCCCAAGGCCTTAATCGGCCCCGGGGACCCCAACCCCCGGGTCATGGCTTTTTTTTTTTTTTTAAATTCTATAGGAGGGGGCTGCGTTGTCTCCCTCCTCAGGCCACTTATGGCCCCGGGGACCCCATCCCCCGAGGCCGACCTTTGTTTTTTATTATTTAAAAAAATCTATATATTTATAGAAACACCTAGGACATGCTGGACAAACCATACGTACCTATTACCATGACGATTTGCGTGATATTCATTAAAAGGCGACTATGCATAAAATTAATCCACATGGAATGTATTTACGCCGCTAGTGAAGCTCTGACGTGTCTGACGCCCTACCGTGCCTAATCCCGGCACCCCCGCCAGTGGGTACTCTCCAAGTAGACACCCTTGTCGTTTATTTATACAAACATGAGTAGCTATTGACGGGCACATTTAATATACACGCACAGCAAGCCGTTCAAAGGGGATTCGACAAAAATTCGACCAAACTATGCAAGAAACCCCCCCCCCCCCCTCACGGTTAATAAAATACACATCCACTGCTGGATGTGTAATACTTTTTATTTTACTCTCTGGAAAGGAGACGAACCTCACTTGAGAGTCACAGCGTGCTCCTGGCTGAGCCCAATGCTGTGTTACACCCACCAGTGCCCGCCGAGTGCCTCACACCTCTGTGTTGTATTCCATTAGCTAGTGCGTATGCTTTGACACTCTCTAGCCCATGTGCACTGTAACACCACCCCGTGAATGTCATGCCACACTTGCCTTCGCACGGGTTATATTGCCCCATCTAACGTGCCTTCCTCAATGCCTATGTTATAACGCACAGTGCTATGCCATACATATTACAATCTGGGATCCATATCTTTGTCACAGTGCATATGCAACGTTACACTCCCCAGCACATATTTTATATTACAACTTTAGAGACTAGTTAGGTTACACAACACTGCCCTGTGCATATTACACTCCAAGGCGCATATCGCATAGCACGCGCTAGTGCCTGTGCTATCTCGTGCTCTCCAATGAATCTGTCATCGCGCACAATGTATTGCATAATGTATTTCACGCCCCGGTTCATCTTATATCACACTTTTTGGTGCATAGTTTATACCATATACTATATCTAGTTTTCATTTTCAATCGTGCTCCCAGGACTATGTTCTATAGAACACTGCGTCCACCTACCCTTTTCACGGGCATTACATTTTTCGATGTGTGGTGGAGGGTCAGGGGGTGTTTCTGCCAAGTGAGCCCGGAGTCACAGTCGCAAACGTCCTCTTCTTCCTCAATAAAAGTGAGATTATGCTGCATACTTGTTCATATTTTAAGTAGTTCGCACAGACACACATTTTAAAAACAATAAAGTTCCTAATACCCACCTTCTCTGAACAGTTAGCTTGCTGCCCCATCCACCTCCTCCCTATCCTGTGTTGTCTGAATCCATGGACTATCCTCCTCCCTCCTGCCATGCATGGTCTGATGTGCTGCCACTGCCCTCCATTTAGCATGATGTATCAGTCCACTCCTCCTGCCCTCCATTGCCCAATTCTATGGCCCATCATTGACCTCCTGCTTAGCCTCTGTGCTTAGCTTGCTGCCCCTATTCTCCTTCTCCCTGCCCTCCGATGTCTTTGTGCATGCCCCTGCTCCATCCTTTTTGCCCACCATGTTCCATGGACCTGCCACTCCTATCTACTCTGAGTGTTCTGTTGAGCTGCCACTCCCCTCCCACCTGCCTAGCATTGTCAGATGACTGTAACCTGTCCCTGCCACCTCCACCCTGCCTGTCCACATGCCATGCCCCTATCCCCTTCCTCCTGTCCTCCATGGTCCATTTTACTGCCACACCCTTCTGCCCTCCCTGGCCTGTTGTGCGGCAACTGCTCCTCCTGCCTGCCCCGCGCGGTCTGTTGTGAGGCCCCTTCCCCGAACTCTTTTGTCTGTGCCCAGGTCCTGACCCTCCCTTCTATCCTCCATGGTCCTTTGTGCATGCCCCTGCACCCTCCTTGCCCATCATAGCCATTGTGCTGCCACTAACCCTCCCGCTTGCCATGCATGGTCTAATGTGCTGCCATGGCCCCTCCCACCTTCCCTGTGTGGTCAGCTAGCTACCCCTGACCCCCTCCCACCTTCCCTCCATGGTCTGTGTGTATGCCATCATAGTCTCATTGTTGCTCTCCATAGTGTGTCTTGTTTCTAGTGCCCATCCTGCCTGACCTCCATGGTCATCGTGCTGCTCCTGCCCTGCCCCCAGCCCTCTGTTTCCATGTGCAGATCCCTATTCCCTCCCTCCTGGCTTGTCTGTTCCATTGTAATGCCCCTGATCTGTCCCTCCTGCCCTTTATGGTCTGTTATGCTGCAGCTTTCTCTCCAGTCTGTCCAATATGGTCAGCTAGCTACCATTGCCTCTTTCCCCTCTGTTCTCTGTTGTCCATGTGCATGGTCCTGTCCCCTCACTATTACTTTCTATGGATTATTTTGCTGCACTCCCGTCCTGCATGCGCTGTGTGGTGTATTGTGCTGCTGCAAACCCTGATGCCTGCCCTGTAGGGTCAGTTTGGTGCACCTCTCCATGTCCCTCCTGTCCTCTGTTATCCGAGTCCATGTCCCTACCCCAATTCCTCCTGCCTACCATGATCCAATGTACCATACTTGCGAACATTTTGAACTTTGTAAGAGGGAGATTTTGAAAAAAAACTGGGGTATTGATTTTCCCCTTTGAGTTACATTGAAAAAGAGGAGATTGTAGACAGGAGACAGATCAAATAAAGCCCATTTGAGCTTAAAAATATTGGACGTTTCCTGGCTGAAACGGGTCTGTTGGCATTTATGGTTGTACTACCACTGCCTCTTCCTTCTGCCCAGAATGGTCTATTATATTGCCACAGCCTCTCTTGCCAGTCCTGTATTGCTGGTTTGTTGCACCTGCCCCCCTTTCCACTGCCCTCCATAGTCTGTTGTGCTGCCACTGCCCTTCCTGCCTGCCCAGTGTGGTCAAATTGTTGCCTCTGCACTCTCCTACCTGCCTTCAATTTTCAGAGTCCGTGCCCCTGGCCTCTGCCTCTCAACAGTATCCCAATTAACAACTAGATTGCTAACATTCTATATTTATTACAAAAGTGTGGAATGCCTGACGTCATCTTGATGTAATCAAAACTGTAATACCTAGAGTATTTCCTTTAGAAATTACATATATGAGAGGGTCTTATTTGCATCAAAATTATGGTTAGTGCTCTAAAAAACTAAAATGAGGACATATTTTCTGAGCTTTCAAATAGCGACAAAGAACTTTTAAATTATTTGTAATCTTTATGTTTTTTTATCCAGTTGACCACTTGATTAAATGTTGCACTTGGGGGAGAGGATGTGGTGTTACTTCCAGAGCTGCAGACTTTGCAACTGGGGAACCAGGTTGAAGTTTCTGCTTCAGCACAACATTCTGTGATTCTGGTCAAATCACTTCATCTGCCCATGTCTACAACCAAAATGAATTTGATCTTGTGTGATGTAACCAATGCTCATGTAAAGCACTCCAATACCTGGCAAGTCTGCACTATATAAAACTGCAAATACACAAAAAATAAGTGTTTTGCACACTTCTGTCATTGGGCTACATGTGGGCTGCATCTGGGTGATATTTGTGCTGCATTTGGGCTCTTTTGTCTCTGGTGGCCATCTTGGGAAATTTATTTGTTATGAAGTTTCCTAATTTCCTCCATTTACTGCAGTCTCCTCAGTAGGAAATGCTTTCAGTTTTTTACTTTGATTCCATCAAGAAGGTATTCAGATATGTCACACATTTGCCATAAATTCAGAATGTTAGTACTCTAGTTGCTTATTAGATCACTGTAGTAAAGCTACTGCTCACCATGGAAGTCTGCTGCTGGTATTAAAAGTGCATCTTTGTCTGCATATCAGAATTTTTTAATGAAATAGAAGAGGATTTGAGAAGTCACTCCAAATGTGCCCTAATTTTTCTTTCTTGAGCACTAATCATAATTTCTATGGCAAAATGAACCCCCTCATTGTGTTCCTTTGCAAATTAAATGTTTTAAGTGTTACCAGTTTATTCCAATCAAGATGTCTTCAGGTGTGCCATACTGTTGTCATAAGTAAGACTGTTAGCGCTCTAGTTGTTCGTTAGAACACTCTGGGACATTCTGTCATTGGGCTATACTTGGGATACATCTGGGTGATATTCGGGCTACATTTGGGCTCTTTTGTCTCTGGTGGCCATTTTGGGAGACTGATTTGTTATGATGTTTCCTAATTTCCTCATTTACTACAGTCTCCTCAGTAGGAAATACTTTCAGTTTTTTACTTTGATTCCATCAAGAAGGCATTCAGATGTGTCGCACATTTGCCATAAATTCAGAATGTTAGCACTCTAGTTGCTCATTAGATCACTGTAGTAAAGCTACTGGTCACCAGGGAAGTCTGCTGCTGGTATTCAAAGTGCATGTTTCAGTCTACATGTCAGAATTTGTTTATGAAATAGAAGAGGATTTGAGAAGTCAAAATGTGCCCTAATTTTTCTTTCTGCAGAACTAATCATAATTTCTATGGCAAAATGAACCCCCTCATTTTGTTCCTTTTTAAATTAAATGTTTTAAGTGTTACCAGTTTATTCCAACCAAGATGGCTTCAGGTGTGCAATACGTTTGTCATAAGTAGGACTGTTATCGCTCTAGTTGTTCTTTGGAACACTCTGGGAAGCTGCAGTAGAACACAAAGGAATCAACTGAAAGTCTCTGCCCTTGTTGGATGTACATGTTTTACTGAGAATGTCAGGCTTCATTATCACATGACTGAGAAAGATAATGTGAATTTACAGAAAATATCTCTGTGGGAAAAGCATGAGAAAATAGTTTTCTCTCAAACATGATTCATGATATCACAGCAAAAGGCTTTATCACATGGTAAAATCACCTTGGAACACACCACAATTCCTAAAACGAGTATGGTACCATCAACAAATGATTTATATAATGTAACTAAAGTCTTAAAACCTTCTATTAACTGCAATGCTTTTTAATGAGGGGCTATCATGTATATTGGTCCCAAGATGGCTGCCAACACTTCTTGGATGAAGTGCTGAGAGCCAGTCAGATCTCACGATGAGATGTGTGGTTAGGCTCCGCCCAGATATATATGTGATTTTACTTTTGATTTTCTCGAACTACTGAACGGATTTACACCATTTAAGCAAAAGGCACAAGTCTGAACTGAGGACTACCTCTTTGCCAAAGTTGGTGTAATTCCGTTCAGCACTTCAGGCTGTAGCTGCGTCAACAGGTCCTATGGGAAAATGCATGGGGAAAAAGCGATTTGGGACCCCCCTTTTTTCTCGGCCCACGATTGACGAATCACCGTGACATTTTCAGGATAGGAGCGGACCGGAGCTGGCCAAAAGTTTGGAAAATTTCGCAAAGATTCGTCAATCGGCGCCAACGTTATTCCAAATAGAATGTTGTGGATTTCCTATGGAAAATAGGTCCTAACTAGAACTACCTACTGGCGACTGCCAGTAGGTAATATATATTACAGTTTTCACTAATCTGATATCTGCTTAGTTTTTCGTGGTAATGGTTAGTCTGGTTCCATCAAATATATGGGTCTTGGCATTTTCCTGGTGGGTCAATATCTGTCAGGCTCTCTGAACACCATAACGGACTAATTGAGCTATTGATGCCTAGCAGATCACAAATGGCAGCGCTATCCAGAGACGGTGCAAGGTCTATTCAGGTATTCCAGAGAACCATGCTTGGATCTTTTCACCACCACAGAGAATGCACAATATCCGAGCTTCTGCTCGCTGGAGTTTCCAAGGCAGTTTTCAAGGCAGCTCAAGCTCGGAGACGCTTTTCATCTCGAGTGGTGCTCAGGCCTCCTGCATGCTTTTAAGCCAATAGTGCCCCTGCCCAGAGTTCAGAAGAGGAATAAGGAATGACCAGGCCCAAGTAATTCCTGGTGCTATAGATTCAGCACTAAGAACACCTGCGCATGAGCATATGGTCACAGCAACAGGGCAGGGTCCTGCACCCAAACCTGCGCACAATCCACCTTCATGCCTGGAGATTCAGCGGCAGCAGTTAAGTCTTTGACCTTCCCTGCAGATGTTGAGATGTCATTCTGGCAGCCAGGCTTCCCTCAGCCAAGACAGTATATGCCTGTCGTTGGAACAAATTTGTGTACTTTCAATTTTGATCCCTTTTCTGCACCTTTATCTGGAGATTAGTTCTCTCACTAGCCAGGCAAGGTTTTGCTTGGGAAGGACACGAAAAGTAGCTAATGTCAGCACGCTGGGGTGGGGGACGCCGAATGATGCCACCTACTGGTGCACAGATACTGCTCAAACATTCCGGATACAGTCTGACGCCATGGAAATATTCTAAGGTAAGGAATCTGCAGACAGTCTCTATCAATTGAGATGTTACCGAAGATGAATAACTTGTTCGTTAATGACAGGCATTTCATTACATGAAATCTTCCAGATTGTTGCAGTAAGCACGGAATGTGGTGGTGGTCACTTGGAGATGAAAGATTTGCTGTGATCCTCTTCTAGGCCCTTGAAACATGAAAACAAACTTGTATATTTTATGCAGGGTTTAGGTAATTTCCTCTTCTGCCCGAGTAGCCTTCGCATTCTCTCATCCCCATGACAGTACACTGCATGGGGCAGTGGGTAGCCCATTTCTGCCATTGGTCGTATTTCTGTAGGAGGAGCTGCATTTTTCTATCTAATCTTGTGTTTAAACCTCCTCAAAAGGATTGTCCTACAGTATTGATGGGCCAGTCTTTTTGTTTCCATTTTTTTTATAGTGTTCTGCAGCTCCCAAGCCTTTCCTAACAGGCCGCTCACATTCCGAGTCTTTCATCTAAATTGTGCTGCTTCCTGTCTGGCCACTATTTATGAAAAAGAGCCGCCATCTTGGAATGTTCTTGTCCATGGTGTATCATTGTTTTATCATTCCAAGATAGTCGGTGTTTACAAGTACAATGTTAAACTACATACTTCTTATTTGAGGATGGCTGCTTAGTGCGATACTTTCTGAGAGGCCATCTTGTAATGGCATGGTACATAGTGTATACTCCATCGAGGGGACACAAGCTTTTTAGTTCTAGGTCCCGCATACATGCCCTGCAACATGTAGTTCAAACCAAAAGGTATGCACTTCCGAAGGGAAGGACGGATCTAAGGGAGGCGGGAGACCAGGTAAGCGTAGGGACAGGAAAGGGGGGGGTGCTCCATTAAGGAGCAAGGGCCCTCACACACCCGAGAGGTGTCATGCTTCATCATAGGGCAGCTCCTCGTTGGGGCGGCGCTGCAATGCCCAACAGGCCCGCAGGAGGTATTCTAGATCGCACAGCAGAGGCCCTAAATGAAGGGGCAGATGTGTGGTGAGTAGAGTGGGTGAAGTGTGTGTGTGTGTGTTAAAAATAGCTATGAGTGTCCTCGGAATCCTTTAATAGCTGGACACTGACGCTATGGCTAAAAACAGACTACAAGAGTCGTGGCTGGCTAGGAGAATTAAACCTGCTGCAGCTCAATGTGTATGATTGGGGGGGGGGGTGAAAGTGGTTAAAAAGTCAACATGTTTCACGCCTCTATTCTCCTAATGGATGAGTGGCATTTCATCAGGCCTGGGGGAAGAAACCTATTCTACTCTTGTCAACAAGAGACGGTCAGGAGGGTATTCTAAGGTGTATCGTCCCTGTATCTTGGACTCCAGCGTAATCCGGGAAGGGGGGCAAGAGGGCACGTCCTTTTAGTGAACCTGGAAGGGTAGAAAGGTGGAGAACAAAAAGAACAAGGTAAGGCAACATCGTGAATGGCGTGACAGAGATCGGTGGAGGTAAAGGGAGGGACGGGGAGGTTAGGGGAGTAGGAAAGTTGTGCCTGGAGTGCCAAGTTCGGCCAATGAGCGTCTGCGGAAGAATGGGGGAGGGCAGGTTTGATAAGCACACTATGATGAATTATGGAGGGGGGGGGGGGGGGGGAGGGTTTGAGGGGTCATTTTGGGGACGGGGCGGTGGGGGGGGGGGGCCCAGATATAGGAAATACAGTGACACCCCTCTCTGCCCAGGAGATGTGGGCTGACATTGACCTGCAGGTCATGGTTATGCAGGGGGCCAGGTATTGAATAATCAGTGACTCACCAGTGATCAGCGGATGTTGGCAGCCATTGACCACCAGGTACTGGTTATAAAGCAGACCAAACAATAGACATTCAGTGACCCACCTCTGCCCAGGGGATATCATCATTAAGCCCTGTGGATTTGGTAGACAAGCGGAAAACCAGCGTTGTTGGTTGATGTTTTAAAAGGATTCCAGATCTCATCATGTGTGTGATGCATCTTAATGTAGTGGGATAGCATGTTAGATGTGGACCACCCGCACCTGAAGTTACTGCGGTGTTCTGTGATACTGGTCTTGGCTGCTCTGGTCATCCTGCTGACATCTCTTTTAACAGGGGCAAGTGATGAAGTAAATGCAATTGCGTATATTACAGTTTGTGTGAGTTATTTAGGTCCAGGTGAAGTTGGGGCTCAGTATAACTTCCTTTGAAGGACTGGTGAAAGGGCACACGCTGCAGGAGCCACAGGGGTAATGACCCTTGATGGGGGAGCCCCCAGAGTAGTTGTTGACGGTGGGGGTAGTGGTCTGGTGTGTACAATGTTGTCTTTGATGCTGGAAGTGCGATTGAATGAAAAGCGCAGGGCTGCTGGTGTCAACTTTCCCGCGTGTAGAATTGCTCCATGTTTTCAGATTTTTTTTTTTTGTATTTTATTTGATTGTGGAGTACATGACGTAACGCAAGCAATCGCATCACAGGTGGGGCATGCACGTTGTTCAAGGAGGTCTTCCCTATTGTATCCTGCGCGTTTGTAAGCCTTCTGCACCACAGTCTGGGGGTATTGTCTGGCCACAAGGTCTGCCGTGCACATGTCTGCTCCTTGTAATAACTAATGGCACTGCAGTTGCAACAAAGCCGCAGAAATTGCCCAAAGGGGAGGTTATCCCGCAGGTGGTTCGGATGGTGGCTGTCATGCCTGAGACTGTTACAGTCAGTGGGCTTCTTGTAGGTTTTAGTTGCCGTTTTGCCGTCTTTGAGGGTGATCAAGAGGTCCAGAAAGGCAATTTCAGATTACTACTGAATTTGAGGAAATGATTAAGGGTATTCATCCTATCGCAAAACTCCACACAAGTTGCATGCGTGTCCTGACACAGAATTAGGATATCATCGCTATACCTGCGCCAAATAATGATGTTGGATTTAAAGGGGTTGTCAACGTGGAAGATGCACCTTTGCTCAAAGTCAGCCATGTAAAGACAGGCCAGACTGGGAGCAAAAGTTCTGCCCATCGATGTTCCCTGGGTCATGTGAAAGAGGGTGCCCTTAAATTGAAAAATGTTTTGCTTGAAGGCCAAGGTCGCACACTCCATGATGAAACTAATGGGGGTGGCCGAGGACCAGGTCTCTGCCCTGAGGCAGTTCTCAAGTATGTTGGTGTACAATGCCTCTCTGTCAAGGGTAACGAGGATGTCCACGTGGGTGTCTTCTCCGAGATTTTCAAGGAGGTTCAGTGCTGCCGTCGTGTCCTTCAGGAAGGAGGGTGTCTTGGTAACCAGAGGTTAGAGGAAGGCGTCACAAAACTGTGACGGGGGTTCTAAAATGGAGCCAATCGCCGACACTATAGGTCTTCCTGGTGGTGGTCTAGTGGCCTTATGGATCTTCGGGAGTGTATAGAAATGGGATGTCTTTGGATTCTTGTTGATCAGAAAAGTTGCTGGTTTTTTTAGCTGATCCACCCCTGGGTCTCTGCTGAAAAAAGGAAGGACGTGATGTGTTTCGCGAGGCGGCCAGTGGGGTCTTCTCTGATAGGCGTGTAGTGTGCCCGATTTAATAGCTGTCGCTCACATTCCTGGTTGTAATCTGTGGTATTGAGGATGATGATGGTGCCCCCCCTTGTTCGCTTGTTTTATAGGCCTGGATTCATCTTTGCCAAGGGAATGCATCGCCTTTACTCGACTTTTGACATGTCGAAAAAAGTTTTGCTAGGTGCACAACGTGCCAGCTCTTTAAGAACTGCTTTCTCAAAGGTGAGGAGTTCTGGCGGTACCATCACTGTGGTGGGGTGAAGGTCGAGGGGGCGTGCAGGCCTGAGTCTGTCTCTTCAGGTGGGGCCTTGTCCTGGAAGAATGCACAGAGAGAGAATTTCCTGAAAACGAGGAGCTGCCCTATGATGAAGCATGACGCCTCTCGGTGTGTGTGTGTGTGAGGGCCCTTGCTCCTTATTGGAGCACTCCTCCCTTTCCTGTCCTTTCGCTTACCTGGTCTCCCATAGATCCGCCCTTCCCTTAGGAACTGCCTTTTTGTTTGACCTACACGATTGTGCATAGTAATACCATTTGTTTTTTCTCTCCTGGTAGACCAGCATGTTGCTTCTTAACATGGCAGCTATGTTGAAAGTTGGAAATGCACTATGTGCAATATCGTTGCAGGGGGGCTGCCCACTGATATGTATACGTTTTTTGTATTGTAGGCGTATGTCTGCCAAATTTAGGTGGTTGCATATTTTTTTCAGTAGTTGGATGAATGGATGCAAGGATGAGGAACAAAGTATGCATATGTGTCTAAACTAAACAGTGACTGGAGAGGCACTTTTAGTTATAAGCTAAACCTGTTGCCATTGCTAGCTGTTGTAATAATACTGCTTTATGGGTTGCTTTCTAAACAAATCTTTTATTGATTGGAATTTAAACACCCACTTGTTTTTGCTAGGTATATTCTTTCCAACAATAACTTGTGTTTAGAAAATGGTGAATATCTGCTTGATGTTGAGATCTTAACTCTATTTTATTTTGTAATGTGTGGCGAAATTGTTTTTCTTGTGCGGAGGACCATGATTCACCACGCACTTTGGTTGGTATAAATATTTGCAAACCTCGTTTTAGGTCTAGCAATGAACTGGTTTTGTTTATATTGTGCTCTAAAATTTTATTTTGAAGGTTGGCGAAACGGAGACTCGACTGGAGTGCCTCCTTAACAACAATAAAAACTCTGACTTTTGTGCCCCTTTGACATCCTTTGACTGGAATGAAGTGGATCCAAATCTCCTTGGTAAATGTTCAATTAAAACACTTTTATTGTTTTCCTGTACTCTATTGCTGCTTTTAATCCATGTTTCCTTTTATCATAGGCACATCTAGTATAGACACAACCTGCACGATCTGGGGGCTTGAGACTGGGCAGGTCTTGGGGAGAGTAAACCTGGTATCCGGTCACGTGAAGACCCAGCTTATCGCCCATGATAAAGAGGTGAAGTTAACTGTTCTTAACCATATTTCTAATATCTAGATGTTAAGTGTTCAGTGTTCTGAAAATGGCATCACTTTAAGTAGTAGCATAGTGGTTCAATTTAGAGATCGAAAAGAGATGGAAAGAGGCTCTAGCCTGTGAGTACTTTGCAGGTATCCTGTAAAGACTGAAGTGTGGGAGACTATATTTTCACAAATTTGGACTCTTGGCAGAGCAATAGTAGGTAAACCATTTATGTGCATGACTCTTTGACTCCATGTTTGATTCAAGGATGTTCAGTTGAGTTATCTTCTAAGCTAAGACTCTTATAGACAGAGCAATAATACGGTAGCCCATACACCTCCATATCGTCAATCAAAAAGCAGGAAGAATAAGAAGTGGTTGGATTTTGGAACCTTGACAGATAAAATGGTGGTAGTTCCAAAGCACCCTGAGCTATTGTACTTCGAGATTTTACCCTTCCCAAATACATTTTGCTTTCTCCCTCTTGGCAGCAAACTTAGTTTAATACCTAAAGTATAATAAACAGAGCTTTTCCCTGCTATCCCCGCCAAGCAGGCTCCCCACAAACAGCGGATCTCAGCGCTGTTTACCGGGTGAAATAACTCACGGCTGCCATCGCTGCTCAAACGCGAGGCCACGCCCATCCGTCAGGCCACGCCCATCTTCAAGCCTATGTAAGCGCTGAATGCTAGCGCGTCACCTGGAAACTTTAGACCTCTGAGGCGGAAGCCGGAGGTATTTTCTCTCGTGTTTTAAATTGTGTGACTTGTGTTTTTTTAAACTTTATTCTTAATTGTGCACTCACCCAGAGCTTTTCCCTGCTATCCCCGCCAAGCAGGCTCCCCACAAACAGCGGATCTCAGCGCTGTTTACCGGGTGAAATAACTCACGGCCGCCATCGCTGCTCAAACGCGAGGCCACGCCCATCCGTCAGGCCACGCCCACCTCCTCTTTCCTTAAATGTGCTTCCCACGCAAGCGCAGCGGACGAGCGCAGCGGGAGCGCCGTTTGCGCGCCGAAGGCGCGCCTAATGCAAGCCCGTCTGCGCTCGTCCGCGCCTGGCCCGTGCCTAGGGCCAGTCCCCCTGGCTGTCGGGCAGTTTCTGGTCGTACTTGCTGGACCAGACCCCAACTCCTCCTTTTAAAACCCGCTACTTGTCTGTCCACCTCACGCTGTAGTCCTGGTCACCTGGAGGATGCCCCTTTCCACTGCCCTCAATGTAATTACACTCTCCCGCCTTGGAGCCTTCGTCCCTCTCCCTGCCTCAGCCTGCCGAAACGCCTGTTCCACCCTTTGACGCTGAAAGCAGGTTTGATCAACTGCCGTTCCTTGCCCCGCCATTCCAACGAGATCTGGACATCAATAGTCTCGGACGCCTGGGATATTTTGTTTCTTACCGAGTCCTGGCTTAGAGATACCTCTACCCCCGATATTCACCTGGCTACCCCGCCGGGCTATCTCTTAAAGGGCATTAATCGTGAAGGGGACAAACTAGGAGGTGGTCTTGCCATCATCCTTAAATCCCACTTCAATCTGTCTATTACCAAAATGACGAATATCGGGATGATTGAAGCTATGTACTTCACTATCTCGGATACCGCGGCAGTAGTTTTGGCGGGTACTCTAGTCTATAACCCTCCTACTGCCTCGTCTCTTTGGTGGTGGTGCTTAGGCCTTTCAAATCAGAGGGTAAACCCCTGTTGTGTGGTGTCCCGCAGGGCTCTGCCCTGAGCCCTCTGTTTTTTAACGTTTACCTCGCACCCTTGGCCGCAGTGGTGGAGTCTTGTGGAGTCAGAGTGGTCTCTTATGCTGATGATACTCAGTTGATATTTTCCTTTAGAGACCACTCGGACTCCACCTTTGTCAACTTCCGCCATTGTCTGGATAACATCTGTGCCTGGATGACCATCAACCACCTTAGACTTAATGCTGACAAGACGGAAGTCTTGTTTTTCAACCAGAAAACTCCAATATCCTCTAGCCTGTGGTGGCCTACAGCACTTAACCCTGCGCCTACCCCTGTTCAATCTGCACGCAACCTGGGCTTTCAATTCGACGATACACTTTCTTGCAAAGCGCAAATCAATAAGGTCACCTCTGCCTGCTTCATGAAGCTTCGCATGATTAAAAAGATCCTTCCCTACCTTCCCCTGGATGCCCGTAGAACGATCACTCAGGCTCTCATCACTTCTCATCTAGACTACGCCAACAGCTTATACGCGGGTGCCCCTCAATATCTGATCGCTCGTCTTCAGATCGTTCAGAATGCGGCAGCCAGACTGATCGGAAACATCCCCTACCGTCAATCGGCTGCCTCCTATTGCAAAGAGCTTCACTGGCTCCCCATTGCAAGCCGCATTCAATTTAAGATCCTCACCCTCGCCTTTCGAGCTATCAACGGCCTTGGACCTGGATACCTGAAAAAGCGAGTAGCAATATCTCAATCTGCTAGATCACTGAGATCTAACCACTTACGCCTTCTGACTGCACCTCGCTTTCGACGTTCCAGAATGGGTGGTAGAAGGTTCAGCGTAATTACTGCTAAGCTATGGAACTGTCTCCCACTCGACCTCAGGCTCTGCCCGTCTGAATCCATCTTCCGTAGTAAACTAAAAACATGGCTGTTCTCCAGTTTATGATTCCCGTCTTGCAATCGGCTTGACTACTCCCTTCTTTCTGAGTTTCTGTATTAGCGCCGGGACACCCCTCCGGGGGTAGCTGCGCGCTTTATAAGCTACTTAAATAAATAAATAAATATAATAAACGGTCACTTTGTTGACAGCCAAAATCATTTTCAGCTGCTTTGATTGTCATAGTTTACAACCACCTCTGCTCAGTTGGCTAGAGCACCTTCCTCAGTTGTCAATTTATTGATAGGCTATTCATCCAAAAATTATTTGTCAACACCAACTTTTTAATCTTCTCTAAATCCAACTTACATGTCACATTTATTTTTTGCTGAGCTTTATGGTGTTCGACCTCCTCATAGTAACAAAGGTGGTACTGTACCTGAAATCTCAGGACCAGGATGAAGGAACTTAAATGTGAGGAATCTGGGCTAATCCAGCTAGCGATCGCTATTTGTTTATCTATCCCACAAGAGCATAATTTTCTGTCTACCTCTTTGGGCCCTACTATAGTACTCCTGTACCAAGCATACCTCTGCAACACTTGCTTTGAAACGCTGCTTTCCGAATGGCATCTACGTCCACTCCTAGAGAAAGTGAATTTCAGGCATTGTGATCACATAAACTGTATGCCGTTTTCCCAAGAAACAAAGCTATGCATAGTAACTCATCATTCCTTTTATCAAAAGTTTTTTATGCCTTCCTCATATTTGAAACTATTTATTCTATGACTTTACATAGTAAGTGTTGCACTGCTGTCAAATGAACCCAAGACCTAAGAAAAGTAAAATGGCTATTTTTTATTAGTCTTATCAGAAGCTCCGCCACTTACAAAATGTCAATGATAAAACACCATGTTATTAAAAGCTTCCTGGGAAGCACAAAAGCCCACTTCATGAAGAGAATAGTCAACAATTTTGCCAAGCTATGAAGTAGCCCAAATTCAGTCTTTTGCAAAGCAGCATCCTAGAACTCTGTCCACACCTTTGCCTGGAAACTGGATGTAGACATCCAAGTGGGTGCAACGTCGGTGCATAATCCTTCTCTTCATCAAATATTTGTCTCATTGGCACTACTGCTGGTATTGCGGATTAACATGCAGTTGTGTTCAGTGCTCAACTATCAGAGAAGATTCAGTGGTGAATGATAATTACTTATTGGTTAACCTGGTTTCCTTTGGATGTTTCCACAATTCAAGAAGATCCTCGATTTAAGGCTTTTACTTATAAATCCCAATTTGGCTGTGTTAATGATGGATCACTGTACTAGTGCTCCTTTCACAGAGCTATTATTTTCGATCGCATGTCCTTCTTAAATGAATTAAAAGACGGGGAGTTTGGCTAAACAGGAACAAGTTGGTTTAATTAAACGCAGCGGCTGAGAGTCTCAACAGAGTGCATCTGAAGAAAGTCTCTTGTAAAAGTTTCGGCTGACAATATTTACATCTCGAGATGTATAATAAAAACAATCCTGCATTCTTGAAGAAGCATCTCCGTCGTGAATGAACAAGTTTGGACATCTAATAGGGACACTGGTGTGTGTGTGTGTGTGTGTGTGTGTGTGTGTGTGGGGGGGTGTCCCCATGTGTGTGTCTCAGTGCTCGTGATCACTACATGTGGTGTGCAGGTTGTGTCCTGATTGGCTGAGTGTTCATATCTACATGTGGCTTCTATCTTTGTGGTATTTTTGGTGAACTCGTGCCTTTGGCCAAACTTGTTTAATTGGGGCCAATTTCCTCAGACCGGGTTGTGGTGCAATGATCAATCTGTAGGATCGATCAGGGTTTTCTCTGGGTGTGCTTTTGTCTCTGGGCTAAGTGAGACCCCACCTGTGACCTGTCACTCGATAGGTGTGGGTTGGGGTCTCAGGACCATGTATCTCCGACTCTGGCTTGAAGGGGAAGTCACCATGAATGAATCTAACATCAATGATAGGAGTTCATTAGAGCTTCTGAAAATGTGGCAGTCATTCTTATAATTTTTACCGACATTCTCAACATCATGTGTACAGATGTCACAGCGTACATCAACATTGTCTTTACTGATATTGGAATACTTATGCATGGCTAGATCATGGAGTACATAAATATTGTTTGTACTGGTAACAACACTGTTATGCGTGAATGGATTATGGCGTACATTGACGTTGTTGCTGCTGACACTGCTGTGCCGGCATAGATTATGGCATACATTGATATTGCATTTATGGGTAATGACATTATGTGGACACAGATTGTGGCATACGCTGACATTGCATTTATGGGTATTGCCGTTCTCGGCCCTGCACATATCATGGTGTTCACTGACTTGAGATTCACCCATTCCAGCACTGTTGTAGCAGATTGCTGCCTCCTCATGAGACATCATCAAAATGAGCTAGACTCTTTCTCGAGGAACTTGTAAAGGTAGCAGAGTGAAGTCTTTCTCTGTTGGTGGGTAGACAAAAAGAACACGACTCGAGGAGCTTATCCTCCCACTCCTTTCTCTTTTGTGATGACCATGGGCTCCTCCATGGAAGGGATGGCGTTGTCTTCATGCAACTTTTAGTTCGAAGACAAAATGTTTTATCATAAAGGTACTCTAGTTCAGAGCGATTTGCAGCAGAGTACCCTCGTAGCTTCTTAGTATCGATAAGTCTTCATTATTTATAAGAATGGACCACACCATGTCAGTGTATTATATAAACAAGCAAGAACGGATCAAGTCACAGGCACTCTCAAGACACCCAATAATTACGTGCATTGACAAATCCCAACAGCATTTCACTGAAAGCGGAAAATCTAGCTGTAGTAACAAAGTAGTGTGCAGGCTTACTCAGTAGACTTGGAGAAGAGTGACATAAACGGGAACTCAACCACGTAGCTCTTGAGTAGTTCTGTATGGGGACATCGGAATCTCGATCCCTTCATGACACAAGAAATGCTGTTACTTTGCCAGCAGACACTGGGATATTAGCTTACGCTTTTCAGCCATTTCCTGTTTTTCCCCGGATAGTCGTCAAATCATTCAGTCTTTCTCATAGCCTTGGATTGGTACAGACAATACTGATACTATGACCCTTAGATCTGAAAGAAGGAATGTACAGTTGCAGGCTTTAACCATCAAAGAACAATATCTCAGTTACCAAAGATTTGTTTTCTACATAAAATTATCCTTTATGCTGGAGGCACCAATGCATTTTCACCCGAATGACCCTGTGATACTACAGTCTTTCTTCCCTGCCCCATCTAATGCAGCCAAGAGTCCTACATTCCTTAGATGTGCTTGAAAGTCTACCTTGCTAAGATGAAACAATTCAGAAGCACTGTTCAGTTAATTATTTCCTTTTGCCATCAAAACAAAGAAGCCTTAATCAAATCAAGGCATTGGAAGATGGATGACTGAAGCAGGAACCTTTATGATCAAAGAAAAAAGTCTCCTGTTTACCAGAGGATGGGTATACTCTACAAAAGGAGTAGCACTTCAGCTTTCTATGGATGGCTTTTAAGTTAGAAAAGCTGCCTTATGTTTATGAAACCGCACGGTTTGGGTACAGTATCCGCAAAGGACTTTCTGGTAAACAAGCTTCTCTTGGCAACTTCATTCGAAAGGTGAGCCTTTTTCCCACCTTTCTGTAATGTAATGTATAATGCTTGCTACTCTGATTCAAGCAGGTCAAAGGTCCAATGCTGGAAAAGAAAATAAGTTATTTACCAGTAAACTGCTGCCAAAAAGTGATCACATTGAGGGGGTGAAACTTGTTGGCTTAACATTAAAAGAAGGGCACCCTGTTTCTTTTAAGAAAGTTAGATACTTTTTAATCCATGATACCCTGTACTGACTCTGAGTTGGTTCTTTTTTCCTGCATCATGTATGTTTAAACCCATATTCTGCACTTTTTTGTTTGATGGATTTTATTGCTACGTAGCAAATTAAGCTTTCTTTGACTTTTTAACCAACTTTCTCCAGTCTGAATGCCATATTTATATGCAACTAAATGCGGAAGGAAGAAAGCTGTGTTTGAGCCTGTTGCGTATACATGGTCTACCGCCTGCCTCAGATTCCATCAAGGACATAGTTTTGCACCAGAAGAGCTAAACGGACTGTTACAAACAGAAAGGGAATTAGTGTAAAGGGTAAATTGGAAGACCATATGTTGAAGCATAAAAAGTAGGAGGACCAGGCCACCAGGGAAATACCTTCTTCCATTAAGACACAGCCCATAGCTCCAAAGTACTCCCACAAAGGGAGATTCAGGAGATGAGGTACAGTAACAAGGAAAAAAAGAAAGCACCACTAGTAATTTCACTGCTGAGCAACAGCATAGTTCTCAGTATCATCATGTATGAGTCAGACTTGCTGACCAATAAGAGGGATCCAGAGTGATAATGAAACACCATTGACACGCTACGTCTGGAAGAACATTGTCTAGCTATTCATGCCACCTAATATCATTGTAGGGTAATCCACCTTTTCTTCGTGGTGGGCTCCGATGTTTTGCCTTCTGCTAAACCCTATGTAAACCGCTTTAGATCCCTGCGTACTTTTTGCCCCCCGCTAACCAGTAATAAAGTGCCTGTGCCCCCCCCCCCCTCCCCCTTTCCCCCGGTCTAATTGGCATGTTTCCGATTGGTATCTTTGACTTGCCTATTAGTCCCAAATATAAGGTACAAGGTATACCCTGTGCCACTGGAACTATGCGGCAGGGGCGGGACAATATATGGGGCAGGGTTGGGTGAATTATGCATCAAGGAAAGGTAAATAATGCGGCATTATGCCGCCCATTTTGGGATAATATTACTTCATTATTTTGTCATTTTTAAACGTAATACTTTATGGGCGTTAATTGCAACTCATTGGTACCAGTTTAGCACCCAAAAACAGCAACAAACTACAGAAAGGTGATAAATAAAAATTTGCAAAGGGCCTTACCTTGTGCGGGAACACGTTTTGCTACGCTTTTAGCAACTTTCGAACCATTTGAGGTAGAAACAAAAAGAGCAAATCTATAATAAAAAAAAAAGTTTTTATTAACATCAATAAAACAAATACTTTGGATACAGGAGTTGTGCGAGAAGATATATAGTGTTATCGAATTACGTAGACGACAGAATGGGAAGTCACAAATAATCCGATCATCCTCTGCTTATAATCAGTGAGGATTACATTTATACAATGTGGACCCATCCATGGGAACAGGGGTTAAGATCTATCTTTTCTCCTTCCCTGGGCCTTCCTGTGTCTGGCTTAATGCTTCCTCCTCTCCTACTTACAACTCATTGTAATTCAGCCAAGGGGTCCAGATCTTTTTGAATTTGCGTGGGCACCCTCTAGCCCTGTACGTTACACACTCCGCTACTATGCATCGATCCATGCAGGCCTTCCATTCAGTCAGTATAGGGGGGGTTTGGGGCTCCCCAATAACGAGCTATGTCTCTTTTGGCCACCACTAGCCCCGGGTTGCATAGTAAAAGTTTGTTGCGCGGTAGGTCAATTTCCGTGGGGCTGCCCAACAGGACATACTTAGCCTCTAATTCGAGTTGCGCTCCTAGTTCAGTTCCCCCAGTATCTCCACCCAGTATGCTCCCATGTTACTACACTCCCACAGTGTATGAATATATGTGCAACGCATAGCCTTGCATCGTAGACAGTCGGGCGTGTCTGCTCTCACATGGTATGCAGTTGTGCTCTGTCGAAGTGGACTGTGAAGAATCTTAAATTGTATGAGATGCAACCTCTGTTTTATGGCTACCTCTCATGGGTGTATCAAGGCCGCCTCCCAATCAATGTCTTCTAGTGGTCCCAGAACGTTATCCCATTTGGCCCTAAGTGGTCCTAGGTTGTCAGGCATATTATTAAGTAGCGTTTTGTATGTTCATGAGATGGCTTTGTTAGGAATTTCTTACTACAAGAGCCTACCCTCTAGGGGGACAAATTCGGAGATATCCGTTGCGTCCAACCCCTCCGTCCTCCATGCGTGCTTCAATCTGAGATAAGCATAGTTTTGAGTGTCCTTTAGTTGGTATGTGGTTTGAGTGTGGCAAAGGGTTCAAGGGTACCTCCCTCTATTATGTCTCCTAACTTGGTGATTCCGATCATGTCCCATTGTCTAAAGCCCTGGAGTTTACCAATCTCCGGCCATCGTGTCCCCCCCCCCCCACAGGGGGGTTTCTCTCGAATGTCTTGTGTACCACTTCATTTGTCTCCCTGCTCCCATCCTGGCTTCTATTACCCTCCGGGTAGCTTGCAGCAGTGGGCTAGTGCCCTTGCCTCCGTACAAGTAGTGTAGGTTCTACGGCCTCTCTAGTTCATATGTGGGGTGGTCTCTTGTTGTATGGTCCCTAAGTAGGCCGCCCTATAATAAGCTCTTGTATCGGGTAGTGCAAGGCCCCCGTTATACTGTTTGCGTTGAAGTGTTTTGTAGCGCCACTCTTGGGTGGGCCTGACCCACAGGAGTGTGCAGAACTGTTTATTGCTGTAAATATGGCCTCTGGTATCTTACAGTAGGTATTTTGTAATATGAACAACAGCTTGGGGAGCTTAATCATCTTATACATGGCGGCCCTACCCATTGTCAGCGGAAGTCGCCTCCATCGTCCTACGTCTTCCTGAAACTCTGCTAAGACCTGTTTAATGTTCTGTGCCAGGTTTGCGACCTCACTGAAAATTTAAAGGCCTAGGCAGCGAAACCCTTCTTGAGCCACCTGCAGGTATTCTGGGATTTCTCGACTATCGATGGGTCTCCCAACTGTGTATAAACTAGACTTGTCCCAATTAATTCTATAATCCTGCGTGATCGCCATATTCCTCGAATTTGTAGGACCGTCTGGAGCGTCCTGGTTGGGTCAGTGACGTATAGTAGGATATCCTCCTAGATCGAAATCCGCTCTTCGCCCAGCAGGTTCCCTTCACCTTAAAAGCCACTTGTTAGACTTGGCATCTTTTGGTGTGTTTCCTCTGAGTTTTTGCTTTCTGACCTCCCGGTTTTGACTCTGTTTTTGCTGGCATAATGATTCTGCGCACTTTCCTTACTGCTGTCCAGTGGTAAAGTGCAAGTGCTCCTGTTGTAAAATGTGTTATGGATTGGTGTTTCCATGTTTGGCCTATTTGATTTATGTGTCAGTCCCTAGTAAAGTGCACTGTGAGTGCCAGGGCCTACAAATCAAATGCTGTTGGTGGGCTGCAGGACTGGATTGTGCCACCCACGCAAACAGCTCGTAAAGTGGAACTCTGACCTGCCATTGCAGAGCCTGTGTGCAGCCTGGGGCTGCCATGTCGACTTGGCAAGTGCACACACTTGCCAGTCCCCAAACCTTCCCTTTTCTACATGGTAGTCACCCCTAAGGTAGGCCCAAGGTACCCCTGTGGGCAGGGTGCATTGTATGTGAAAGGTAGGACATGCCCTGGTGTGTGTGGCATGTCCTGATCGTGAATTACAGCCTACTTTGTTTTTCACTATTGCAAGGCTACCTGTTCCCCATAGGCCAGAATGGGCAGTTTGATTATAACATCCTATAATCCTAACTGACCGAGGGAACATGGTAGAAATTCGAGTTTAGCATGCCTGAACTAAGAATGATAAAATACATCTTTTAGGGAAGCTGGTTTTAACACTCTGTGTTTGAAAATACCACTTTTAGAAAGTAGGTGTTTTCTTGCCTAACCATCCAGCCTGCCTCTGCTGGGTTGTGTATTTTCTGTCTGGTTTGTGAGTGGCTGGGGGAGACTCCAGGAGACAGGGTGAGTCAGCACAGGGCTGAATAGACCTATCTGCATGTAGATGGGTGGGAGGAGTAGCACCTGGGCCTGAATAGGGCTGTGCCTGCCTTCCACAATGCTGGCTCCACCTCCTGTGGTGCGTCTGAGGACCCTGGCCTACACTGACAAAGGAAGAAGGTGCACACTGGCAGAATGCACCCAGAACTGGTTTGAACTAGGTACAGGACCCTCTGCCTGCAGAGGACAAAGGATTTGCTAGTATAAATATTGGGGCCCAGACCCCAAGATTACAGAACTCTTTTGGATCAAGAAGACTGCCAAGAAGAAGAGCTGGAGAAGCTGTGAGGAGGAACTATCAGTTTGCTGTGTGCTTTGCTGTGTTGGCCCGCAGTGGCTGCTTCTGTCTTGGGCAGTGAAAGGACTAGACAGAACTTTCTGCAATCTACTTTTGTGAGTCTTGAGGTAGAGCTTGCCCCCTGTTCAAGAAGTCTCAGGAACAGCAAAGACTTAAAGCTCGACGCCGTCTACGGCACCGCTGCCGACTCCGTGTCCTGAAGGCAACGCAGAGGGCAACGCCGCACCACGACCCTGGTCTCCCTGACGACGCCTGCTGACACTGCCACCGACCGCTGCTCGCACCGCGACCTGTGGGCACCGCACTGCCTCGCTTCACGATGATGTCGTGGTAGCCCCGACAGCCGCTCCACGCCAGAATTGATGCCGCTCCACGCCGGAATCGACACCGCTGCTTGCACCGCGGTTCGAGGGCACCGCTTGTAAAGTTACGCACCGCAGCCTTGGCCTACCGACGCCGGTGCCATCGACTCCCGTTCATCAGCCGACGACAGCGCTTCAGCGACGACGCTGCTTGCACCGTGACCTGCCAGCACCGCGACGAGCACCGCCTTCATCTAACACCGCGACCCTGGTCTCACCGACGACACCATTTGATGCTGCCACGAGCCGCTGCTCGTACCGCAACCTGAGGGCACCGCACGGCTTTACTTTGCACCACAGCACCCGACGCCGGCCGACGTCAGCGCACCTGACTTCAACAAAAAGGAGTTCGATCTGCAACGTGTGAGACTTCGATGGCCCGACGACTGCTGCACCGACCTCTGGAACAGACGCCTGCGGAGGCCATGTGTTCGGAAGATCAACGAGAGGTCATCGACACCCTGCATTTCTGAAAGGTACTGTTTGCAGGTCTTCCCGATGCCGTAGCTGGCCCGCGACGCCGCGGTCAGCCTTAACTGTTTGGATTTGTTTGCTCACGACGCCGTGATAGCCCCGGACGGAGCTATCTACATCAAGGAATTGTTTAACAAAGTTATTTTGCTAACTGAAGATTTTTAAGTACTGTATTGTGGATTTTTATCGTTTTGGTTGAGTATATGAAAATATTGGATATTTTTCTAAACTGGTGTGGTGTCCTTTTGTAGTGCTGACACGATTACTGTTGGTTATGTGCAAATGCTTTACACACTGCTTCTAAGATAAGCCTGACTGCTCGTGCCATGCTACCAGGGGGGTGAGTAGGGGTTATTTTAGGAGTGTAACTCCCTTACCCTGACTAGGAAGAAGGGTCCCTATTTGGACAAAGTTGCAAGCCCTTCCCAACTAGAGACCCCCATTTCTAACACCACTTATTTCCGAATGGAGTCTGACTACGCAGGCTAGAGGCTCCAGGACTAAGGCAAACAGCAATGAGGATAGGTGACATCCCTGCCTAGTACCTCTTTTCAAGGCAAGCTCGCCGAGGTTACCCCATTTACTCGAACTCTAGCCTCTGGGTTGGTATAAAGCAGAGCCACCCAGGCCATAAAAGCCAGCCCAAATCCAAACCTTACTAGATTTTGCCTCATAAACGGCCAGTGAACTGCGTCACATGCCTTCTCGGCGTCAAGGGAGAGGAGCCAATGTAAACTGTCCCTGTGTTTTACCGAGTCTATCCAGTTGGCAAGCCGTCGAAGATTGAAGCATGTGGCTCGTTTTGGCATGAAGCCGGATTGGTCCTAGTGTATGAGGGGAGTGATAACTGTTAGAAGGGGAAACACCCATTACAACGACTCTGTATTCAAGCGCTGCCATCGCAACGCGGCTTTTACATCGCGGGAGGCTTGACACCGCAGGTTTTTAGATCGCGTGCACAATTACTTCGCTCATGTTTACAACTCATGATGTTTTCAGATTGCATGCCACCAAGTGGACGATACAGCTTTCGAAGCACCTGCTGCAGCGTTTCTTTCCGCCGGCAATTACCGCAAAATATACATTAGAACATTGATTAATGTTGCAAAGAGGGCACATTTGGCTAAAAATAGATTCTTATTATTAAAGGAAACTCCCAACTATGCTGTTTCTTTTTCGACTCTGCGTTTGTGCTTAGCCACACCAAGAACTCTTAAACTACTGCCTACCATTATGGGTCACATGTGACTCCTACTCTTTCACTCCTTTGGCTTATGTATCTATTCCTATACACGCGCCAAAAAACATTGTCGCACAGGGCGCAGCCAGCACTAAAGCCGGCCCTGTTCATAAGCACGAAAGAAACGTGGAGATGGCATTTAGTCCTAACACTGGAGGTTTGCCTTTACAGCTTTCGAAGCACCTGCTGCAGCGTTTCTTTCCGCCGGCAATTAGCAGGCCTCACAGAAATTTCAAAACTCGTGTGATTAATTATCATCCTGGAAAGCGATCAGTGTTTGTAGCGTTGAGGTTGTGACCTCTGTGAAGTTAGTGCAGAGGGTTAATATGCCTACTGCATAGAACATGTACCAAGTAGATTACAGAGTGCATACGATGGAAACATCTGCAGATTACTGCTTTCAAAAGAGACATCCTTTGGTGACTTGCAATTTATAACTTAAAGTCCTAATATAGAATAGTGAGCTATTAACTTTCATCCCAGAACTGCATACACACCGCAAAATATACATTGGAACATTGATTAAGGTTGCAAAGAGGGCACATTTGGCTAAAAATAGATTCTTATTATTAAAGGAAACTCCCAACTATGCTGTTTCTTTTTCGACTCTGCATTTGTGCTTATCCACACCAAGCACTCTTAAACTACTGCCTACCAGTATGGATGACATGTGACTCCTACACTTTCACCCCCCTTATGACAAAATATTTTGAGAAACAATGCCCAGACTGCTTGCAGAAAGCACGAATAAAGCACTGCTCCACGTAGAGCCTCCGCTGTGCAGGGGTGCTTGCCAAGAATAGCCCACACCTTTCCAGTCCCATGGACGAAGACATCGAGTCAGACATGATAATAATAATGCACCCACGTGTGACTTATCCCGAGTTCTCTGGGCGTAGCTCTCGCAGCCAGGTGCAGGGGCTCAGGCTCGCACGCCCTGCCGCAGCCCCTAAGCGGCCTCGTGCGGCGTGCCCACAAAGTCCGTACCGCATTGCCACCAGCCCCGGCCACTGAACAACCGCGCCCACCTCCCGCCTTCCACGTAAGGGAGAGAACCCCTGCCACGAGTTGTAATGGCGTGCGATCTTTCGGTATGGGTCCTAATGGATTTTGCCATAGGGTAAGGAACATTGGCGTTGAAACGCCATGCGGTAGAAAAACGTGCGAAGTAAGAGTCATTGCGAGGTGGAGGCTGCGTGCTAAAAGCGCGCGTTGTAACGGTTGGCGATGTACTGTCATACATCCGTTAGAAGGCGCGTTGTCAGGACCTTCGTCTCTTATATTAAGCAATGATATAGGTCGGTAAGACCCACAGTCCTCTGGGGGCTTTCCTATTTTATGCATCACCACCACCGTACGGAGATCAGGTGGGGGGTGTTCCCTCCTCTTTTGTCACAAAAAATAGATTTAACAAGTGTGGGCCCAGCAGGCTAGCATTCTGTTTAAAGAATTCTGCAAGTTGCCCGTTCAGGCCCGGTGTTTTCCCTCATTTCTGCCTTCCGATGGCATCCATCACTTCCTTATGCTTCAGCTCCTTCTCTAGCATGTCTCGAGCCTCCCGTGAGAGTGTGGGGATGTCTATTGCCTCCAGGTAGGCACAGATATGTGTGTCGTCCCCTAGTGGCCTATCTCTGTATAAGTCTGGGTAGTAGCGGGCAAAGGCACCTGCTATGTCTTGGGGTCTTGTATGTGTCTCTCCCTGCTCCTGTATGGCCGCCACCCATCTCACCTGTTTCTCTATTCTACTCAGCCAGGCCAAGAGTTTCCCTGCTCTATCACCTGTCTCATTCAAACTATGCTAAGTTGGCCTGAAGTTGTGTTTCCACTTCTTGATTCACCAGGGTCCTGTATTCCCCCGTGTTTTCCCCAGCTGGCGGAGGGTTGGTCGGCCTCCGGATCGATGTTCCTTTCTAGTTTCAGCAGGCTGCTCTCCTGAGTTTCAATCTCTCAAGTCTCCTTTCTTTTTTTTATGGTCTATAATATTTTGCCCCCTATCCCACTCCACTGTCTTAAACACCTCCCATAGAGTGCCCGATTATGTCACCGAGCCCTCCTTCTGGCTAAAATATAGTTCTGAGTCTGTTCAGATTTCGCTGGCGACATCTGTATCTTGCAGAGCCCAGGCACTCAGTTTCCACTCTATTCTGCATCGACTGGATCTCCCTCCCACTGTCAGCCAAAGTGTTTAGTGATCGGATATACCCCTCGCCAGATATTCTGCTCTCTCCAGCGCAAAGGTAGTCCAGTCTGTGGGGGGGGGGTGGGGGGGGGTTGCGGGGGGGGGGGGGGGGGGGGCGCTAGAGAGCCCGGAGCAAGATGGACACATTTTAGTGCAGCTCTGCTGGCCGAGACTCCAATCTGCCTAATATCCTCGTTACTTTAGTGCCATCCACGACTCCACTGCCCGGATCTGTCCTCCTTACCATCTCTGTATCCTTTTGGTGTCCTTCTGCAGAATATAGCTGCCCCGCCACACCGTCTTTGCCTGCAGCCGGATCCAGTGTGTAATGGCGGTCTCGCTCCACCCACTCGGGTGGCCTGCTGTCTGAGCGGCTATTATCCGGGTGCGGAGTGCGGCGCTCTGCTGGCTGCTGAGCGAGGTGTCCCCTGCGGCATTGTGGGAGCTGAACCTGGGTTGCTCCGGTGGCGACCGTCCTGCAGAGCGGCGTGTCCCGGGTGCCTGCGGCCCGGTAACATGGTGCGGGCTCCCGCCTGGCGCCCGCCCGGCCTTCAGCGCCACGATCCCTGGCTGTGGACAGATCTGCTACGGCGGCGGTCGGAGGCCCTGCTCTGCTGTCCCTGGTGGCTGCTGCGTGGTGTCGGCGGCTGTGCTGCCCCCCCTGCAGAACGCGGCGGCTGCCCCTGCCTGCCTGAAAACATCGAGGTGAGGTTGCTGGGCCTGCTCCGCTGCCGCCTGGGGTGGCTGTGTAACGCAGCGCGGCTCAACGCGCCCCTAGGCCGCCTACGATGTAGCCCGCGTATTGCCTGCATCACGTCCCTGCATTTTTTTTGACTCTTCTGTGCCCGGTTGCCGCCTGCCCACGTGACATTGTTTGATCCGCGGGGTGGCAGACTCTTGGGGCCTACTGTGTGGGGCAACCAGCCCTGGTGCTGCGCGTATATACTGCCTGTCTTTGGGGCTTGTGGCCACGTGCTGTTGCTGCTGGCGGCGGGAGGGCCGGAGGAGGTGCGCCTCTTCTTCACTTTGTGCGTTGTGTGCCCTCCTGTGCCGGTACTGCTCCATGACCAGTTGTGAACTGGTGGGCCCCTGCAGCTTTGTGCGCCTTCTTTGTAGCTCCTGGCGCCTTGACAGCGCGGCCTACCTCCTGGGACTTCTGGTGATGGCGCCATATCGCTGCTTGCCGCCTCCTCTGGCCCTGCCATTGTTTCCCGCCGCTATTCTCTTTCACGCACATCTGGTGATTTGCTTGGTCAGATATGGGGCGCACCGACCAGCAGCAGAGCAAGCTTACATTTGAAGCCAAAAAGCACCCCAAGTCCCTCACCCCTGTTACTTCGGACGCAGAACCTGATCATGAGCAGGGATCTGGGGCTAAACTGGAGCGCATGATTCTATCGATGCAGCAGAGCCTACACACTATTGACGCCAAAATTGACAATTTTAATATGCTTGTGGACACAATGGCGTCTAAACTGGACAAACGGGGAGCACAGCTGGCTGAGGCCGAACAACGCATCTCTACAACTGAGGATCGGGTGGAGGCAGTCAGTACCTCGTGTGCGAGCATGGAAAAGCTCTTTGAGGTCATTAGGGCTAAGAATGAGGACCGTGTGGCCCGGTCTAGATGGAACAATTTGCGAATTACCGGAATTGCGGTGTCGACCAACACTGGGCCTATGGAATTGTATGTGGAGATGCTACTTACCTCTCTGTTCGGGGCGGAGCACTTTTCGAAAGTTCTCATTGTTGAAAGAGCCCACCGCTCCTCGGCTGCAAGGCCTATCCCGGGGGCGCCGCCCCGTCCCATTATAGCCCGCTTATTAAATTACCGCGATCGGGACACTGTGCTACGTCTGGCCCGGGAGAAGGGCAGCCTGAATTATCAGGGAATGAAGGTGGAGCTTTTCCTGATTTCACGGTGGCGGCACAGCAGGCGCGCAGGGAATTCCATGCAGTGAAGAAAAAACTGCAATCGCTCAGTATCCCATATGCAATGCTCTACCTGGCGTGCCTACGCATTCAACAGAATGGGAAGGCCCGCATCTTCCTTACACCTAAGGAGGCACTTCAATACCTTCGGCAACTGGAGCGACGCTCTCCGCAGCGCTCGCCGCAACACGGGAAAATGGGAGACTCTGATGGTTAAGTGGCGGGGCCTGGCTCCCTTTTTGTATTGTTTGCCACCTCCCTGCCTTGCACGTTGGTGACAAGGATGTCCACATAAGTCAGATTTGGTTGCCTCTAATGTCTGAAGGTGCAATTTATGATGTTTCATTATGTCTTACTGTGTTTACTTGGATGTTTTGCTCTGCGTTGTCTTTGCTGATTAGACTGCAATGATTGTATTAATACATGCTGGTGGTGGGAGGGCCTTTACTGTCATGGTATTAAGTGTGGCCGCTTGGCGACTCTTGTGACAAGCTTTGGATGGCTCAATCCTTTCAGTCTCGGCCCACCCTGTACTTCACGGGGTGCCAGGGGCCTCTAGTGCTTCTCTGAATGGGAAATCCCCACAAAGTTGTACTTTTTGTTTTGGCTCATTTCTGTTTCCTGGTCGCATTGCTTCCTGATTGGAGATCCTACCTGTATGCTTTGTCCATTATGCAACATGTTATGGGGCGCTTTATTTTATGTTTTCTGGGGTGTCACGGCAGGTTTTCTCTGCTGGAGTGGGTGGGATGGGATGATGGGGTTTGCAATGTTCTGAATTGTACATTGGCAGTGCACTGCAGTTGGGGGGGGGTAATGTTGGGGGCTGTTTATGAGCATTGTGATGGAATTTTGCCTTTTATTGACGGGACATAACTGACTCTACTGACAAGACGATATCATGGCTTAGTTGGAATGTAAGGGGACTCAATAATCCGCGGAAAGTGCGCCAGGTGCTTTCATATCTTGACCGTCACCGTATTCGAATTGCTCTCCTACAGGAGACGTATCTTACCAAGCAGGCGGTATCTACTGTTGCCACCAGATGGGCTGGGGTGCGACTTGCTGCCTCCTACTCCTCCTATGCCCGGGGGGTTATGATTCTGGTTAAGAGGCACCCCCTTTATACCGCTTGCTGTAGATGAGGATGAGGATGGGGGTGGGAGATACCTCATAGGGCAAGGTACACTGTATGGTCGGTCACTAGTGATAGTTAATGTATATGGTCCCAACATTGACAATCCTACCTTTTATGATGACCTGTGAGGGAAACTCTGTAAACTGCCCCCTTGCACTGTTATATGTGGGGGTGATTTTAATGTGGCCATGGACCCTGATATGGACAGAGTGTCTACTGCGGACCGGCCTCCCAAGAAGGCGGCCATTGCTCTGCGGGACGGTATGTCGATGCTGGGGCTTGTGGCTGTCTGGCGTCTGCGTCACCCTTGCGTCAGGGAAGGTACCTGTCACTCATATGCTCGTCCCGCCTGGTCCCGTATAGCTCTATGGTTGCTGACCTGGGACGCTAATGACTGGATAGTGCATGTTGAACACTTACCTCGGACACTCTCGGATCATTCCCCCGTGCACATCCATATGGCTTTGCCGGCTTACACCCGACCCCCCCCCCCTCCGCCTTGTTGGACGTGGTATTTTGTGAGGGCGTGCGGGAGGCCATTACTGATTATTTCGCGCGTAATACCAGGTCGGTTGACGCGGTGGGGATCCTATAGGAAGCCTTCAGGTGACCATACGTGGGGTCTGCATTGGTCTCCAGGCAGGAGTTCTTCGGTCACTTAGGGGCTCAATGTCTACGCTGGAACATGAGTTGCGGTGGTTGGAGCGAAGGTATGAGAGCGCACCTGACCCTTCTGTGCTTCCACTCATTAAAGTGAAAGTTGCAGAATATAATGCTGTAGCAGACCAAGAGGTCCGTCACTTGTCCCGAAGAAGCATGGCCAGATACTATGGGGAGGGTGGCAGGCCGAGCAGAGCGCTAGCTGCCCGTATTTTGGAACCCCGGGGTGGCGCGTACACGGTTAGTTCGATCACAGTTGATGGTGTCTCCTATCATGACACCCCCAATATTCTGCAAGCCTTTGCCGCTTTTTATCAGGACATGTACGCTCACCGCCCGGCTGCAGATGAAGCTGAATTACAGCATTATCTGGACGACATCGCGTTAGTGTGGGTCTCTCAGGGGCAGCAGGAATTTTTAATGCACCCGCTCACCCTTGGTGAAATACGGGATGCCATAGCCGCTCTCCCTACTGGTAAATCTGCTGGCGCTGATGGTCTGCCAGCGGAGTTTTATAAAACCTATGTTGACATTCTTGCCCCGTGCTTACTCCAGGTTTATGAGGAGGCTTATGAGACAAAATACCTGCCCCCAACGCTGCGTGAAGCACTGGTGGTCGCCCTTCTCAAGTCGGGCAAGCCGTCTGACAGATGTGACTCCTACTGGCCACTGTCTTTAATCAACACAGACGTTAAAATTTTAGCTAAAGTCCTGGCAACCAGATTGCAGCTGATACTGCCGGTCATGGTCCTGCCAGATCAATCTGGTTTTGTGCCTGCCCGTTCCACCTCCCACAATCTTAGAACGCTCTTTGCTGTTATGCATGTCTTGGAACCATACGTTGCCTGCGGTGGCGGTGCTTCTCGACGCCGCTAAGTCCTTCGATTCAGTCTCCTGGTCCTACATGCTCGCGATTTTACATCGTATGGGGGTGCCCTTTGTCTTCACTAATTGGATCAATTTGCTATACACTTGCCCTACAGCCCGAGTGAGGATTAATGGTCCTGTATCTCATCCGATTCCTATTCATCGTGGCACACGTCAGGGCTGCCTGCTCTCCCCACTGTTTATGCTCATACTTGAACCTCTGGCCTGTATCTTGAGGCAGCGTTATTCCCGGGCGGCGTTGCGCTTTCTTCAACGTCCTTTGGCAGTCTCCATGTATGCAGACAACATGGTGCTATATGTGCGTGATCCGACCCTTCATCCCCCCCCCCCTCCTCCTCCGGGAGTATGTTCGCTTTGAGTGGTTTTCAGGGCTCGGTATAAACTGGTCCAAGTCCATGATATTGCCCCTTACAGACTGTACGTCCCCAATTGATTTTAGAATTTCCTCTGGTGTGGTGTACTGATGCAGTGAAATATCTGGGTGTTTGGTTACACCGCGATCCCCAGGAGGTGGTGCGAGCCAACTATGGAGTGGCTATCACACGTCTTGAGGAGCAGGTTGCCCGCTGGATTAAGCTGCCCCTTTCTTTCGCTGATTGGCTGGCTTTAATAAAAATGGTAATCCTCCCCCGCTTTTTGTATCTGTTTTTAAATATACTGATACATCTGTCATGTCATTTTTTTCGTCTTCCTTTGATCACTTTTAATCACATTGGCGTGGGGGGGCAAAAAACCTCGTCTCAAGTGGGAAACACTTACGCTCTCTTATGAGCTGGGTGGCTTTGCGGCACCCGATTTTCAGTTATACTACCAGTGCGCGCAAGCCCACTTTGCGTATTATTGGCAACATGACCCTGCTTATATTCCCCATGTGGCGTTTGAGGCCGGGGCGGTGCATCCCATACCGCTCAAGGCCATGATTGTTAACACTCACACAGTGTTCGAAAAGGGGGAGATTGACACAGTTCAGACCACGGTTAAAGCGTGGCAGGAGTTGGGTAGACGAGCGCAGAAGCTGCCACTGTATGCGCCCGGTATGCCTCTGCTTCATCATACCTGTCTCTCGGTTACCACTGAGGTGGGTGCTCTGCGGATCCTCAGAGGCATGAGCTTGGTGACCATGAAAGATGTGTACCCCGGGGGCCGGTTCATTGCCTCAGCATTATTGGCTGCTGACGGCCCTCTCACTGCTATGCAACTCTTCACCTACACCAGACTGCGGTCGGCCATGCGCGGGCTGTATTCGCAATTTCCTGCGGAGCCGCCTGCGCTGGAGGCACTGCAGTTCATGTACACTAATCCCTCTAGGATGAAACTGGTCTCTAGACTATATCGGATATCACAGAGGGAAGCAGCTACTTCAGTTGTGGTGGCATTGCATAAATGGAACGCAGTTTTGCCGCGCCTTTTGGCTGAGGATGACTGGGTGGGCTGCTTCCGCCTAACTGGGCAATTGACATTGAACGGGAATCTGCGAATGGTTTACTATAAATATATACAACAGCTGTATTATACGCCTGCCCAATTGCATCGATATGGTCTGCGTGACTCTGCTGCCTGTAAATGCTGCGAAGCCCCTGACGCTGTATTTTATCATTTGGCGTGGGTTTGTCCCAAGGTGTTCTCATATTGGGGTTATGTTGTAAAGATTCTGCGCCTAATGGTTGGGCTTCCTCTGGATTGTACTCCTCAATTCTGTCTCCTTGGTCTTGTTGCTGATGTTAAGGCCTCCTGTAGAAGATTTGTGGCCATTGGGTTGCTGGTGGCCAAACGGAGGGTCTCCATGTGTTAGTAGAGTAGGCTGGCCCCCACTACCAAACTGTGGCTGCAGGACTTGACCTACTATCGAGATCAATTGGTCTGTTATGCTGAGGAGCTGCCTGCACCATCCCGGCCCCGGGATATTTGGTCACCTCTTACGACCTACTTACTGTCTGTGCCCACTATCTAATCTCCTCCTGTTCTTTCGGATAATGCGATGAACATGTCACTATATTACTGTGCTGCACTTTACACCCTTATCCATGCCTCTCTCCCTTGTGTTTCGACTGTAATGCTCATTTATGATTGCATGCATGCTCTTGACCTGCTCTCAATGGATTCTGCATTATTGTGTAATATATTGATACCTGCCTTTGCACTGTGTAATGTACTTCATTGTGGTGTTTGTTGCGAAATGATCAATAAAATAATAATTAAAAAAAAAAGGTAGTCCAGTCTGGAGAATACCCTATGGGCACCCGAGAAGTAAGAGTAAGCGCGCACCACTGGATGGTGTCGACATCAAAGACCAGTCAGACAAAGCATGTCTTGGAATTGGGCCAAGTGAGTGGGGCCACGAGTCCTGGGACTCGCATGCGTGCGGTCTATGTGTGGATTTGTGACATCGTTAAAGTCGCCCCCTATAATGTGTGTAGCTGGCCCTGACTCCAAAATTATCCTGGCTACTTTTTCTAGTGTTTGCTGTTGCAGTCGTGGGGGTGCATATACACTAACCAGCATGAGCTCTCTCCATCCCCATGTCCCCAGTACTGCCACAAACGTTCCATTTGGGACTACCCATGTTTTGGTGGCATGGAAGGGGGGTGATTTTTTTTTTAATTATATGGTCACTTCTCTCGACCCCATGGATAATCCTGTGTGAACAAGTGTAGTGTACTGTTCTCTTCCTAGAAAGGAACAGTGTGTGCCCATCAGGTGTGTCTCCTGGAGGAGGACCATGTCAGGTTGGAGTCTTTTGAGATATCTAGTTCCCAGCCCTCTTATGATTTTATTCCCTAGCCCATTGATGTTCCAAGTCATTGTGTAGTTTTCCCTTGCCCAGTGTTGTTTTGCTTGCTTTCCATGCCCACTCAGGTGTAATCTGTCGGGGCTACGGCCTCTCTTCTCTGCCCCTATTCTCGGTATCCATTTGACTATTTTCTACATACATCTCCTTTCCCCAACTCTCATTGTGACATTTCTCGTCTCCCAACATTGACCCCCCACGCTACACTTCCATTACCCACGATGTCCCCCAGCTCGTCAACATGACAACTGCAGCACAGGTAAATTTGAAGAGGTCTGTCTCCCTCCCCCCTCCTCCAAAACAATGACCTATTAATCACGTACTTTGAATCTACTATCAGACCCACAGCCTCTGGGGCTGAACGTTCTAGTACCTGGTGGGCCCTTAGTTGTCTTACTGTCTCTTGGCTGCCGCCTGGCCCCTGCATCTCAACCTTCGCACTCTTAGATTGTTGTTGCTGTGGAATGTTCAGGGCTGATGAGCTTAGGCCCAGAGCTTGGATCTGCTGAATGTCTTCGAGAAGTGGATGATCACTATATGCATCAGCCGAATATTCTCTTTCCGATGGTTCGGAAGGTGCTCTGTACCGGAATCTGTTTCTGTCCAGTGTTGCCACTCTAAGTTTCTTTCTCTGATTCTGAATTTTGTGTCCTCTCGTCTACTGTCTGTTTGGGGCGCAAAGGTGTTCCCACACTGGCCCTTCGCGCTGCTGCTGAGATGCGTAGCCTCTTCCGTCTGGGTTTTTCGAAACCTGATTACTCCTTCTTCTCCACCTGGGGCATGGGGAGGGAGGGGGAGGGGTTGGGGGGGCGTTGTTCGATCCAAGCCTCCTCTGGGGTGTGGAAAAACTGTTAGGAGCCCTGGAAGATTACTTTAAGCTTTGCCGGGAAGAGTAGCATATATTGGATCTATAGAGTTCTCAATTTTGCCTTGACTGCATCAAAGCTTCGTCGCTGCTTTTGCACTTCCCAGGAGTAGTCGGGGAACACCATTTTATCCAGTATTGGGTATCTTTCATAGATTCACATGCCTGAATCATTCCCCGTCGCCGAGGCGGGAGTCCCATGGTAAAATACAAAAGCAGTGCCTAAGTAAGTAATAGTAGTAGGCTAAAAGAAAGCCAGAGGCCTAAAACTTAGTAGCCTATCTACATCATTATACGTACAGAACTAAAGAATAGTTCTATCCAATCCGCTACTAGCATCCTCTAGAACCCTCACAGAAGAGGCAGTTTTCCTCAAATTTTCACAGCACGTCGTGTGGAAGGGAGTCTCCCTGAGTGCCTTCACCTTTTCTTCAGAATGTCTGATAAGAAAGCTCTTTTTAGACCCTGCAGGACCTGTGAAAAGAAAAGGGTCCATGTGGACAACCAACATGAAGATTGTATATACTGCCTACATCCTAAGCAAGTTGTTAAGGATTGTAGGATTTGCCGGACCTTCCCTGCTAAGACTTTAAGGGACAGGGAGGTAAGGCTGCTTTTATGGTTAAAATCTTCCTCGGCTGAGGAGGATGACTGGGCCTCGACGTCTAGCAAAAGGGCTAGATCGCTTGACAGCTCTTCCAGTGAGGGAAGAAAGCATCACAAGGCCTCTCATGAAGTTTCTGACCATTCACAGAGGTCACAATAATTATCCTCTGGGTCATCCCTGTTTTCGCCCTCTGAGGTATCCAAAAGACCTTCAGCCTCTAAAACTGTGAGTAAAACCCAGGTTAAGACTCTCTAACTCTGGTTTCCTCTCATACGGTTTCTGTGACTTCTGCTGCCCCTCTGTCGACGGCTACAGTCTCCACTACGGCTATTTCTTCACCTATTGTGTCTTCCAAGATATCTACTATGTCTAAAAAGCCTGTTTTAAAACATTTGTCGACGAAAAGTTCATCTTCCAAGTCTCCGTCGACGACCACGTAGAACTCGTCGACAAAGGTCCCATCGACGATCGCGTCGCCGACGAAGATTCCATCGATGACAAGCCCGTCGACGAGGAGCTCGGCGACGGTGAAGAGCTCATCGGTGAAGAGCTCATCGACGAAGAGCCCGTCGATGGCGACGACGAGCCCGTCGACTAGGAGTTTATCGAAGGCGATTCCACCAGTTTCTCAGACTACGCCTATTTCTTATACTTATTTTCTACTAAAGACTTTCCATAGACAGACAGGATTACAGCAAGATATCTCCTCTTCTGCCATCTCATATCCTAGAGACTTATGTAGAGGATGAGGACTTTGATGAGGAAGATGATGAGGGACCGTTCGGCATAGCTCGGCACCCCTCGGAACTTCATATAAAATGCCAAGATGAAGATGAGGAAGAGGATTACCAGGAACACTTTTACCAGGAAGGCCTCTCTACACCACATTACACACAACCCAGAAGGGATTGGGATCATAGGGAAACTAGTCATCTCCCTCCTACGCTCATACAGGATCTCCAGGCCATGCTGGCAGATTACCGCTAACGGTTTCCCACACAACAGGCTGTCCCTAACGTACCACCTTTACCTGCTGAAGAGCCAGACTCCCTACCGCAGAAGGAAATACCAAGTTCGCCGCCTCATCCTTCTGGCTCGGGGCCACATTCACACCATGATACTACTTCCTCTGATGAGGAAGAGATCGAAGAGGGTTAAGTGCCTGATAAAGACACTAGTCTGGATCCTTGGGATGATTATATCATGCCAATGCCTTCTCCACCCATTCCTCAGCCTTCGGATTCTCCTCCTGAGGATATTGGCTGCTTTCACAACCTGATGCAACGTGCCGCAACCAGATTTCAGTTGCCAGTCACAGTGGAACACACGGATTGCTTCTTGCATGATTTTAAAGAAGAGCACAGGAAAATCACAAGAGCGATTCCCATCATTGATTATATCTGGAATGAAGGGATGAAAAATTATGAAAACGCTTGCCTCCATTCCGACTGTCCTTCCTCGCATTGACAAAAAATACCGTGCTCCTCCGGAAACTCCATCTTGTCTGATTGGTCATCCCCGACCAGATTCCGTTATATCACAAGCCGCCCAACAAAGATCCAAAAATCCAGCTACGCCACTGTCAACGCCGCCGGATAAGGAAGGACGGAGATTGGACCTTATTGGTAAAAAGTTCTCCACTATGGCGGCAACCTCCATTAAAGCAGCAAATTCTTCTGGCCATACTCGGCCGTTATGACCGCCAGATGTGGTCAGAGTTGTCGGAATTTATGGACCTCATCCCTGAGGATCGTAAACAAGATGCAAAGAAGATACTTTTGGAGGGAGAACGAGCCGCATCTGAGATCATAGACTGCGCTCTGGACATCGCTAACACCAACTTTGGGCAACTTGCTGGTGCTGCAGTACTTAGACGCCAAGAATGGCTTAAAGCAACATCTTTTAGGCCAGAGATACAAGCAAAAATTATAGACATGGCCTATGATGGTGAGTCCCTATTAGGAAAACACATAGATGAGGCCCTCCTTGCTATTAAGACAGATACAGATACGGCTAAATCGTTGGCTGCTCTCCAGTATAGGCGTGTATCTTTCCGAGGTGCAAAAGGTCGTGGCTTTGCATCAAGAGGAGGGTATCAAAATCAACGAAATAGACCATATCAAACACAGTATAGACAGCCTTACGGGCGATCATCTTGCAGACAATCTTCCTCAAGTAGTTTCTCTCGCCAGGGCGGACGAAAGCGATCGAACAATCGGGGTCGCGATGCCAACAGAAAACAATGAGTTACGCAGGACGCCAGTCATCCCTCCCTCCCTCCCCGTGGTTTGCACACAAGTGGGAACAGATCACTTCGGATCGATGGGTTCTCGACCTAGTCAGCAACGGTCACACCCTGGAATTCATAAAACGACCACCTAATACCCCGCCCAGGGGTCCCCCTTCCCCTCGTCTTCACTTACTTTTCAAAGAAGCCTTAAAAATGCTCTACAAGAATGCAATAGAGAAGGTTCCATCATCTCAAAAGGGAACCGGGTTCTATTCTCGCTTTTTCCTCATCAAGAAAGTCAGGAGAGTGGCGCCCGATTCTGGACCTCCGCAAACTCAACACATTTCTGAAGAAACAAAGTTTCCGGATGGTTACGCTGGGCGAAGTTTTGAGCTGCCTCAACAAAGGGGATTTTATGGCTTCTCTGGATCTGGAGGACGCATACTTTCACATCCTTATACATCCCAAACATCGCAAATACCTTCGATTCACAGTGGCTGGCATCCACTATCCGTTCAAGGTGCTTCCGTTCGGACTGAAATCGGCACCAAGGATCTTCACGAAATGTCTCGCACCAGTGGCAGCGACTCTAAGATCTCAAGGAATACAGGTGTGTCCTGATCTAGACGATTGGTTGCTCAAGGGTCCTTCGAAGCAGGCAGCCGAAGAGGCTATCTCAGCATGCCTATGTCTCTTTTCAACCCTAGGCCTCACTCTCAGCGAAAGCAAGTCTCAACTGCGTCCTCTTCAACTGATTCCTTTTCTGGGAGCAATGCTAGACACCATACAGTGCAAAGCATTCTTGTCAAAAGACAGTCAGCTCCGTCTGCAAAAATTGGCAATATCAATTACAAAAAGAAAGTCAGTTTCTGTCCGGATATTTGCTTCTCTTCTGGGGATGTGCTCATCTGCAATGAATCTTGTACCGTTGGCACTACTCAGAATGAGACCACTGCAGGAGGAATTACATCTGCAATGGCAGCAAGCCGTAGGGTCGTTCGACGACTACATCATGGTAACAACGCGCATGATAGACTATCTGCGCTGGTGGTCTCAGACAGCAAACTTGTCTCCGGGTCTTTCTTTTCTACCAACTCCTCCAGAATTCGTTCTAACAGACGCTTCCATGGAGGGATGGGGAGGCCATCTCCAAGACTTGCAGATTCAAGGAAGATGGTCCCAAGAATACCGTCAACAGCATATCAACCGTTTGGAGCTTCGCGCCATCTTTCTCTCTCTGCAAGCATTTCTCCTGAGGATTGCGGGCTCTTCAGTGCTGGTCCGGACCCACAATACGACCAGCATGTATTGCATCAACAAACAGGGGGGAATGAGGTCGCTGTCTCTTTCGCAGGAGGCTCAGGAGCTGTGGGAGTGGGTTACAGCACACAAGATAACCCTAAGAGCAGAGCACGTCAAAAGGCTTCACAACACTTTGGCCGACACCCTGAGCAGGTCTCTCTCGGGCTGTCACGAATGGGAATTAGAGCAGGTGCAGGTGAACAAGAACTTCCAAGTTTGGGGCAAACCAGCACTGGATTTGTTTGCGACGGGTGAGAACAGGAAATGCCAATATTACGCCAGCAGGTTCCCTCAACAGGGATCAAGAGGGAATGCCCTGTCAATGAGTTGGTCAGGGCTTTGTGCGTACGCTTTTCCCCCCCGATACCTTAGAATCCGAAAGTGCTCCGCAAAATGAAGATGGAGGGTTGCCGTCTCATCCTGATTGCACCCCGTTGGCCAAGACAATATTGGTTCCAGGAACTGCTGCTTCTATGTCAGGACAATCCTATCCGTCTAGTAGCAACACTCACGATGTTGACAAGGGAGAGGGGTCAAATACTTCATCCAGATCCACAGTCGCTGCGCTTGCACGCATGGCTCCTGATTTCTTAGAATTCAAAGATCTAAACATTTCTCAGGACTGTCATGAAATTCTAGCCAAATCACACGCCCAGAGTACATTAAAAACTTATCGCTTAAAGTGGAAGCGATTTTTGTCATTGGTGTGAGGTGACTGATGTCCACCCTATACAAGCTCCTTTGGAACAAATTCTTCCTTATTTATTATCTTTGGCCAAAGCTGGGCTTGTGTTTTCATCAATTAAAGTTCATCTTGCTGCTCTTTCAAGATTCAGGTAGAGTTCTAACAAACCTTCGCTCTGTTCCTCTTCGCTAGTCAAACAATTTATGAAAGGGCTCTTTCGAGTTTTTCCTCCGATACGTGCACCTCCTCCAGAGTGGGAGTTAAACACAGTGTTAGCCCAATTAATGAGAAGACCATTTGAACCTATCCACAAAGCTGATCTTAAAATTCTCACATGGCAGGTTGCTATTTTACTAGCTCTTACATCGGCTCGAAGGGTTAGCGAAATCCAAGCTTTCACTATCTCAGAACCCTTTTTGCATTTTTCTAAGGATTATGTAACTCTCCGGACGAATCCCAAATTCATCCCTAAAGTACCGTCTCAATTTCACTTAAATGAGCCCATAAAGCTTAGTTTTCTTTCCAGATCCAGCCACTTCAGCGGAGCAAGCATAACACTCACTTGATGTTAAACGTTGTTTAAAGTTCTATTTACAGAAGACTAAGGACATCAGGCGATCCACTCAATTGTTTGTAGCCTATGGTCAAGCTACACTTGGGACTGCTGTAATTAAGGCAACAATAGCCAGATGGCTGGCTTCTACAATTAATTTCTGTCATGATAAAGCCAACAAACCTTTACAAAGAAAGGTCAAGGCTCATTCTACCAGAACTATGGCTGCTTCTACTGTGCTATTTGCAGGAGTAATTTAGGAAAACATCTGTCATGCTGCGACATGGAAGAATGTCCACACGTTCACGAAACACTACTGTCTGCAATCTGCTCTGCAGAAGGATGCAGCTGTAGGACAAGCCGTACTTCAACATCTTTTTAACTAAGGTTAGATTTACGTTTTTATCTGTACTGCACTGTTTCATGTGATAGATAGATATATATATATATATATATATATATATATATATATATATATATATATATATATATATATATATATATATATTATCTACTGGCGGTCGCCAGTAGATAGTTATAGTTAGGACCGTGTTTCCATAGGAAATCCGCAACTTTCTATTTGGAATAACTTTGGCACCGGTTGACGAATCCTCGCGAAATTTTCAAAATAGGTGGGGCGCTCCGCTCCTACCCTGAAAGTCTCGGGGGGGATTCGTCAAGCGGGGGCTGAGAAAGAAGGGGGGTCCCAAAACGCGTTTTCCACATGCAATTTTCCATAGGGACCTTTAGTCCAAGGTACAGCCCGAACGGCTGAACAGAATTACTTGAAATTTGGCAGAGAGGTAGTCCTCAGCTCAGGGATGTGCCTTTTGCATATATGGAGTCCATCTGTTCAGTAGTTCCTGAGAAAATCAAAAGTAAAATCATATATATATGTGGGCGGAGCCTAACCACACATCTCATCCTGAGATCTGATTGGCTGTCAGCACTTCATCCAAGAAGTGTTGGCAGCCATCTTGGGACCAATATACATGATAGCACCTCATTAAAAAGCATTGCAGTTAATAGAAGGTTTTAAGACTTTAGTTACATTATAAATCATTTGTTGATGGTACCATACTCATTTTAGGAATTGTGGTATGTTCTAAGGTGATTTCACCATGTGAAAAAGCCTTCTGCTGGGATATCATGATTGAGAGAAAAATATTTTCTCATGCTTTTCCCACAGAGGTTTGGAAGGTGATCTATAAGCTAAACTGAGAGCTTATTTTCTGTAAATTCACATTATCTTTCTCAGTCATGTGAGAATGAAGTCTGACATTCTCAGTAAAACATGTACATCCAACAAGGGCAGAGACTGTCAGTTGATTCCTTTGTGTTCTACTGCAGCTTCCCAGAGTGTTCCAAAGAACAACTAGAGCGCTAACAGTCCTACTTATGATAAACGTATGGCACACCTGAAGCCATCTTGCTTGGATTAAAGTGGTAACTCTTAAAACATTTAATTTAAAAAGGAACAAAATGAGGGGGTTCATTTTTCCATAAAAAGTATGATTAGTGCTGCAGAAAGAAAAATTAGGGCACATTTTGAGTGACTTCTCAAATCCTCTTCTATTTCATTAAAACATTCTGACATGCAGACTGAAACATGCACTTTCAATACCAGCAGCAGTTTTCCCTGGTGAGCAGTAGCTTTACTACAGTGATCTAATGAGCAAAAAGAGTGCTAACATTCTGAATTTATGGCAAATGTGTGACACATCTGAATGCCTTCTTGATGGAATCAAAGTAAAAAACTGAAAGTATTTCTTACTGAGGAGACTGCAGTAAATGAGGAAATTAGGAAACTTCATAACAAATAAGTCTCCCAAGATGGCCACCAGAGACAAAAGAGCCCAAATGTAGCCCAATTATCACCCAGATGTAGCCCAAGTATAGCCCAATGACAGAATGTCCCAGAGTGTTCTTAAAAACAACTAGAGCGCTTACTGTCTTCATTATGACAAAAGTTAGCACACCTGAAGCCATCTTGATTGGAATAAACTGGTAACACTTAAAGCATTTAATTTAAAAAGGAACACTGTTAGAAACCGGGCAACCGGGTTAGCAGTCACCAGGTTCCCAGCACAGTGGTAGCTTGGCTCGAGCGGTTGGGGGTCAGGCACCGTGTTAAGCGTACGTCACACCCTCACAATAACCATGCGTTCATCCGTTCCAAAAACGACACTACACCGTAAAAATTATGGAAGACAAGATGAAAATATATATGTCTTTATCTTATTTTCTCTTAGTTGCAAGCTTCACATCATAAATACAATACACTAGGATTTTCCTTCAAAAGAGCAGGTCAAATAAACAATGCTACTTCGGAATTTCAACAAATAGGTTCAGGTCATCATTAAGCAAAGAATAAATAGATGTGCAATAAATATAGACGGCAAATAAATACAGTCAGACAATAAATACAGTGCAAGAATAAATTAGTGGTAGACAATAAATAAAGCACCTTCAATAAATAAGGTAAAGCAATCAATGACCGTTACAGATCAGATCACTTTCATGAGGTAACTTGGTCTTACTTTGCCCATATACAGCTTGTGGTCATTTGGGTGGCATGGGGGTGTCCCACCTAGATTGGTCAAGGCTGGGCTTAAGCTGAGGCAGAACAAGGGTAACCTAATGATCTGGTCCTCCAAACTACACAGCCCCTCACAGATGTCACTGCACCAGTCTTAGTCCACCCCTGGCACTCCCAGGCTGGTTCTAACACCCCTCTAGCCCCTAGAATGGTCTTTTAGGGCTCCACGGGGCCTTAGACGCCCCCTCTACCACTTACTGTCCCTTCCTCGACGATCGGCTCCGCTCGGCGCCGTGTCGATGTCGCTGGGCGGCCTCGACTCGATGTCGCTGGGCGGCCTCGACTTGATGTCGCTGGGCGGCCTCGACTCGATGTCGCTGGGCGGCCTCGACTCGATGTCGCTGGGCGGTCTCGACTCGATGTCGCGTTCCGGCGTCGCAGGGACACGGTCTCCCCGCTTCCGGGTGTTTCCGGAGTGCGATCTCCACTCCCGACCTCCGGCGCGCTTCACCTCAGTTTCCAGCGACTCCGGTGGGCGGACTTCACTCCCCCGTCGACGCCTCACCTCGACCTCAGGTGACTCCCTACTCGACCTCCGGCGCCTGTCCACGACCTCCGTCGGCGCCCTCACTCGACCTCTGACGGCTCCGGGTACGACGTCTGCTTTCTGTCAGCGCCGCTTCTCTACCTCAGGCCCCAGGTCTCCAGGCTTCTCGACGTCAGGACTTCAGGAGGACACTGCTGAACAGGTCAGGAGCTTGCTGTTCTTCCTCTTTAAGGCCTGTTCCAACTATTCAGGTCCTTAAGATGGTTCTTCTGGTCTTGGTCCCACACAGGGCTTTAGGCTGGGCTTGGTCAGTAGGGACTAGCATCAAGGGTGGGTTTCTGGACCCCACTCCAAGCACTGGTTTCCACCCCTGCTGCCTTACTCTGACCTCCTTCTATCTCTGTCCTCTCTCCTCTCCAGTCAGATGCCAACTGCCACTCTGAGATGGCCTCCCAACATTCTAAAACTGCCTCCCACTATCACAGGATTCTAGAATGTTCCAGAAGGTTCTGGAAACCTCCAGTGAGTTCTGGTGATGTCACAGGTGACAATGGATGGCCACCATTTTGTGTCTCAGGTCCTCAGACAGAAGTTCCAGGGGTAGGGAAAATGGCTCCCTGACCCTGCATCAACACTAAAAAGTCTGGTGGTTCCCAAAAAGGAAAAATTATAACAGAGTTTGAGGCAGAAGTGGAACAAAATAAATAATGATGAGGAGGGACCACCCAAAGGGCTGACCGGTCTAACAAACACAATGAGGGGGTTCATTTTGCCATAGAAATTATGATTAATGCTGAAGAAAGAAAATGAGGGCACATTTTGAGTGACTTCTCAAATCGTCTTCTATTTCATTACAAAATTCTGACATGCAGACTGAAACATGTACTTTTAATACCAGGAGCAGACTTCCATGGTGAACAGTAGTTTTACTACAGTGATCTAATGAGCAACTAGAGTGCTAACATTCAGAATTTATGGCAAATGTGTGACATATCTGAATACCTTCATGATGGAATCAAAGTAAAAAACTGAAAGCATTTCCTACTGAGCAGACTGCAGTACATGAGGAAATTAGGAAACTTCATAACAAATAAATCTCCCAAGATGGCCACCGGAGACAAAAGAGCCCAAATGTAGCCCAAAATCACCCAGATGTAGCCCAAATATAGCCCAATGACAGAAGTGTGCAAAACACTTATTATTTTTGTTTTTGAAGTGTTATATAGTGCAGACTTGTCAGGTATTGGAGTGCTTTACATGAGCATTGGTTACATCACACAAGAACAAATTCATTTTGGTTGTAGCCATGGGGAGACTAAGTGATTTGACCAGAATCACAGAATGTCGAGCTGAAGCAGAAACTCCAACCTGGTTCCCCAGTTGCAAAGTCTGCAGTTCTGGAAGTAACACCACATCCTCTCCCCTAAGTGCAACATTTAATCAAGTGGTCAACTGGATAAAAAAACATAAAGATAACAAATAATTTAAAAGTGCTTTGTCGCTATTTGAAAACTCAGAAAATATGTCCTTATTTTAGTCTTTTAGAGCACTAACCATAATTTTGATGCCAATAAGACCCTCTCATATATGTAATTTCTAAAGGAAATGCTCTAGGTATTACAGTTTTGATTACATCAAGATGACGTCAGGCGTTCCACACTTTTGTAATAAATATAGAATGTTAGCAATCTAGTTGTTCATTAGGATACTGTTGAGAGGCAAAGGCCAGGGGCACGGACTCTGAAAATTGAAGCCAGGTAGGAGGGTGCAAAGGCAACAATTTAACCACACTGAGCAGGCAGGAAGAGCCGTGGCAGCACAACAGCCTATGGAGGGCAGTGGAAAGGGGGGCAGGGGCAACAAACCAACAATACAGGACTTGCAAGAGAGGCTGTGGCAATGTAATAGACCATTGTGGGCAGAAGGAAGAGGCAATGGTAGTACAACCATACATGCCAACAGACCAGATTCAGCCAGGAAACGTCCAATGTTTTTAAGCTCAAATGGGCTTTATTTGATCTGTCTCCTGTCTACAATCTCCTCTTTTTCAATGTAACTCAAAGGGGAAAATCAATACCCCAGTTTTTTTTCAAAATCTCCCTCTTACCAAGTTCAAAATGTTCGCAAGTATGGTACATTGGATCATGGAAGGACATGGGGTAGGGACATGGACTTGGATAACAGAGGACAGGAGGGACATGGAGAGGGGCACCAAACTGACCCTGCAGGGCAGGCATCAGGGTTTGCAGCAGCACAATACACCACACAGGGCATGCGTGACGGGAGTGCAGCACAACAATCCATAGAAAGCAAGAGGGAGGGGACAGGACCATGCACCTGGACAACAGAGAACAGAGGGGCAAGAGGCAATGGTAGCTAGCTGACCGTAATGGACAGACAGGAGAGAAAGCTGCAGTATAACAGACCATAAAGGGCAGGAGGGACGGATCAAGGGCATTACAATGGAACAGACAAGCCAGGAGGGAGGGAGTAGGGGTCTGCACATGTAAACAGAGGGCTGGGGGCAAGCGGGCAGGGCAGGAGCAGCAAGATGACCATGGAGGTCAGGCAGGTTGGGCACTAGAAACAAGACACACCATGGAGAGCAACAATGAGACTATGATGGCATACACACAGACCATGGAGCGAAGGTGGGAGGGGGTCAGGGGCAGCTAGCTGACCACACAGGGAAGGAGGGAGGGGCCATGGCAGCACAGAAGACCATGCATGGCAAGCGGGAGGGTTAGTGGCAGCACAATGCCTATGATGGGCAAGAAGGAGGGTGCAGGGGCATGCATAAAGGAAAATGGAGGATAGAAGGGAGGGTCAGGACCTGGGCACAGACAAGAGAGTTCAGGGGAAGGGGCCTCAAAACAGACCGCACGGGGCAGGCAGGAGGAGCAGTTGCAGCACAACAGACCAGGGAGGGCAGAAGGGTGTGGCAGTAAAATGAACCATGGAGGACAGGAGGAAGGGGATAGGGGCATGGCATGTGGACAGGCAGGGTGGAGGTGACAGGGACAGGTTACAGTCATCTGACAATGCTAGGCAGGTGGGAGGGGAGTGCAGCTCAAAGGAACACTAAGAGTAGATAGGAGTGGCAGGTCCATGGAACATGGTGGACAAAAAGGATGTAGCAGGGGCATGCACAAAGAGGGCAGGGGGAAGGAGAATAGGCGCAGCAAGCTAAGCACAGAGGCTAAGCAGGAGGTCAATGATGGGCCATAGAATTGGGCAATGGAGGGCAGGAGGAGTGGACTGGTACATCATGCTAAATGGAGGGCAGTTGCAGGACATCAGACCATGCATGGGAGGAGGCTAGTCCGTGGATTCAGACAACAGAGGATAGGGAGGAGGTGGATGGGGCAGCAAGCTAACTGTTCAGGGGAGGTGGGTATTAGGAACTTTATTGTTTTTAAAATGTGTGTCTGTGCGAACTACTTAAAATATGAACAAGTATGCAGCATAATCTCACTTTTATTCAGGAAGAAGAGGACGTTTGTGACTGTGACTCCGGGCTCACTAGGCAGAAACACCCCCTGACCCTCCACCCCATCGCAAAATGTAATGCCTGTGAAAAGGGTAGGTGGACGCAGTGTTATATAGAACATAGTCCTGAGAGCACGATTGAAAATGAAAACTAGATATAGTATATGGTATAAACTATGCACCAAAAAGTGTGATATAAGATGAACCGGGGCGTGAAATATAATATGCAATACATTGTGCGCAGTGACAGATTCTTTGGAGAGCGCGAGATAGCACAGGCACTAGCGTGTGCTATGCGATATGCGCCTTGGAGAGTAATATGCACAGGGCAGTGTTGTGTAACCTAACTAGTCTCTAAAGTCGTAATATAAAATATGTGCTGGGGAGTGTAACGTTGCATATGCATTGTGACAAAGATATGGATCCCAGATTGTAATATGTATGGCATAGCACTGTGCGTTATAACATAGGCATCGAGGAAGCCACGTTAGATGGGGCAATATAACCCGTGTGAAGGCAAGTGTGGCATGACATATTCACGGGGTGGTGTTACAGTGCACATGGGCTAGAGAGTGTCATAGCATACGCACTAGCTGGTGGAATACAACACAGAGGTGTGAGGCACTCGGCGGGCACTGGTGTAACACAGTATTGGGCTCAGCCAGGAGCACGCTGTGACTCTCAAGTGAGGTTCGTCTCCTTTCCAGAGAGTAAAATAAAAAGTATTACACATCCGGCGGTGGATGTGTGTTTTATTAACCGTGAGGGGGGTTTCTTGCATAGTTTGGTTGAATTTTTGTCGAATCCCCTTTGAATGGCTTGGTGTGCGTGTATATTAAATGTGCCCGTCAATAGCTACCCATGTTTGTATAAATAAACGCCAAGGGTTTCTACTTGGAGAGTACCCACCGGCGGGGGCACCGGGATTAGGCACGGTAGGGCGCCAGACACGTCAGAGCTTCACTAGCGGTGTAAATACATTCCATGTGGATTCATTCTATGCATAGTCGCCTTTTAATGAATATCGCGCAAATCGTCATGGTGATAGGTACATACGGTTTGTCCAGCATGTCCTAGGTGTTTCCATAAACATATATTTTTTTAAAATAATAAAAAATGAAGACCGGCCCCGGGGGATGGGGTCCCCGGGGCCATAAGTGGCCTGAGGAGGGGGGCAACGCAGCCCCCTCCTAAAGAATAAAAAAAAAAAAAGGCCATGATCTGGGGGTTGGGGTTCCCGGGGCCGATTAAGGCCTTGGGAGGGCCAAATTTATTTTTTTCAACAAAAAAAGTTAGGGTGCAGGCCCTGGGGGATGGGGTCTCCAGGGCCAGTAAATTAGAAAAAGAAGGGGGGGGGCACACAAATAAAAGACCGGCATCACGCCGGAGGCCACGCCCCCTCCTTGCAGCACTCTGCAAACGCGCCCCCTGGCCAGTTGTAAGTTGGGGAATTAATTCCCCTTCAATACTGAGGGTCCCTGAGGGCCAACTAGCCCAACAGGTATCTCCAGTATGCACCAGGGAGCTGCGTTGCAGACAGGTGTTCTGAGACCATGCCCCTTTTTTCACCTCTATGCAACGCAGCTCTGTGGCGCTTACTGGAGGTACCTAGTGGGCTAGTTTGACCCTAGGGACCGTTAGGATTCAAGGGGACTTAATCTTTCAACTTAAAAAATGGCCACAGGGCGCGTTTCCACAGTGGTGAAGGGAGGGGACGGGGTCTGAGGTGACGTGTGCAAACACGCCCTATGGCGCGTTTTAAGTTGGGGTAATAATTCCCTTTCAATCCTGAGGGACCCTGGGGGCCAACTAGCCCACCAGGTGCTTCCAGTAAGCGCCACTGAGCTGCTTTGCAGAGAGGTGGTCCAGGCCTTGCCACTTTTTACACCTCTCTGCAACGCAGCTCTGTGGCGCTTACTGGAGGTGCCTAGTGGGCTAGTTGGACCCTAGGGACCCTCCGGATTCAAATGAACTTAATCTCCCAACACAAAACGGCCACAGGGCGTGTTTACACAGTGGGGAAGTGAGGGGATGGGGCCTGAGGTGACGTGTGCAAACACGCCCTGTGGCACGTTGTAAGAGGTAGTTTTAATCCCCTGCCCTATTATATACTAGGGGCTTACAGAGGAGGTCATGCTGATCACAGGGGGACCCCAACGCATAGTGTTGCCTAGTGTATGTAGGTGTTTTCACTGTATTCTGAGTGTCTTTTAACATAGCACTGGCTCTAGGACTGGTTAGTCAGACTCAGTTACCACCAGTATCCGTCTGAAAATGTTGAGGGTACAGGATGATTTTTCAACAAGGCTTTTTTCTGCTCTTCTGTTTGTTCTTTCTGCACGTTATCCTTCTTCCTGCACTTTTCTTCGTCTTTGAGGACTTCTGTTGCTTCCTTCTGCATTTCTTTATTTTCTTTCTGTGCGTTTTTTCTTCTTTCTTCACATGTCCTATTTCTGTAGGCACAGTTAGAAATTAGCATTTAAAAAACCTTTGAAATTCACTGAAAAAACCATAGGTTTCAGGGGCGTTATAGTTAGCTGGACTTTTCACTCGTACAAAACCATTGAAATTCCCCCATTATAGTTAGTTCAGCTAACTATAACTCGCGCGCCCACAATGCACTGCTGATGACGTCACATATTACATCACTCATGACATGGTCAGTGACATCACTCATGATATCACTGATGACATCTCAAATGACATCACTGATGACATCATCCTTGTGATAGAGTGGCAGACCTCCTCTCCCCCTAATATAACCTTTGATACACACATTCAAAAATAGAAACTAAAATTTTCAAAACAATGGACATACCAATATCAGTTACAACAACCTATTCAGTAATTCTAAGATCCACATACACATCCACTCATTCACCAACAGTCCTATACAGTCACTCATACATGTACTCGCTCATCATATGTACTCATACACCTATACATCCTGTTACACAATGCCACTCATCCATAGAGTTACTCACACACATAGTCACTCATGCTAATAAAGAATCAAACATCCATTTACTTGCATATACAGTTATACACGCACCACCACACTTACTTCTACAGAAACTTACACATACTTAGTCTTTTAAACAATCACTTATAGAAACACATACTTATTCATACAGGAACTCTTTCAATCTCTCACTCTCACATATACTCACTTATATACACCAATAGTCACATATACTAGTTTAAAACATATGTAGTTACTCATAAAGTCACTATTGAGGCAGTCATTCACTCACTAACACACCCTTGCACACACTCATCCGCCCATACAGTCCTGCACACATGCTGTCTTCAACACAAACAATGAGTCACTCATTCATGCACCTATGCACTACGTAATATCCCCCACCGAACCATACAGACACTCATACTGATACTCAAAAAACCAACTAATAACCTATATAGACACTCATGTAGCTACTCCCCAACCCATGCAGCCACTTATACACAAAGTGAGAGAGTGATACAGATATTTACATATTTAAACATTACTCACTAAGCAATGTATTCACTAAGATACACTTAATCAGTCAGTTATACAATCAATTGTTCAAAAACAAATCATCCATTTAGACACTTATATACCCATTTATTCTTCCATCGACCTTGAGATATACATATATAAAACATATGTAATTTTCAGAAAAACACACATTCACTGGATGATGTCATCAGTGATGTCATCAGTGATGTCACTGACCATGTCATGAGTGATGTAATATGTGACGTCATCAGCAGTGCATTGTGGGCGCGTGAGTTATAGTTAGCTGAACTAACTATAACGGGGGAATTTTAATGGTTTTGTACGAGTGAAAAGTCCAGCTAACTACAACGCCCCTGAAACCTATGGTTTTTTCAGTGAAAATATATATATTCACTTAAACCATAGGTTTCACACATGTTATAGTTAGGTGGATATTTCACTCGTAAAAAACCAATGAAATTCCCCCGTTATAGTTAGTTCAGATAACTATAACTCGCGCGCCCGCAATCCTGTGCTCATGACGTCACATATTACATCACTCATGACCTGGTCAGTGGCATCACCCTTGACATCACTGATGACATCATCCTTGTGATAGAGTGGCGGTCGCGTGAGTTATAGTTCTCTGAAGTAACTATAACGGGGGAATTTCATTGTTTTTTTACGAGTGAAATATCCACCTAACTATAAGATGTGTGAAACCTATGGTTTTTTAAGTGAATTTGTACGTTTTTTTAAATGCTAAGTTATGTATGTATTATTTTTTTTATATATTTATTTTACAATAAACTACGTATTAAAATGTTTTTTTTTAATGGTTTTTCACCGTGCGCGCACCCCCGCTATTTAAAAAAATAAAAAATGGAAATGTTTTTTTCTGCCTTCGGGGTCCTTCAGGGACCCCCTGACAAAGGCTAGGGGGTCAGGAACTCTCTACCCTGCCCCCTTTTCACGTTCGCCACCTTCCTTTTCCACTCTCGCACTGATAACAAACAAAATGGCGGCCAACACTTCCTGATTTCGACCGATTCGAACGTTGACGGACATGTAACCACCAATCAGAATTACGCTCGCGCACGTTCGGTTGCGCGCACGGTGCGCGGCTATAGATATGTATGTGCTTTTAAATGCAATTTTCTCAGGAACTACTGAACAGATTGACTCCATATATGCAAAAGGCACTTCCCTGACCTGAGGACTACCTCTCTGCCAAATTTCAAGTAATTCTGTTCAGCCGTTCGGGCTGTACCTTCGACTAAAGGTCCTCTGGAAAAATGCATGAGGAAAACGCGTTTTGTGACCCCCCTTTTTTCTCGGCCCCCGCTTGACGAATCACCCCGAGACTTTCAGGGTAGGTGCTGAGCGGAGCGCCCTATTAGTTTTGAAAATTTCGCGAAGATGTGTGTGTATATATATTTCTTTATATATATTTTAAATTTGCTTTTCATAGATACTGTTTCTTAAAGTGCATTCTGTTTTGTTTGACAGCATAATTAGCTTATTAATATTCTAGGGCCAGATGTATCAAAGGGTTTTACCCATTCTGTGTCTATGGGAAAACATGTTCATACATATGGCCCCTAACCTTTCTGGATGCGTGGGAATTTATGTATCCTGTCTCCCACCATCCGCAAACAACACTATTTTGGCTTACTGCTTGCTATTCTGATTCAGGCATGTGAATCTATGAAAGATACCCCAATACTGGATAAGAAAACAAGTTACTTACCTGTAACTACAGTTATCTAGTGTTGGTATCTTTCATAGATTCACATGCACCCACCCTCCTCCCCGGCGAGACAGTTCTTTTATTGGGATCCCTATTTCCCACTTGTGCTAAGAAAATCTGAGGAGAACTGCCTCTGCTGTGAGGGTTCTAGAGGGTGCTTGTAGCTGATTGGCTGGAACTGTTTTTTAGTTCTTTTTGAATAATGATGTAGATAGGCTACTAAGTTTTAGGTCTCTGGCTTTCTTTTAGCCTACTACTATTACTTAAGCACTGCTTTTGTATTTTACCGTGGGACTCCCGCCTCGGCGACTGGGAATGATTCAGGCATGTGAATCTATGAAAGATAACAATGCTGGATAACTGTAGTTACAGGTAAGTAATTTGTTTTTCATTCGCGTGTTAGCATGCTTGATTTCCCCTCTTTGCCTCCGTTCTCGGAGTATCAGATCGCGATCTTGAAAGTTTTTAGGAAGCGGGCAATTAAGGTCTCGGAGGGGCACCGGGTGGCGACCTGAAACTTGACACCCTGTGGGCTCTCTCAATTATAAAACAGGGTGAGAACTGCACCTTTGGGAGGGAATCCTTGAGCCAGAACATTAGACCTGCCCCTTCTGGCAATCCGATGAAACAGAGGTTGTTCCTACGGGCCCTGTTTTCCGCATCATCCACTCTCCAGGATACCCCTTTCATTGTGGCCAGCAGGCCTGAAACTTGTTTACGCATATTGTGGGACACGTCCTATACCTCAGATACGATTTTCTGTTTCAGTCACCCTCTCTGAAACGTTGCGCAGATCTTGGCGCAGCAGCATCACCTCCGAGCGCACCTCAGCCGTCTTCCCCTCCAGGGCCTCTCTGGAAGCATGCATCGCCTGTAATATGGCTGCATTGTCTGGCAGGGGTGCGTCCTCCCCGTCCGCTCCAGTTGTTGTGGGTAGCACTTTTGAGTAGCGGTCCATTTTCCCCTGTTTTGTTGGTTTCAGGTCTTTATCTTTCACCATCTCGGCACGGTTTAGGCCTCTCATATTTGATCCGCGTTGTTCTAGCGGGCCCCCTCTGTGTTAATGGCGAGCAGCGCCTGTTTGTGTCTTCTGCGGTGGAGACAGTTAATGTCCTTCCACGTCGTCCCCTCCTGGTGCCGCTGATGTTTCTCCCTTTGCGCCGTCGGTAGTTTCGGAAGGACAGGATAATTTGCTGGATTAACTTTGGGCTGACTGAGCTGCCGATCAGCACAGCTACCCGGCCATGATGCTGGCCTCTCCCCAAGCAAAACTATATTTAGGTGAAAATCGTAGAGGCCGCACAATCCCATAATTCCAGTGGGCCTGGTTATACCAGGGCCTGGAAGTTAAATGTCACTACTGGACTGCAGCACATAATGTGTCATCCACTATAGTGGCAGTGCAAACATGGCTTCAGGCCTACCACTGTAGCCTGACACTGACTGTGCAAAACATGCACTGTGACCTGTCAAACCGTTTTGCCAAGTCATGCTACATTCCCACTGTCTGCTTTGGCCACGCCCATTACTTGTAATTGGTTCCTTGTAGTCCCCCTCGTATAATCTTGCAATTGTATGGTCCCTTTGTTCCGCCTTTTGGCTGTTTGTTTCCACCCTGGTGACTAACCCAGTTACATGGATCAGTTCGCTTTTGACCACTCATGCTCATTTGGCGTGCTACTTTTTGTTTTGCTTTAGCTCGCGCAGTGCTGTCCCTCCACCCCATCCCACCCGTTGCTGCATCTCATGCTAGTGTTGACGCCCGTTGCTGACCAGTGCGCTTCTGTGGGACTAACAACGGAAAGAGTAACCTGTGCCACTTGCTGCTTTCTTTCAATTGCTCCCACCCAGTTTGCAATCCTGTACACATTCATTGCTAGCGTCCTCTAACATGTCGGTGGACGGACATTTTGAAAGGGGCCTCCTTTATGGTAAGCGCCGTAATGTATGTGCTTGGAACATGCAGCGCGCTTCACCTTTGTTCCTCCGTTTTCACTTTTCATGCACATTTGTCTTGTAAGGTTATACCAATGCTCACTAAACTCCAGCAGCTCCCCTCCTCCCCCGCCCTTTGGAATCTAATTCTGACTTTGTTTCTCCCATGCTGTCTGTCCTGCATGGCACATAAAAGTGTATGTGTAATAAAAATCACAGGAACCACTCAAGATCTGCAGTGGCGAGGGCCAGTGGAACATAATGGTCCAAACTGACCCGAGCACAGAGGCCGTAGTGTGGTCCATCTTGTACTCTGCTGGCTCGGGCTGCGACACGTGTGCTTTTCACCTAACCAATTTTAGCAACTTTAATCTTAGTCTAATAGCACAATGGCTGCCCTGCCCTGTTTCGCTTTCCCGATGCTGTTTACATCGCCATGTCCTCCCTTGTTGCTGCTTCACCCATCCTCCCTTTGGTCACTGCTAATTTTATCCAGAACAGTTTCTGTGCACTTGTCTGTTTCCTGGCTCTTGCCAGCCGGGTACTGTTCCTCCATTTTTTTTTTTTTTTTTAAAACCGTTTTTATTGCAGAATCACAGGATTATCACTGTACATACATTACGGGCCTGCGCCTCAATCACCTGTGCCAGTTCTTTGTTAGGCCAGGAGGCCTTCATACACAGCTTATTAGCCCACATCCCGGGGGCCGGGCAGCGTCCACAGGTGGGCCAGCGTCCCCAATCGACCTCATCGGCTAGTGTCGTTGGTATCCTCATAGGACGTCTATTTTCCGCTTTGAAGTGTTTTCACCCCCCCCTTGCCCCCCCACCACATCAAAGCCCGTCCCCTAACCCTGATCCTGAGTGCTCTTACCCTCCCTCCCCACCCCAACAGTGCTCTCGTCGACGACTGGTGGCGGCTCGAATAAGTGGACTTGGGTACATTTTTGCAGTGTATACCTATCTACTGTGTGTGTGCGACTGGAATAGTCCGGGGGCTATCCTCCCTGTCCGATGGGTCCCCTCCGTCTTCATTCTCACTGTTGCGCAGGGCCTGCACCATCACCTCCCACGCTGTGGCCGCCTCCAACGCCTTATCGTCCTCCCTACGGCTCGCAAGCTGGTACCTAAGTGTGCTTTCACTCGCCGCCCACCTCTGCAGCTCCTTAAGCCATCTCCTATGCGTGGGACCCACCTTTGATTTCCACAGTCTCGTCACTTCCCTTTTTGCTAAGAGGAGGCCCATGTCTATGAATCTACTCGTGGTCTTGTTCTTGGGAGTGTGTGGGAACCAGTGCAGAACGCAGACCGCTTTACTATAGTGCAACTCCCTGTCTGTTACCTCTGTCAGCGTCTCGCCCACAGCCTTCCAATAGTCGCGCAGGCGGGGGCAATCCCACAGCATATGGCCTAGCTCCGCTCCAACCGTGCCGCATCTAGGGCACGCCGCCTCCTCCGCTCCGAAATATTTCCAAATTTTACCTGGTGTGAGGTAAGCTCTGTGGAGGATATAAAAGTGGATCAGTTGGAAGCGTGCATTCCTCGTACTCTTTCTGGCCCTTCTAACCAAGCCCGCCCACGTAGCATCGGGTATCTCGGTCTGTAGATCCGATTCCCATTTTTCCTTCAGGGCTGTCATCGGTTGTAATGTTTCGCTCAGCATTCTGGAGTACAGACAGGTGACCGCCTTGAGGGTGCCTGCCGACATCATAGCGTATTGGCACGCCGCAGACGTAGGAGGCTCGCGGAGCCCCTCCCCCCAGTACTCTTCCATCGCTCCGGTCACCGCCGCGTGCAGCAGGTAGTCCCCCCTCGGAAGGTCGAACCGCTCCTGCAGCGCTTGATAAGGGAGCATCTCCCCTTCCTCGTACAAATCGCCCAGCATTTGGAGGCCCGCCTCCTCCCACACCTGTAGGCTCGACCAATCTCCCCCGTGCGGGAGCGCCGTCACCATACCCAACGGAATCTCCGGTGCATATGGGCGCCGCCCCCCCGCCCGACGCTGCGATCGATTCCAACATTGTCGGAATGTCTGTTCCTCCATAGACAAGTCCCTAAGAACCAAACGCTGCTGCAGCGTAATATACGCCAGCACATGGCGGGGAGTGCCCCCCTCTCTGTCCCGCTCCGGGCCCCGGTATACTCTGGCCACCTCCTGCGTAAAGATCTGAAGCTGCGCCGCCAGATAATAGAATTCGAAGTCCGGGACCGCCAGGCCCCCCTCGTCCTTCGGCCTGGTTAGGGTTGCCAACGCTATCCTGCGTCGTCCCGAACCCCAGAGGAACGACACTAACAAGGAGCGCAGCTGCCGGAAAACCGGACTCGGTATCCACACCGGGAGCGTGCGGAAGTAATATAAAAGGCGCGGCAAGGCGATCATTTTCAATAACGAGATGCGTCCCGTCACCGAGAGTGGGAGAGTGGCCCAAAAGGCCATGCTGCCCTTCAGTGCTCGTATACAGCGACCCGCATTACCCTCCAGCATATCGGGAGCGGAGTGGTATATATGGACCCCTAAATATTTGAGGCAATGAGGCTCCCACTTGAGCACTGGTCGGACGTCCGGCCTTGGTTCGCCACGGCGCAGCGGGAACAAACAAGTCTTGGACCAGTTGACCTGCAGTCCCGACAACTTGCCGAACTTCGCTAGAAGCCTCTCCGCGCCAGTCAGTGCGTCCGCCGCGTCTTCCAAGAACATAAGCAGGTCATCAGCATAGAGTGAAATGAATTGCGGAGTCCCTCTGTAGACCAATCCCCTGTAGCAACGGCCCGTCCTGGCCTCTATCGCGAGGGGCTCTATTGCCAGCGCGAACAGCAACGGGGAAAGCGAGCACCCCTGTCTGGTGCCACGGCCCACCCGGTACCGGTCAGAGACAAGAGAACCGACCCGTACCCTCGCCATCGCTGAGGCATATAGGACCTTCGTCCAACCTATGTATCCCTCCCCAAGACCAAAGCCACGCATGACTCTGTACAGATAGTCCCACTCCAGGCTATCAAAGGCCTTCTCTATATCGATCGACAACACGAGCGGTGCGCGGACTCCCTCCAGCGGGTCCCCTATCAAGCGGATCAGTCGGCAGATATTGGCGGTGGTGTTTGGTGCAGGGATGAACCCCGACTGGTCGCCATGAATCAGCCTCGGCATATGCTGCAGCAACCTGTTCGCTAATATGGTGCTCAGGATTTTATAGTCCGTTGTCAGCATTGACAACGGCCTATAGGCCGCTAGGTCAGTACCCTCTCGGCCCGGCTTCAACAGTGGGATCATCAGCGCCTCGCGCATGGACTGTGGCAATCTCCCTCTATGCTTGGCCTCCCCATATACCTCCTGAAGCCGCGGAGCTAGCAGGTCCAGGTACCGACTATAAAATTCAATGGGCAATCCGTCCAGGCCCGGGGTCTTGTTCCGCGCCATTCGCGCCACCGCCCCCTTGATTTCCACTAGGTCTATATCTCTGCCTAATACCTCCGCCTCCTCCCGCTCAAGGTGTGGCACCTGCAGCCCCTCCAGAAAGGCCTCCGCGTCCTCGCCCTGGCCCTCTAGCGCGCTCTCGTAGAGTGTCCCGTAGTACGAGCAGAAACTGTCCAATATGTCCCCCTGAGTGGTGACCATGCCTCCTCCCCTCCTCTCAATGGCCAAAATCGGTTGGCTGCGTTTAGTGGGATTGGCCAGCCAAGCCAGTAGCGTGCCTGCCTTATCCCCCCTCAGCGTGCGCCCTCACCATGAAGGCTTTGTAATCGTAGCTCCGGAGCTGCTCCACTTCGACCGCCACCGCCTCTCTAGCCTCGCACACTGCTTCCCGGAGCTCAGGACGACCCGGCCGCGCTATTTCCGCTTCCCGCAATTTCCCTTCCCGGGTACTGTTCCTCCATGTAGGCGAACAGCATCTTGGCAGTCAGGAATGGAGACTGAGGAGTTGGAATCACCACTTGTGAATTATGGAAACAAGGAAGGGCCATATGGGATAAGCACAATACAATGTGTCATTGTCCAATGCCTGTCCAAGCCCTTTCAGTTAAGCCACTTTGTTAAAAGGACAGGCCTGCGAATCTCTAAATAATGACTAGTGAGTGCTTCCACTCTGCTTCTGAGCACAGGCCTCTGTTTTACAATTGTGAGCACGTTTGTAAGGCCCTAATATCCAAACAACATAATAATTTAAAAGGCATACACAGATCTATGTATTTATTTTGCTCAGACTGAAGGGTTTCCCATATTTAAGCATAAGCACGTCTGTCCTTATTTGGATGATATGCGCTTCACAGAGTTTATGTGCCTTAGGTGAACGATGGTGCTGCCTGAGACCCAGTGCTTTGAGTCTTTGACTGCTGTTTGTAGGGGCGTTTGCGAAGTGTGGGGGGGGGGGGGGGGGGGGTCTCTGCAGCGGTCCTAAAAGAAATAAACATGTATTATACAATTCCAGCTCGTATTTTTCAAGACTCTAGTATGGGCCTTCTTCTTGGGAGGTTGCCAGCATTCTCTACAGATTAAAAAAGCTGCCACAAATAGTGCTGAATGAAGCAGCCATTTCTTAACTCACCTTAGAAATATATCATAGGTCAAAGGTTGGAGTTTGTCTCCCTGCTACAACCTTTACGCTCACAACAGTTAGCTGCCTTCTGAGTTCGCAAGGTGTGGCAGATCTCCATGTTACGCTGCGCACTGTGGTGATGTAAAGAGCTATACTAAGCCATGCCATGCTATAATTTGATATTTGATTTTTTAATCGCCAACAAAGCCAGCGATGTGGACTCATGGCATAAAGGCACATGAAGGTACAGGTGTGGTGGCATTCCATGGTTTTAGACCTTTATGATTCATTGGTGAAAAATAAATTCACGTAAAAATCTTCCTCATCAGGAGCAATACATTAACTTCTGCTTCAGCTTTTTTGCTTTTCCTGCCCGTAGCTCCCCGTTCTGCACCACCGCGCAACCTTCCCACATTTTTTTCCCAGTTCTGCGCTACCAACTGCTTTTCCTGCTGCCCAATCCAGCCCTGCCCACTGCTCCCGGAACTCCTTCCCTGTCAGGCCACTACTTCATTTCTCCTACAGCGCTTACCAGCCATTAAGCAGACTCTCCCTGGGCCTGCCTGTCTCTCTTACCTGTAAGAGTACTCAGACTATGCCTTGAAGACCCAGCTCCAATACTGTTCAAGGCCCCCCTCGCTCATCTGCTTCCTTCCTCCATCTGGCATGTCTTTTACTCTATCTTGAACTTTCTGTGACCGGTTTCCTGCAACTCTTGCTCTCTCACTATTTGCTCTACTTTTTGTCGTGCTCTGTGATTGCTTTCCTAATACTTTTTTATTAGAACTTTTCATCATGCTGCACAGCTCTATAACGTAGCTTATAGATATTGGCAAAGCCAATAGCTCTGGCTAAATACTTATAAGGTCCCAAAGGCGAGACCTATTGGCTATGCCCATGCTTGTTGTTCCAAGTCACCCCTATGCAGGCCGTGTAGCTCGCATGGCCAGATGCATGGTAATTGAAAGTAGGATATGTAGGGATTTAGTTTAACGTGCCCTTGCTTTGACCAGCACCTAAAAGCTATTTTCACCGTAGGATGGCTAGGTGTCCCATAGAGAAATACTGGGAAGTGATATATTTTTTTATAGTAGTAATATATCTCAGGAATGAGACCAGCTGAAAAAATAAAACCACTCTTTTTCATTGTTTTTGAAAATCAAATTCAATAACAAAGACCAGTTTTAATATCTATTACGCAAACTTAACTTGTATAAAGTTATCTTTTTCCTTGCTTGAAGTTCCTGGAGACTTATTTGCATTAGCTCTCCAGCTTACTCCAGTATTGGAACTTTCATAGATTCCCATGATTGTATCATTCCCCGTCGTCGGAGTGGGAGTCCCCGGTATACATAAAAAAGCAATAGAAACCATCACTAAAACAGAACTCGGGCCTAGGCCCATTCTTGTTTTGCATCCTATCTACCTCTTTTTGTAAAAGAGGCCAAAAAAATGAACAACCAATCCGATTAGCCTCACCCCTTGGAACCCTCCTGAGAGAAGCTCAGCACCTCAGATTTTTCTTCGGGACGTTGTGCTAGGGAGTCTCCACTGAGCTCTGCTCAGTTTTGTTCTTAGAACTTAGTTCTACAGTTTTTTCAACAGTTTTTTCCTTCAAATTCTTCAGGATGTCAGATAAAGAGAAGGCCCTCTTTAGAGCTTGTGCTACCTGTGCAAAAAAGAGGTTGTATATTGAAGACAAACAGAAGCACTGTATTTACTGTCTGTACCCAGACCACAAGGCTGCGGACTGTAAAATTTGCCGCACTTTTTCGACCAAGACTTTACAGGATTGTGAAGGGCGTCTTTTGACCTGGCTCCAGAGACTGAAATCAAGAAAGGAGACCGTGTCCAGTGACCGTGAGGATTCATCTAGAAGGTCTGTGAAAAGGACTTCTCCTTCACCTTCTGAAAATCGCCCTGGTAAAGCCCTGAAAAAGACCTCTGATAGATCTAAGGGGCTTAGTCCTGTCAAATCTCCTCACTGAGGTGCAAAGGAGAGGGAAGGACTATCAAAAGAAACGTGTCTTCAGAAGAAATCCAGTTCTGTTCCTCCAAAGTCACCCCCTTCATCTACAAAAACCTTCAGAAAGCCAGCATCTTTGTCTTCTGAGGTAAAGTCTTCAAAGAAGTCTCTCCCGTCGTCGATGCAGTCTACGATTCCGTCAACGTAAACTTCAAAGGTAAAGTCTTCTTCAGTTCTCACCTCGTCGACGGTGGTTTCCTCGTCGCCGGTTCTGGCACAGGGCTCTGTCTACGAGAACTATCATCGACGATGACTACGTCGACGACTAGCGCGGCGACACCAACAACATCGACTATGGCATCGACAATGGCATCGTCGACTGTGATTTCTCAGTCGACGATAATCCCTTCGACGGTGGAAAAAATTTAAATCCTGCTTAAAAACGGCAGATTACACCAGAGATGACCTCACCAAGGAGGGTGACTCCGTTACCACCTGCTCTTCTCCTAGAAGAAGAGGATTCGGACGAGGAGGAAGGACCTTTTGTCTATGCGAATAGCCCTTCTCAGCTTCACGTTAAATGACCAAGACACTGATTCTGAAGGGGAGTATGAGAATTATGATCATTATGGTACTCCTTCTCAATTTCAACCGGACTATCATCAGGAGATGGTTCAAATGCCCTCTTCCTTATTATCTGATTTATAAGCCATGCTAGTGGATTACAGGAGGAGATTTGCGACGCAGCCTCCTATATCAGTAGGACTTCCGAGTAATACTATCCCTCCAGCTCGTCCTGTGACCACGCAAGTAGCACAGCCTCAACTAATGGTGGAGGTGCAAGAAGTGCCACTGGTTGTGCCTGCTGCCTAAGATGACACCTCTGCCGACGACGACCAAGGGAATGTTACAATTCCGGATCCAGATGTAGAGTGGGATGACCTAGATCATTCCAGATCCAGCTTCCCCGGCTCCGAAGCCTGCTGAGTCCCCTATCCCCCTTCCCCCCCCCCCCCCCCCCCCCCCTGTAGATATAGGAGGCTTCCATAAATTAATGGAGAGAGCCACCAAGAGGTTTGCACTACCCATGGCTAAGGTGGAATCAGACTGTTTCCTTTATGACCTTAAAGAGCCTTATAGGAAATCGATCAGGTCAATTCCAATTGTGGACCATGTTTGGGAGGGAGGCTTAAAGGTTATGCAAAATCCAGCCACGGTGATTCCAGTTCTACCTCGTCTGGAGAAAAAGTTTCAGGCTCCGGAGGGAAGCCCGGCCTGTTTGACCAGCCAACCTAAGCCACACTCTGCAATCTCACAAGCCGCACAGAGGAAATCTAGGAATCCTTCAGCTCCTCTAACCACTCCTCCAGATAAGGAGGGCAGGCGGCTGGATAATCTAGGCGAAAGATTTTCGTCCATGTCCAGTCTGCTAGTCAGAGCTGCTAATTCTTTGGCTATTCTTGGACGATATGATCGCCAGATGTGGTGCGACCTTTCCCCCTATCTAGAGCAGCTGCCAGAAGAGGCAAAGAAAGAGACTAAAAGGATTCTTCAAGAGGGAGAATTAACATCCGCTTTTCGATCCTTAGCTGGAGCGGCAGTTCTGCGGCGACAGGGCTGGTTACGGGCTACTTGGTTCCACCCAGAAATCCAGAACAAAATCTTATATATGATGTTTGATGGGGAAGCGTTGTTTGGAAAACCTATTGATGATGCGCTTTAAGATATCAAAAAAGATATGGAAACTGCAAAATCCTTGGGGACTCTGCAGTACCGCAAGTTCCCGTTCCGAGGAGCGAGAGGAAGAGATAACTCAACATATAGAGGAGGTTATCAACAACTGCGTTACTCCTCGAATGGTTCCCAATCGCAGTCTTACAGTCCTAACTACAGTCGGCGGCAGAACCAATCATCTTCGTCTTTCTCTCGGTCGAACAACAGAGGACCACAAGGTCGCCAGGGCAGAGACCACACCAAGCGCCAATAGCGGCTCGCTGGCCCTGGTTACTGCCCCCTCTCCTCCTGTGTCATCAGTGGGAGGCAGAGTTTCACATTTCCTCCAGAACATCCTTCTTTATGGCCATACCCTGGAGTTCGTCCATCCACCACCATCCAAAGCCCCTCGCGCTGTGGTATCGAAACATCTCCGTCTATTACGATTAGAGGTTCATCAGATGCACGTCAAAGGAGCCATAGAAGCGGTCCCTATCTCTCAGAGGGGACGGGGTTTTTACTCCTGGTTTTTCCTAATCCGGAAGACGTTAGAAAAGTGGCACCCTATACTAGACCTGAGGGAGCTCAACACCTATCTCATCAAACAATCTTTTCGGATGGTTTCTCTACAGGACATCCTTCGTCTTCTCAACCCAGGGGATTTTATGGCCACTCTGGATTTGGAGGACGCTTATTTTCATGTACCCATCCACCCAGCTCACAGGAAATATCTTCGCTTTACAGTAGCCAAGATTCCTTTTCAATTCAAGGTTCTTCCCTTTGGTCTGCTACGGCTCCACGGATCTTCACGAAGGTGTTGGCTCCGGTAGCAGCTTTCCTGCGAAGACAAAAATTGCAGGTCTTCCCTTACCTGGACGACTGGTTGATAAAAGATCCTACCAACCAGGCAGCAGCAGAATCAGTCGGAACGTGTTTGTTTGTTTGCCAATCTTGGACTAACGGTCAACTAGCAGAAGTCTTCTCTTCTTCTGTCAAGGACAGCCAGGTTTCTAGGGGCCATTCTGGACACTTGAGTAAACAAAGCTTTCCCATCTGTAGAGAGACAACAGAAGCTGATGTCAATGGCTTCCCTACTGTTAAAAAGGTCACTTTCAGTTCGTCTCTACAAGTCCCTGCTGGGTTCCATCTCCTCATGCATACCCCTGATTCCGCATTGCAGGCTAAGAATGCGTCCACTTCAGGAGGAGTTGGATTTACAGTGGTGCCAAGTAGACGGATCCTTCGACAAGATCTCAGTTACCGTGACCATGAGAGACGCCGCATCTTGGTGGATGACCAAGGAAAACATTTCTCAAGGGCTTTCTTTCAAACTATCCCCGGCTCCTCTCATTATAACTACGGACGCCTCTCTCGAAGGCTGGGAAGCGGTTTTGCAAGGTTCTCACGTGAGCGGCAGACGGAGGCCTCAGGATCAACTGCTGCACATAAATCTGCTAGAACTCCGAGCGATTCGTCTAGCGTTACAATCTTTTCTTCCAAGAGTACAACAGTCTTCAGTCCGAATACGCAAGGACAACACAAAGGCCATGCATTATATAAACAAGGAGGGAGGCACCAGATCTCGTCTGTTGTCTCAAGAAGCCCAGACAATCTGGGAATGGGCAATTCGACAGGAGGTATCACTCCGAGCGGAACATCTTCCAGGTGCCCTCAACAAAGCAGCGGACAAACTCAGCAGACTGAAATCTGTCAGTCACGAGTGGGAACTGGACAACTTTACTCTTCAGAAAGTGTTTCACATGTGGGATATGCAGACAATAGATCTCTTTGCCACTCCACAGAACAGGAAATGCCGGTTCTATGCAGGCAGAGCTCACCATCCGGCATCGTTTGGGAATGCGCTTTCGATGGCCTGGTCAGGCGCATTTATTTACGCTTTTCCCCCCATTCCTCTAATCCCCAGGATTCTCAGAAAGCTCAAAGCAGAACCATGCAGGATGATTCTGATAGCTCCAGCGTGGCCCAGACAGTTTTGGTTCACAGAGCTTCACCTTCTCTCACTGGAACTTCCTCTTCCTTTGCAGCCGATTCCTTCGCTGCTGACTATGTCCTAGGGCCAAGTCTTATGTCCGACTCCTCAGTCTCTTCAGCTCTCGGCATGGCTCCTGAGCAGCGAGAATTTCGAGGGCTGAATCTCTCAGCAGAATGTAGAGAGGTACTATCTCAAGCAATAGCCCCAAGTACAAATAAGACTTACAAATTGAAATGGAAACGGTTCTGTATTTGGTGCCAGCGCAATGGGCTTCATCCCTTTAATTCGGAGCCGCATTAAATTCTTCCATGCACTCTATCATTAGCAAAAGTGGGACTGGCTCACTCTTCTATCAAGGTTCACCTAGCAGCGATTTCTCGCTTCTGACACACGTCCGCAGGCCCTTCACTCTGGTCAGCAAGGATCATTAAACAGTTTCTTAAAGGACTTTTCAGAGTCTTCCCTCCGGTCAAGCCTCCTCCTCCCCTGTGGCATCTGAACTTGGTTCTCGCCTAGCTTATGAAACCTCCTTTTGAACCTATTCACAAGGCAGACCTGAAATTCCTCCCCCTGAAGGTAGCGCTTTTCTAGCCTGGACTTCAGCAAGACGTGTGGGGGAGTTGCAGGCACTCACCATTCAGGAACCTTTTCTCCAGTTCAAAAAAGGAACAGTAATTTTAAGGACTAACCCTAAAATCATACCTAAAGTTCATTCCGACTTTCATTTGAATGAGCCGGTAACTCTCAAGACTTTTTTCCCTCAACCGGCTACTCCGGCGGAGAAGGCACTTAATTCTCTGGATGTACAAAAGTGCTTAAAATTCTATCTTCAAATGACTAGAGACTTCAGAAAGTTTTCTCAACTATTTGTTTCTTTCTGCGACCCTCCTAAGGGTTTTCCCCTATCCGAGCAAGGGATCGCATGTTGGATTACTAATACTAAACAATATTGTCACAAGGCAGTGGGCAAGCCCCTGGAAGGTCGAGTCCGTGCTCATTCCACGAGGGCGATTTCCTCTTCTACAGCCCTCTTTGCTGGTGTTACTCTCCAAGAGATCTGCCGGGCAGCAACTTGGAGCAGTACACATATGTTTGCAAGACATTACTGCATGGATGCGGCGACGCAGGGGGATGCAGCAGTCGGCCAAGCAGTCCTGAGGAACCTATTTCAGTAGTGGTGAGCTTTCCTTTTCATCCTTCCTTCCATGTTACTGGTTTATTAACTCTTGCACATTTTGAACCTCGTGTGTGGTGTTTGATCAAATGCTCTTAATATATTTTTGACTATTGATAATGTCTTTATGGTGAAGATGCTATTGATTTTTTCTGCTTTTTATAATAATCATGGTTCCAAAAATGTGCTGATAACTGCTAGCTACGCTGATGGGAATCTATGAAAGTTCCAATACTGGAGTAAGAAAACAAGTTACTTACTGTAACTTTGGTTCTCCAGTATTGGAAACTTTCATAGATTCCCATGCGACCCACCCACCTTCCCTGGGAAAGCTCAGACTGTTTCATATTTAGTGGTTTGGTTGCACAACAGCTATGAATAATCTGAGGTTCTGAGCTTCTCTCAGGAGGGTTCCAAGGGGTGAGGTTAATCTGATTGGTGGTTCATTTTTTTGGGATGCAAAACAAGAATGGGCCTAGCCAGAGTTCTGTTTTAGTGATGGTTTCTATTGCTTTTTAGGTCTCGGCACGACGTAAGCAGCGCACGCACTGCCTCGTCATACCAGGCTTGTTGGAATCGATACGATTCAAGAAGCCTCGTCCCAGCTCCGCCTTAACTTTTGATTTGTGCACGTTGTTTTGCATCACGAATTATGCCAAAGGCAGTGCAATGATTGCACTGAAGGGATGTCACTCCCTTATTGTTGCCACCCTGTCCTTTTATCTACGCCCTGCGGGATTGGATCTTTTACCCGCGGTGTTACACTAGTGCCTTTATTTCCTGGGGAAGCACTATTTGTTTCCCCTTCTGTCTGTCTTTCTGAGACACAGCTGCTTGTTTACAGTGGCTGCCTGGCCAATCTGTTTTTACGTGCCCCATTGTATGTTTAATGTGTTTACTGACGAGGTCAGTAGCACAGCCACACCGTGTTTTCCCAACTAGGCGAGGGCGTATTTAACGTTTTACAAACTTTAGCAATCACCATTCGATCGCATTGACTCAGATCCATTTGTATTATGAGCCACGGTCCCTTATTTCAATGACAGACATTGGAAATGGCGCCTTTGCAGCAAACTCCAAGGTAATTTGTTATAAATCAATACAAAGGCTTTACCACCCCCGATTTAGCTCCATCTCCCAGTGCGCTGCTTGTTACCCGCAAGGCAGTGGAGTGTTTCTCTGTAGACCATTTTTAGATCTAAAGAGTAGCTAAATATTTAATAAAAATCAAATGCGCCTCCTCCACCGCAGCATCTGCGCGACTTGTGAATAATAAATTTTCTGATGGATACATCTGCCAGTGGATTCCTCACCTTGTGAATATCCCCTGCGCCAGCAACATTCGGAAACTTTTGTAGCAGTCCACGCCGATGAGGTCGAAGACGACGTCACAGAGACAAGGCTCCGCACGTGACGTCACCGGCTCCATAAGAAGACCTCGTCGGCGTGATGACGTCAGTTCCCTTTTTTCCGCGCCGACGACGCCAACGGATTTCGGGAATCGTTATTAGTAGCTTTACTTGTTACTTTGTGTATTTTCTGGATTTATCTCTTTCTTCGGGAAGATGTTGACCAGGAAGTCGGGTTTCAAGCCCTGTCGAGAATGTGGCAAGCACATGTCTATTACCGACCCACACGAAGATTGTGTTTGGTGTCTTTCATTCGACCACGATGTGGATGGTTGTTCCAGCTGCCGCAAGATGAGCTCGAAGGCTCTTAAAGAAAGAGAGGCGAAGCTCTTCATCGCTCGGATGAAGAAGAAGGAAAAAAGAGAAGAAGGAAGTCTGGATCCAGGTCGAGGTCGGCGTCCAAATCGACTTCGGGGCATGCTTCGAGAAGTAAGAAGCATAAGAAGAAGAGGAGGCATTCTTCACATCATCACTCCGATAAAGGTTCGGCTCCGAAGTCGCCTACTCGACGTCGGAGAGAGTCAGTGTCTCCTTCTCCAGTCCCGACTTCACCTCCAGCTCCTTCTTCTCCGGTGACTTCGCCGGCCCCGGCTACATCTCCGGTGCCGGTGTCATCCCCGACGCCGGTTCCATCTCCGGCTCCAGCTTATTCTCCGGCTCCGGTCCCGGTTGAAGATCTTCAAGCCCCGGGTGAGACTGTGACGCCGCTTGTTCCACCGTCGGCACCGGCAGGCCCGAGTCCGGTGATGCCTGACCAGTATCCTGCATTCCCTGGTCCAGGTCAGGACCCCATGCATTATCTAAATGCCATGTACGGGGTGTTTTCAAGGGCCATGTATACCTCTGGTGCACCTGTGGGTCCAATAGCTTTTAATTTGGGAGTGCCGCAAGTCTACCCTCAAGCTGCATTCATGCCAATCTTTCCGGCGACGCCGTCTTGGCAGCTACCGGCGCCGAGAACATCGACGCCGCTTCCCTCTTCACCGGCGCCGACTCGACTTCGTTAGACTCCGGCTGCTCCTGCGGATCCGCGTTCGACGCCGGCGCCGTCTGATTCGAACACGGCGCCGCCGACGCCGCTGGTACGGATTCGTTCCAGAAGGGAAGCATAGAGAGTGGTGGATGAGAGAAGATTTCTTTTGGAAGAGGCTGAAGAGGGAGAGTTAGTTGAATCTGATGAGGTGTTTGAAGAGCTAAAAGAGGCAAGTGGACTGGATTTGTCTCCAGAGTGGGAAATCACTCCACCATCAGACGAGCCCTCTAAAGATGCAGCGCCGTATCATGCGGTCATCAGAAAAGCTGCGGAGTTGTTAGACCTTCAGTTACCAACCACGGAGTTCAGGTCTAACATTCTTACTGAGGTACTGCATTCGCCTACTGCAGTCTCGGAGCCTTTGTTGCCCTTTAATGAGGCCATTATGGACCCTGTGCTAGAGGTGTGGCGCAAGCCTTTTTCAGCTCCGGCGGTCTCCAGGACAGTCGCAAGGAGATATAGAGCGGCTCCAGGGGATCCTGAATTTTAAACTTCGCACCCATCGCCTGAGAGCTTGGTAGTTCAGGCGGCTTGTTCGGGGAGATCAAAGGGGGCCTTTCCTCAGGTTCCAAGAGACAGAGAGGCCAAAAAGGTAGACCAATCGGCCAAAAAGGTCTTTTCATCAGCCAGTATGGCTCTTAAGTCGACAAACTCGACGTGTTTGTTGGGGCGCTATATCCACGCGCTCATGGACTCAGCGAAGAAGTTGGCACCAAAGCTATCGGAGGAGGATAGGGCCGGCTTCAATGAAGTTCTGACTGATGCCCAGGCGGCTGCACGCCAAGTCATTCAAAGTGGACTGGACACAGCAGACTCGGTTGCCAGAGTCATGGGGTCTTCTGTCGCCACCAGGATGGGTGCATGGCTAAAGTCCTCTGAAATCTCTTCGGATGTGCAGTCGACTATATTGGACTTGCCTTTTGATGGGTCTGGTTTGTTTGGTAAGAAGGCGGATGCTGCTCTCGAACGCTTCAAGGAGAGTAAGGCTACGGCTAGGTCGTTGGGTCTTCAATCCCCGCCGAGAGGATCTTTCAAAAGAAATAGGGGCTTTGGAAGGGCGACTTTTCGCTCTTATAGACCGACCCAGCAACAGCAGCAGCAACAACAGCAATGTTCGTTGTCCAAGGGATACAGAGGAAGAATCAGGGGTCGCTCACGTGGCCGTCAACTCTCCTCCTCCTCTTATTCTTCCTCAGCCCCTCCCACCACCGCAAAGCAGCCCTAGATTCGACATTCCGGATCATGTTGGTCCTGTGGGGGGCCGGCTTACCCATTTTCTGCAAGATTGGGAATCTGTAACTACAGATCTGTGTTCGGGATCTTGTAGAAAATGGGTACGCCCTTCCCTTTTGGGAATTCCCTCCAAATTACCCTCCTTGTCAAGGGGCTTGCTCGGAGGACCACCGTCTTCTCCTGCAGGAGGAAGTCCTGAAGTTGTTTCAAAAAGGTGCGATAGAGGTGGTTCCGGAGCAGGAGAGGGGTCAGGGATGCTACTCCCGGTATTTTCTGATTCCAAAAAAGGACGGCAGATTGCGTATGATACTGGACCTCAGAATCCTGAACTTTTACCTGAAACAGGAGAAGTTCAAGATGCTCACCCTTGCGCAGGTTCTTCAAGCGCTGAATCAGGAGGACTGGATGGTGTCACTCGACTTGCAGGATGCGTATTTTCACATCCCCATCCTGAAGTCGCACAGGAAGTATCTCCGGTTTACGGTAGGGTCGCAACATTATCAGTTTGCGGTCCTCCTGTTTGGTCTTACTTCGGCACCTCGAGTCTTCACGAAGGTGATGGCAGTGGTGGCAGCTCATCTCAGAAGGTGGGGGGTCTCAGTTTTCCCTTATTTGGACGACTGGCTGATCAAGGCGGAGTCGTCGGAGAAGGTGCTTCGTCATCTGCAGGATACAACTCGGCTGTTGTACAAATTGGGTTTTTTGATCAACGTGCCCAAATCTCCCCTGGTGCCCTCTCGGCGCAACCTGTTCATAGGTGCGGTACTGGACACTACTGTTTGTCGAGCATTCCCACCTCCTCAAAGGATTCTCGACATACAGGAAATGATTCCTTTATTTTACAGTGGAGCTGTTGTTCCAGTTCTGAAGGTCCTTCGCCTGCTCGGTCTGTTCGCCTCCTGCATCCTGTTGGTCAACCATGCACGCTGGCACATGAGGGCGCTCCAGTGGTGCCTCCGCAAGCAGTGGTATCAGCACAAAGGGGATCTCAGGGAGTCTGTGAGGATCTCCAGAGAAGCTGCAGCGGATCTATCTTGGTGGAGCGTGGAGGGCAATCTGTCCCTAGGAAAGTCCTTCCATCTGCCTCCATCGGTGGCCACGGTGATAACGGATGCATCCACTTTAGGGTGGGGTGCTCATCTGGGGGATCTGGAGATCAAGGGTCTTTGGTCTCCAGAGGAAAGGTTGCTTCACATCAACCTTCTGGAGTTACGGGTGATACGTTTGGCGCTCAAGGCCTTCCTCCCTTCCCTTCGTGGTCAGTCTGTTCAAGTCCTGACGGACAACACGACCGTGATGTGGTATATAAACAAACAGGGAGGAGTGGGGACTCTTTGTCTCTGCAGAGAGGCCCTGCGTCTATGGTCCTGGGCTCAGGACCATCAGATTTGTCTGATGGCAAATCATCTGGCTGGAGTTCTGAACGTACGTGCGGACAGTCTAAGTCGGCAGTTCTCCGCCGACCATGAGTAGAGGCTCCATCTGGAGGTGGTTCGTCACGTCTTTCGGACGTGGGGGACTCCTCGGGTGGACCTGTTCGCCACTCACGAGAATGCTCACTGCCCGTCACTCTGCAGTCTCCAGTATCCGATGCAGGGAGCGTTGGAGGACGCGTTTCAGTTGAGTTGGGGTTCACGACTCCTTTACGCGTTTCCTCCCATACCCTTGATTCCTCGGGTTCTGAGGAAGATTCGCCAAGACCGGGCCCAAGTTATTTTGGTCGCCCCGGATTGGCCAAGAAGGGTGTGGTATACAGATCTTCTCCACCTCTCCTCGTGCCCTCCGCTCCGTCTCCCTCTGAGGGCAGACCTCCTCTCGCAGTCGGAGGGGCAGGTTCTACACCCCCACCTCCAGAGCTTACACCTACATGCCTGGAGATTGAACGGGGCAACCTGGATTCTTTCTCTCTCCCGCCAGATGTGGTGGATGTTATTTTATCGGCCAGGCGACACTCCACCAAATCTATATACTCATATAGGTGGTCTAAATTTGTGCTTTGGTGCGGAGAGAGGTCCATTGATCCCTTGAAGGCTCGTTTGTCTAACATTCTACAGTTTGCCCTTTCACTTGCTCAACAAGGCTTTGCTGTGGCTACTGTGAAAGGATACTTATCGGCTTTGCCGGCTTTCCTTTGTTTGCCGGATCAGCCGTCATTATTCAAATCACCTATTGTTCTTCGTTTTATAAAGGGCCTTACAAACAAGTTTCCTCCGACTCCCTTTATTATGCCTCAATGGGACTTAAACCTTGTATTAACTTATCTTATGGGTTCTCCCTTCGAGCCCTTACACAAATGTCCCTTGAGGCTGTTGTCCTTTAAGACTGTATTCCTTATTGCAATCACCTCGGCAAGGAGGGTAAGTGAGCTTCAAGCTCTTAGTTCAAAACCCCCATTCTTGACTGTGCATGCTGAACGAATGGTACTCAGGACCAGGGCTGCGTTTTTGCCTAAGGTGGTAACTCCTTTCCATCTGGGGCAATCCATTACCCTCCCTACCTTTTATCCTCCCCTCACCCTTCCAAGGAGGAGGAGCGGCTTCACCGCTTGGACCCTAAGAGCGCGGTGAGCTTCTACCTGGACAGGACAAAGGACTTCAGGGTTGATGACTAGCTCTTCGTGGGCTTTGCTGGCTGCAGGAAAGGTCGAGCGGTGCACAAGCGCACCCTTTCCAGGTGGATTGTCTTGTGCATCAAGATATGCTACTCCCTGGCTGGTAAGGAACCTCCGGAGGGTTTGAGGGCTCATTCCACTAGAGCAAAGTCTTCCACGTCTGCTTTGTCTAGGGGTGTTCCTGTGGAGGACATTTGTAGGGCGGCAACTTGGGCCTCCCTCCACACCTTCGCAAAACATTATTGCTTAGACACTGAGGTGAGGAGGGACGGACATTTTGCGCGAACCGTTCTTCAGGACTTTCTGGTATAGAAGGGTGGACACCCTCCTCCGGGAGTGGGGACTGCTGTGGAATCTATTCACAAGGTGAGGAATCCACTGGCAGATGTATCCATCAGAAGAACAAGTTACTTACCTTTGGTAACGCTTTTTCTGGTGGATACAGTATATGCCTGTGGATTCCTCACTGACCCACCCGCCTCCCCGTTGTCCATCCTTCTATACCTGTAATTCTATGCCTGTAATTCTATTGATGGTGTTTCAAATGTGTTTATTACTGTCAAAGGCATTATGTTATTTCTTGTGCTTTGCTATTTATTCTCCACACTGTGTGTGTTGATCTGCATATTGTGTACTGTGTATACTGTGTATATATATTGCTGTCAGTTCGTCCGTGTGCCTCGAAGGCACAGAAAAAAGGGGCGGAACTGACGTCATCACGCCGACGAGGTCTTCTTATGGAGCTGGTGACGTCAGCGGAGTCGCGTGCGGAGCCGTGTCTCTGTGACGTCGTCTTCGACCTCATCGGCGTGGACTGCTACAAAAGTTTCCGAATGTTGCTGGCGCAGGGGATATTCACAAGGTGAGGAGTCCACAGGCAGATACTGTATCCACCAGAAAAAGCGTTACCGAAAGTAAGTAACTTGTTCTTTTGTTATCTTTCTTTTCTCGCTTCCCTCTGCCGCACCTGTCTGCACTATGCTAGCATCTGCCACGGCGCAGCAAATAAACCATCTGCCAGTGCACTAAGATCACACCGAGTGTCTTGGGTGCTAGAGCTGAGATCTTAACCCTTTTGCTTTCTTCTTTAGTATCATAGAGGCAGCAAGTCATGAATATTTGTTGGTGGGGGGGGGTTTAATGTTTTCCTGTGAGTTATAGCGTTTGTGCATTGACGCGTGGCGAGGATGGGGAGGATTTTTTGCACCCGCTGCACAATACATTTTCTCTAGGCGCACAGTGCAGCAAACGATGGAAACCAGATGGAGACGGATAAACGCTAATCACTGGTTGCATTCTAAAATATTCCAAGTACTAACAAATTGTGTTTATTATTTTATTAACTGAAGTGCCAAACATGTCACAGTCTAGCTGCTGCAGGGCTGTGTTGTTTACACACAAAGATTCAACCCAACCCCCCCCCCCCCCCCTCTCCTCCCACTTACGCACCTCAAACTCTCATCTTTCTCCTAATGTCATGTACCTTTTGGTTAAAAAAAAAAAAAAATTATTCCCCCCCAAAAGTGTTCAGTGGGTTCTATTTAAATCTCCGTCTAGAACATCGTTTCTGCAGTCTCTAGCGATTGAGGTTTCATTTCTCAAAAAGGCACAATTAACAGCAAATTTAAATGAGGCATTTAGCCCTCGGTAAAACAATGTCGCAAGGCTGCCCAATGGCCATTAGCCAACAGCACTGTGCATGCTGGGACTGGTAGGCCTATCACTGGATTGGAAAATATGAACCTGCAAGACCCAGAATCCAAAGTCGTATTTTGGTTGAAAAGTCTGTACTGGCCAGAGGTGTGGTGCATAAAGTGGGGTCACTTGGCAGCTATGCAGACATGTTCTACAAATGTGCCAAGATTTGGGCACATACAGGGAAATTATGCATCATAAAGAGGGGGAATGTTATTTTCCCATGGACTTCTACTGAGTTAGTAAGGTAAACCAGCATTGGCATAGCCAATAGGTCTCGCCTTTGGGACCTTATAAGTGTTTAGTTATCCAGCACAATATCCTTGGTGCAACAACATCAAGTGTTGCATGGCTAAACACTTATAAGGTCCCAAAGCTGAGACCTATTGGCTATGCCTATGCTTGTTTATGTATACCGGGGACGCCCATTCCGACGACGGGGAATGATACAAGCATGGGAATCTATGAACGTTTCCAATACTGGAGAACCAAAGTTACAGGTAAGTAACTTGTTTTCTTCTCCCAGCCAGTAATAAGACTTGAATAGGTGTGAAATGCCTCCCCGGAGCAAACAATTTGGCTGACCTGAATGGGCAAAGTTGACTTCTCTGACCTCCACCGAATATGCGACGAGGGGATATGGGTGCCTTTTTTTGAGACTACATTTTCAAATCCTGCTTGACAGGTTTGCTGGGTTCGCAAATAACACTTGAAACTGGAGGGAACGGGATGTCAAGACAATTCTTGAGGATTCACTGTCTGGTTGTTTTTGTCCAACCATATTTCTGCCTCTGAGTTTGTGTGTACAGTGGCTGCCTCAAACTGAATTTTAGTGTTAGATTTGGGAGGATGATAGGATTGTCATAGTACACTCCCTACACACTCAGTCTTCACAGACCAAGTTAAATGTGGCCAAGGTTTTTCACCATTTGAAAATGTCCAAAGTGAGTAGGGTTGCCCTTGAGAACTTTGCACCCCATTGGTTATTGATTGCCCATGAGTCATTCTCGTCCACTAGCTAGTATCATGCATAAATGTGGCACCTGCAGGCACCCACCTAAGAACTCTTTCTGGAACTGCAGAAGGGGAAACAGTCATTACAACGCAGCTGTTTCCCCTCATATGCTTAACCACGCATGCACTGTTACCACACACCGCCTTTACCACGCATGCCTTTACAACGTATTACATTGTAAAGCTATGTTTGGACAAGGTATGTGTGTGGCAAGGGTGGTCTATTGGCGTCGTTAGAGGAAACTGACCCTTCCGCTTCCTCCTTACGACTTGCATCGCATCTCAGAAGAGCTGACGTGTAGAGGTAACGGGGATTTTAAATTAATTTGTTTAAATATTTATTTTAATAAAAATATATGTAATGTTTTTAAGTTTATATGTATTTAAGCTTATTTTCAAGAGGCGGGAGTTGCGCAGGGGGTCCCGTTTTATGGCTTGGGGGAGGGGTTTTTAGAAGGGCTGGGTGTGGGGGAGGGGGGTAAGGGTCTGCCTCTAGGGCTCAGGGAAGGGGTCGTTTGAAACAAAAAGGGGGGGGGAGTCACGCAGGGTTCGGTTTGTAGGGTTTAGGGAAGGGCTATTTGATACAAAGGTTTGAGGCTGGGGGGTGTTTACGCATGTTTACGGGGGTATTTTGTTTTATATTTTAAAGTCCGGAACGGGGTCAGCGGGCGCAAGGGACCTGTTTTAGGACTTGGACAGGGAAAACCTTTACCACGAATATGCCCTCAAAATGCAGGCTTTTACAACTAAATTGGTTGTAAAGGTATGCGCGGTAAAGGCTTATTTGAGGTAAAGGTTTTGTGCTAGTGGCATTCGCGTTGTAACGCATGCGTGGTAAAGGCATGCGTTGCAAAGAACATACAACCCTGCTGAAGATCAGAAACTTTTCTGGGCCTGCTGTTTGCGACCTAGGAGGAGCCCTTGAGGGCTCCTCCTTTTAGCCAGGACAAAGAAGTGGACACCAAGCATCAGTTGGTTGACCTTCTGTTTGGCTACAGGGAGACAAAAAGCTGGCAAAGGCCTTTTCTTGGAAGTATCCAGTTGACCACTGGCAACTAGACCGGGAGTGGACCCTGCTGTTGGCCTCTACCTGACTCTCCAAGTGCCTTCCCTGAGGCCTTGAAGGCCTTTAGAAGTGTACTCCTGCAGTGTATTGAAACTGAAAGGACCAAGACGGAAGGTAACGAGGACGTATCTTGTTGGTGTATCTGACTCGCATTCCATGTTCAGTCTCTAATTGCGCTTAGTGATTTATGGCGCTATTTCTTTTATCTTTAAAAATGTATACATTTGGTTCCCCTTATTGGATTTGTCATTTTAGTGTCCTTTTGTTTATTAAATGTTACTATATTATTCAAATTTTTTTTTTTTCATTTTTACTTTATTACTGTTTTTTATTCTGCATAGATAATGTACACATTTACCTAAGTTGAACCTGCCTGCTCTGTACCTTAGTTACCAGAGGGTAATGTGACTTTGAGGGTTTACCCTCATATGGGTTGTGATTATTATTTGCGCTCGGTAGTCACCCACCCATAATAATCCAGTTTCTATTGGTTGATGTTGCACTACTCCCAGTCAGGGCATTTTACGACATTGGGCCGTTCGACATTAGAAAACATTTCAATAGCAATCTTTTCTAGATTTCCCCCAAAGTAGACTGTGTAGCTTTTGAAGTTGCAAACTTACCATGTAACGAGGGTTTTAATTGCCACTGATTGCCCCAGCTAATGGTTATTTCTTCACAAGATACTATCTGACAACCTGAAGTTGCTTATGAGGTTGCAAGGCCAATTGTTCTATCCGAATCAGATATCATTGAGTTTAGTAGCAAGATTTTTAAAATCAGAAAATGTGGCCTCTTGGATTTGCCCTAGTCTTGTGTTTTTTGCTGTTCTGGAGATGGCTAAGAAGCAATCCCTCTGTGCTTTTTGTATGGAAAAGATGTTTTTATCAATGAAGAAAGGGATCCTGCTAGATTTACTGAACCTAGTTTAATGTAAGCTGCCATTGTCTAAGATTAAGATTCCGCTTGCTGCCATAACTCCACAACAGACCACACCGGCAGCAACCCTCCTTCAAAGTCTCAGTAATTAATGTCTTCCTTGAAGGTTTACTGAAGGTTTTTTCACCAGTGAAAGCACCTTCCCTTCCATGGACACTTACTTGTAGTTCATTGTGTAAATTGGCAAATAAGCCTTCAACTCTGTAGCCTAAGGCTCTTTTTATGAAAGGAAAAGCGAGTACTATGGCCTAGTTGAGAAACATTATGTTAAAACCAAACACTGCTGTCTTGTTTCTGATATGATAGGTAACTCTAATGTAGGTCAAGCCATACTTCATCTCTTTGCCTAAAGAGCTTTAAAGTTCTGCTCAATAAACTCCGAGATGTCTTCTGGTTGTTATCTCATATAGCCGAAAACTGTGACATTTAGGGCATTTATCCAGTATTGGGGTATCTTTCATAGATTCACATGCCTGAATCATTCCCCGTCGCCGAGGCGGGAGTCGCACGGTAAATACAAAAGTAGTGCCAAACCATAATAATAGTAGTAGTAGGCCCCAAAGAAAAGGCCTGAGGCCTAGATCTTAGCAGCCTATCTACCTCATTATGCCAAAAGAACCAAAAAATTGGTACCATCCAATCGGCTATCAGCACCCTCTAGAACACTCTCAGCAGAGCCAGTTCTCCTCAGATTTTCACCGCACGTCGTGTGGAAGGGAGTCTCCCTGAGTGCCACTCAGTTTTTCTTCTTTATTCCATGATGTCTGACAAGAAAGCCTTGTTCTAGTCCTGCAGAACCTGCGCCAAGAAGAGAGTCCATGTTGATGACCAGCATATGGACTGCATCTACTGCCTCTACCTTAAACATGAGGCAAAAGATTGCAAAATTTGCTGGTCCTTCCCTACTAAGACTCTTAGGGATTGGATAGGGAGGCGAGAGTGCTGTTATGTCTTAAATCCTCTTCGGCTGAAGAGGATGATAGAGCCTTAACTTCCAGCAAGAGAGCTAGGTCTCAGGACAGCTCTTCAAGCGAGGGGAAAAAAACACCATAAATCTTCCCACTCTACTTCTGGCCCTTCTCCGAGGACTCCTCTCATCTCCTCTGGGTCAGCGCACTCTCCTCAGGACTCTGCTCTCAAGGACTCTAAAAAGACGTCTACAAAAAAGCCTTTCAAAATCTCTGGCTTTCCCTCCTTCGTCGACGATTTCTGTCACTTCTTCTGCTCCTTCGTCGACGGAGACTGTCTCGACGATGTGTATCTCCTCTCTTATACTGTCGACGAGGATTACTATCTTGTCAAAGAAACCCGTCGTCGAGGAATCGTCGATGACGCTGACTTCGTCGACGAGGTCTTCGAAGTTCACATCGGTGTTGCCGTCAACGAAGCCTCCACCGTCGACGAGAGTAGTATCGTCGACTAAGATGCAGCTGGTTACTACCCCGTCGAGTTTTATCAGCACTAGTCTCCCAGCATCCGCAAACGACTGTATACTTGGTATACTGCTTGCTATTCTGATTCAGGCATGTGAATCTATGAAAGATACCCCAATACTGGATAAGAAAACAAGTTACTTACCTGTAACTACAGTTATCCAGTATTGGTATCTTTCATAGATTCACATGCACCCACCCTCCTCCCCGTAGAGTCAGTTCTCTGTTTTGGAACACTTACTTCCCACTTGTGCTAAAGAAAATCTGAGGAAAACTGGCTCTGCTGAGTGTTCTAGAGGGTGCTGATTGGTTGGTACCAATTTTTGTTTCTTTTGGCATAATGAGGTAGATAGGCTGCTAAGATCTAGGCCTCAGGCCTTTTCTTTGGGGCCTACTACTACCGACTCAGCGACGGAGCTTGATTCAGGCATGTGAATCTATGAAAGATACCAATACTGGATAACTGTAGTTACAGGCAAATAACTTGTTTTCTTTTTTGATACTCTATTCTAACGTTTGACGATCCATGAAGGTCCTGCCGTGTAGAAAGAATGGTTGGTTACTTGCAGCCCTGGGTCTGGTTCATAGAAATCTTCGTTGAGCGCATAAATGACCCTCCATGGGTGTTCTCTTAGCCATGTGGAATATGGGCTAGTAGGAAGCTTTTTAACTCTGTACAAATGTACATCTCTTTAAAAAAAAAAAAAAAAAAAAAGGGTTTCAGAGGCAACTTGAAAGTAAAAGTCATCATGAGATCGGAAGCCTCCAGACTTCATATCAGCATAGGGTGCTTTTCTGACTTTTCTAATGCTGAACCTATCATACATTCTTTTTTCCTCATTCTGATCACATTAAGGCAACCGGTTTGGCTTTGAGTTCTTCAATGTAATTTTCAGAAAGATTTTGGTTATAGAATAGTGATTTATTTATTTTTTTTCAAGGAAAAATGATCTGTGGTAGGCTTTAAAGGGAGCTCCATAATATTGGCTATGTTGTTTTTTGTGCCTCCTTTATAAATAAGTATATAGGTGAAGAGTTCTGGGGTTCCTGTCCGAAACTATTCTAATGTTTAGAACTCCAATATCTCTGTGGTGCAGAACCAGGGCTACACGTATCTAGCCATATGCTTTCCGTTGGGCCCCTAGCTCTAGGCCTGATCCAGCCACACCGCACCTCGAAATGATATTCTTTTGTCCTAGTAGGTCCAGAGTCCATACTGCTTGCCAAAGTACTTTGCCTTGTTTAGTAACCAGTGCGTGGATATTTTCAGCTCCTGCAAATGTTAGAGTATTGTCTGTGCACATAGAAATTATGTGATTAGTTGCTCCGAACATTATGCCTCAATCATTCAGTTTTCTCCACTTTGAGCACATATCATAGCAGTGAGAAGGTACATCATTGTCTTGCTCCCATTGAAACTGCCAACTATCAGATACCACCTTTCTATTTTTCACTCTTGTCCTTGAAGCTGCATACTGCAGGTGATTCCAGCCTAAGAAGCCAGACACAAAAACCCATGCAGTTTAACACATGCAACATAGAGAACCAATAAGTTTTATCAAAGCCTTTTTCACGATCAATCACTGTTAGGATTTATACTGTCTTGTCCATCGCTAGTTTGTGCATGGTGTGTGTTTGGCTTCTAATGTTAAGCATGGTTCTTCTGTGGGGAATGAGGCCACATTGGTGTGAGTGCACCAGCGATTTCAGTTTCTCGAGTAACCTTTTATTTATTTCATTTATAGAGTGCATGAATCGCCCCAACCGGGGTATCTCCGCGCTGTGACTGCCCTAGACAACCAGTGCGGTGAAGATCAGAACAGTGTGGTTTTTAACAGCTTTCTGAAGGCTAAGTAGTTGGAGCAGAGACGTAGGTGGATGGGCAGTTGGTTCCAATATAATGGGGCCAAATAGGAGAAGGATCCCCCCCCCCCCTCCCCCAACCGAGCCTGTTTTATGCGAGTTATGAGAAGGAGATCTTTGGAACCTGAGCGAAGGGTTCTGGAGGGGGTGTATCTGACCAGCTGGTCTGTCATATATCTTGGACTCAAGTCTAGGGCTTTATAGACCATACAGCAAATTTTGAATTAAATCCTTTTGCGAATGGGTAGCCAATGCAGCTTACGGAGTAAGGGGAGGGAAGCTGTTCTGGGGGGGGCATTGGTCACTAATCGGGCTGCCGTGTTCTGGACTACTTACAGTCTAAGGAAGATTCCGTGGCTGAGATCAACAGAGCGTTGCAGTAGTCCAGACGCCTTAAGACCAATGCTTGTATCAGGGTTTTCCGTGTGGATGACGGGAGTAGGGGGAAGACTCTGCGAAGAAGGCTTAGTATATAGAAACAGGCCCAAGTGGTTGAGGTGGCATGCTCCTCCAAGCTTAACTACTGGTCAATTTGGACCCCTAGGTTCTTAACCACTTGTTTTGGGGACGGGCCGGGCCCAGTTCTCCTGGCCACCAGTTAGGCGACCACCTTGTTACTGCTTCTTTTAATAACATAATTTCTGTTTTCTCAGCATTCAACTGAAGGAAGTTGTTACTCATCCAATCAGTGATGGTTTTCATGTCCTCCGAGAAGGTAGTCTGAATGCTGGTGTTAATCTTGTCGAAAGAAAAGAGGAGTTGTGTTGTCGGCATAGGGAATTGGTATGAACCCTGAGTTTTTCCATAGGTTCGCAAGCGGTGTACCATAAATGTTAAACAGGGTAGGGCTCAAACATGAGCCCTGGGGTACTCCCTTAGTAACATTGGTGGTCTGTGATCTAAAAGGGCGTAGGTTGATGGTTTGAGTTCTTTCAGCCAGAAAGTTAGTCATCCATTTTAGTGCGTTTCCCTGGATGCCTATATCTCTGAGTCTCTCAAGCAAGATCTGGTGGGAGATAGTATCGAATGCTGCAGACAGGTCAAGCAGTATAAGGAGCACTGCCTGACCATTATCTGCTAGCATTCGGATGTTGCCTGTGATTGTCACCAATGCTGACTCTAGGTCGGAATCCTGATTTTGAGGGGTCGAGGCAGTTGGAGGATTCTATAAATTCGGACATTAATGTGCTTCTCTAGTAGTTTCCTTAGTAGGGGGAGTAACGAAATGGGACGGTAGTTGCCGACATCATCTCTAGGAAGTTTGGCATTCTTCTTGATGGGCAAAATCTGAGCTGCTTTCCAATCCTTGGGGAGCCTGCCTTCCAGTCCTTGGGGAGCCTGCCTTCCTTTAAGGAGCTATTTAAGATGGAACAAATGGGGGCTGCGAGCTGATTGGCAAGCGAGCCGGTGGTCTTGGCTGGGATCAGGTCTAAAGGGTAGCCAGATTTAGTCATTTTTAACAAAGATTCAGTCTCCTCAGGGGAGAGCATAGGAAAATAGGAAATTCCTCTAGTTTATACGTACTAGGCATGGTAAGGGGGGGGTTCGGATATGCGGCTTGATCGGGAGCCATTGACCGCAGTGATCTTGTCATAGATTTTATCTATTTTTAATGTTAGATGTACTGCAATATTGTCACATAGACTCTGAGATGGCACCTCTACCGTGTTACACGCTTTAGGGTTGGTGAATGATTTGAGGACCTGAAATAGTGCTTTGGGGGAGTTATCTGCCCAATCAAGTAGATTGGCAATATGCATTTTTCGGGCGGTTTTCAGGTTGCTATGGTATTTAGTCAGAGCAGATTTGAATCTTTCTTTGTCGTGGGGGATCGTGTGTGCGTGACCAATGTCATTCTAGTTTCTTGCATCGGCTTTTTTTAGTCTGGAGATTAGGGGTGTACCAAGGTGTCTGTGGGCGTTTTGAGACCCGAGGGGATATTTTCAGGGGTACCAGCATGTCTATTATGGACTTCTTGCTTGCCTGAAAGGCTGTTAGATGTTTCTCTGCATTGTCTGGGTCGGAATACTGTGTTGGAACGAAAGTGTCTTGGAAGAGAGTGGGTGTCAATTAGTGCCACTGTCTATAACTCCTAATGGTGTGTGTTTTGGGGGCATTGTGTTCTTTAGATCCCATAATACAGAATTCGATTTTTCAGTGGTCTGACCATATGAGAGGATAAGTTTTTCCGCAAACCATATTGGGCGAGTTTGAGAGGATTAGATCTAGCTTGTGCCCTGCTACATGAGAAGGTTCATTGTTGATTTTGGTCAACTCAAGTGTGGATAGATCTGTCAGAAGGGAGGAGGCGTCAAGGTCGTTAGGGTTTTCGCTATGCACATTCATATCTCCGAGAAGCAGAAAATATTTAGTCGAAATGACATAAGGGGAGATCAAGTCCATGAGTAGGGTGACGAAATCGAGGAGTTGTCCCGGGGGGGCGATATACCAGGGCTCCTTTCCAGCTAAGTTGTGCATGTAGATCAATTCTAAACCTAGGAATTTCTATTTTGTCATTGCATAATTGATCTAAGACTGACTTTAATGGGATCTTTATAAATGATAGCTACCCCTCCCCCCGCCCTTAGCGGTCTATCCAGTTTTTTTAATGTGATAGCCATCAGGTAGCGCTAGTGCAATTGCTGGATTGGAAGATGGCTTAGTCCAAGTTTCCGTCAAGAACCTAATGTGGGAAGGGAAGAGGAAAGCATGTCTCAAATATGGATGGCATGTTTGGGTAGGTATCTAACATTTGCTAAAAAACAGTCCCAACTTGCGGTTTTATCGGTGATATGCGAAGGACATAATTGTTTATTGGGGCAGTGAGTCGCTAGTTTTTGGTTCAGCCGTTAAAGCGTAGTTCCTGGGCTGTGTGGGTAGCATACTCTGATAGCCACAGGTTCTGCAAGCGAAAGGGCCTTCTACTTCTATTGATAAGGTGCACAAGTTGTTTTCTTGTATACCGAGCCATCATTATTTGTCTTATTCTTAATATGTCCTGGCTGGTATAGCTAAGACAGGCTACTGAGCTATTTAGCTGATCCCTGAGAAAACCGGCAGGGGTTCTGGCTCCTGGCGACTTGCTAAGGACTTTGGCTAAGGACTTGCTCAGGTGTTCATCTTGTTTTACCTGAATGGATTAAGGCAATTTATAAAGCAAACTAATACCCTGAAAACAGTGTCATGGCACTGGATCGAAACAGGGTGTTTATTTTCTTAGAAAAGGCAGTTTTTGTTTTTGGGTGGGGGGTTGTTTTTTTTTACACTGAATTGGGAATCTGAATGGATTAATCTTGGGGGCAAGAGAATTCCCGTGCTTGGAGGCAATGACTGAGAAAAAGCAGTCATCAAATTTAGCCTTTCTGTACCTAGAAGTTTTAGATAGTTGACAGACTCTGAATGTAGAGCTCTAGAAGGCGCATAGGTGTTAATGATAAATAGGACCAGTGTCATGAATGGCCTTATGACAATGCTTTAAATGCAGAACATTTTGTTACAAAGAACCAGGGCAAGGGTGTTTAGTGTCCATTAATTGAGGAATGTTTAGAGACGCAATGTAAAAGATCAGCAGTAGCGTTCTGTACCTAATAGATGTTCTGAATTTTAGACGATGACCTTTCATACGCGGAGTGTCAGTGGTATTTCACTATCAATCCGGATCCCTAATTTAACAATGAACAAGTCTCTCATACATGATGGTGTTGGGACTTATAATGTCGATCTGGAGTGAAATTACCAGTGGTACCCATTAATTTTTTCCGCGTCACAAAACCTCCTCCGTTGAAACTCCCTTTGTGGAAGTGCTTTGGAGCTGTTTATCATCTCATTGAAAGCTGATGTTTCCCTGGAGGTGCTGTCATCAAACCTTTTGTTCATCAACATGAGGTCCTGCAGTTTACCCCCAAGAATAATGCTCTCTCTGTTTATAAAAATCCTCTTGGATATTCTGGTTTAAATCTCAATCCTTGATGGAATGTGAGGAATGAGGCAAACCCGGTACACTCAATTGAGCTCGGACCCAGGAATAGGGAAAAGATATGGATAGAAGATCTTCTAAATTGTATGTTTTGTTAAGTGGGTTTGTGCAGCGCGATCACCCATGAAGATACTAGATACAGGCACTAGAGCATAATGCATAGACTTTGGGGTCCCCAGCGTTGGTCGAAGAGCCAGGTCTTTAGCTTCTTGTGGAATTAGAGAATTGAGGAGGAAGCTCTCGTATGTGGAGGGAGATTGTTCCAGATTTTGGGTGTGATGCAGGAAAATGAGCAACTTCTCTTTGTGTGTGTGTGTGTGTGTGTGTGTGTGTGTGTGTTTTTGTGTGTGTTTTTGTGTGTTTTTGTGTGTGTTTTTGTGTGTGTTTTTGTGTGTGTGTGTGTTTTTGTGTGTGTGTGTGTGTGTTTTTGTGTGTGTGTGTTTTTGTGTGTGTTTGTTTTTGTGTGTGTGTTTTTGTGTGTGTGTTTTTGTGTGTGTGTTTTTGTGTGTTTGTGTTACTATCCTTGTGGGGACTTGGGTGTGATAACACACTCACGCTGTGGGGACTTGATTGCACTGTGGGGACCTGAACCCAGGTCCCCACAAGGCAATGTCTTCTAAATGATAAAAAATGACTTCAGGAACATCTGTGCCAATTTTTACAACTTTTTAAAAAATTACCTTGTGGGGATCTGTGTTTCATCAAGTGTGTTTATATTTCTGCTCAGCTCTGCCCCCGTAGACAGGAGGCGGTACTGCAGTCTTAAACACACTTTGCATTTAAACACACTTTGCTGACCAGAAACACCCAGTAGCAGCAGAAAGGACAGATATTTCAAAGGAAAAGCTCCATAAGTTGTGTTTATCAAAATATTTTTCATCCATATTAAACTTTTTTCTCTATTTATTTAAAATAAAACTTTATTTACATGAAGCTATTGATGTTAGATTTTTTTGTATCTAAAAATTATTAGTGGTTTTATGAGCATTGCTAAAAGTAATTTGGGTCAGTTTCAAATCCCAACATTCTTTGCTCTTGCCATTTGATCCTTATTTGTAACTAAACAATGATGGTGCACTACACTGTGATTCAGTATAAACTGAATTGATAATTTTTGTGCACATAACCTACAGGCATCAATGCCTATTGTTACATTTTAATGTCTGTACCAGGAATTCAGAATTGTATGTTGCTTTTCCTCAGTTTACATATTTATATGCACACTGTAATATGTTTTTTTAGATGATGGCTAGATAAGCGAGTGACTAAGCTTCCACTTTGCTATGGGTTACGTTCTTGCAGACAGTGAACTGAAGTATGTTCTTATAAAATGAATGAACTTCTTAGAAGATATATTCTATTATTATCATATTATGCAGTTACATTTAAATTGTTTGAATTGCTTAATTTAAAAACTATTCCTAAAGCTTTACATATAAGCATTGGCAAATCCAATAAGTCTCACCTATGCGATTGCTATTGGCTTTGGCAATGTGTTTTAGCCATGTTGTACACCACTGCGGCTGCTGTTCAGCAAGGCTAAAAGTTCATGGGGTGGGGTAGGATAGACTGGAGAGGGGTAGATTGGGGTATAGTGGAATAGGCCAGATTTGGGTAGAGTGGAGCATGGTAGACTGCCATACATTGGAGTGGGGTAGATTGGGGTAGAATGGAGTGGGGTGGATTAGGGTAGATTGGAGTGGGGTGATTGTAGTGGGGTAATTTAGAGTGGTGTAGTTGGGTTGATTAGCGTGGTAGATTGGAGTGGGGGCAAATTGAAGTGGGGTGGGTTGGGGTGGAGTGGGGTAGATTGGGGTGGAGTGTGGTGGATTGGGTGGAATATTGTAAACTGGGGTGGAGTGGGGTTGATTGGAGTGGGGTAGATTGGAGTTGAGTAGATTGGAGTGGGGCAGATAGGAGTAGGGTAGATGGGGTAGATAGGGTGAATTGGAGTGGGCAGATTGGACTGAAGTGGGGTAGATTTGAGTGGCATGTGGTAGTATGGAGTGAAGTAGAGTGGGGTAGATTGGCTAGAGTAGAATAGAATGTGGTATATTGGGGTAGACTGGTGTCAAGTAATTTGGGTCGATTGGAGTGGGTAGATTGGACTGAAATGGGGTAGATTACAGTGGCATTTGGTAATCTGGGGTGAAGTGGAGTATGGTAGATTGGGTAGAGTAGAATTGAGTTTGGTTGGTTAGGGTAGAGTGGACTGCAGTGAGGCAGATTGGATTGGACTACATTGGACTGGTGTGGGGTAGATTTGAGTGGCATGTGGTGGTATGGAGTGAGGTTGAGTGGGATAGATTAAACTTGAGTGTGGTTATTGGAGAAGAGTAGAGTGGGGTGGATTGGGGTAGATTGGAGTGGAGTTGGCATGTGGAAATATGGAGTGTGGTAGATTGGGGTATAGTTGAGTGGGATAGATTGGGTGGATTGGGGTGAGTAGATAGTATTGGCGTGGGGTAGATCTGAGTGGCATGTGGTATTATGGAGTGGAGTGGAGTAGATTGGGTGGATTGGAGTGGGTTACATTGGACTAAAATTCAGTAGATTTGAGTGGCATGTGGTAGTATGGAGTGAAGTGGAGTGGGGTAGCCTGAGTAGAGTGGAGTGTGGTAGATCGTAGTAGAGTGGAGTGAGGCAAATTGGATGGATTGGAGTGGGGAAGACTGGACTGGGGTAGAGTGGAGTGGGATAGATTACAGTGGGGTGGAGTGGAGTTGGATAAATTACAGTGGAGTGAGCTAGGTTGGGGAAGAGAGGAGTAGAGTAGGATAGACTGGAGTGGAGTGAAATGGGATAGATTAACGTGGAGTGGAGTGGGGCAGATTGGGTGGATCAGAGTAGGGCAAATTGGAATGGAGTAGGGTAGATTGGAGATTGCCAGACCTTCACTTGACCAAGACTGGTCCTACCCATGCAGTGGGACACACACTGGACCTCGTTTTCTCTACTCTCCACTCTCTTCAAGCTAACACCCCAATTTCCCTAATCTGGACCGACCATTTCCTGATACGTTTTCAGATTCCTACCAGGATCAGATCTGCCAAACCTACAGTGCAGAAGGGCATTAGTTTGAGACAATGGAAGCAGATTACTATGGAAACTTCCCAATCTGTTTTTACTGCTCCCAATTTAGACAACTCACAGGACATAAACTCAGCTTTAGCCCGATTCCATGACACCTTTTCAGGAGGCACTTGATATCGTTGCCACTTATAAGTAACTTCCCGCAGTAATGTCTAGGCCTAACGCTTCGTGGTACACAGCTGATCTGAAAAATGACAAAAAAATGCACGTAAATGGAGAGCTACTAAAACAAATACAGACAAACAAACAAATAAATCTGCCCTTCGAACCTACCACTGTTAAAGATCAGCCTGAAGGCATTTCCTTGTCAACCAAATAGAACAAGCAGGCAATTCCTCCAAAGAATTATTTAAAATCTTATACAACTTTGCTAAACCTCAAGCCTGCTTAGCGGCCATCCCTGCTTCTCAACTACTCTGTGACACCTTGCAAGACATTTTCACACTAAAATGGGCAATATTCACAATAGTTTTAATTTACTGACTAATGCACCAGACCTTTCTCTAACCAATGGGTCACCTCAAACGACTGCCTCAGTAATATTGGAAAGATATAACCCTATCTCTAATACACAGACGCATGACCTGCTGCATAATGCAAAATCTGATTCTCCTTCTGACCTCTGTCCCCCTTATATCATTGCCACTCTCTCTTCTCTTCTTGCTCCAGTCATCACAGTTCTATGCAACCAGTCCCTGACTCAAGCCTCTATTCTGCAACATTGGGAAGCAGCCCAGGTTACATAAATTCTGATAAGAATAAATGCAGACCCGAGCAATCCAGCTAACTATTGCCTGAAATTCTTCCTCCCTCTATTGGGTAAATTTCTGGAGACCCACATCAACAAACAACTGTCCTCGTATTTGGAGACTTATGGCCTGTTGGATGCTTCTCAAACAGGTCACAGACCATCCCACAGCAGGGAGACAACCCTTCTTGCCGCAGCAGATACTATCAGGCTATCCCTTAATGCTGGAAATCCAGCCATGTTGGTTTTGCTTGATCTGTTGGCGGCATCCAATACCATCTCACATTCCATGCTAACACAAAGGTTTTGAACAGATTGGCATCAAGGGCGCCACACTCAACTGGCTGAAGGACTTTCTTATGACAGGGTTTAGACTGTCTCTATTGGCCCTTATCACTCTTAACACCTGCTTGGACAAGAGGTCCCTCAGGACTCCTCCTTGAGCCCCTCACTTATTCACATCTATGTGGTCCCACTAGCAAAGTTGGTAAATTCCTGCGGGTTTGAAATACTCTCCTATGCTGATGACACCCAACTAGTTATCTGATTCGGGTATGACATCAAGAATGTCAAACAGCAATTTGTTACTTGTATGAGGAAAATAGCAATTTGGATGTCCCATAATTGTCTCCAACTGAATAGAAGCAAAACTGAGATTCTTTTGTTTGGTAAAGCCCAACTTTATTGGTCGAATGACTGGTGATCGGCTGAACTTGCTACGCCCCCTGAGCCCAGCAGAACAGCTAGGAATTTGGGTATACTTTTGGATGACACTTTGTCCTTGAAAAACCAGATCATCTCCATCTACAGTACCTGCTTTGGTACACTGGTCCTTCTTAGAAAAGTCTTCCAATTGCTTCCTATGAATTCTCAGAAGACACTCGTCAGGCATTAATCATCAGTCTCCTAGATTACAGCAATTTGTTCCTTTGCATAAATGAATCTCTGGTAGTCTGAATCCGTCAGCCCTCACACTTAGAGCACTCCACTGGCTAACCATAAAAAAAGAGCACTGTTCAAACTCCTTTCCCTCACCTATAAATCTAGGTCGGGATTAGGCCTAAAATATCTCCAGGATAGATTTACCCCATACCTCCCTGACAGTAAACTAAGATAACAAAATCAGCTTCTGCTACACCCTCGATGTATTCACATATCAAAATATGAAGACCAGGCATTTTCCGCTTCACTGGATTAAACACCAGCTGTTTATTTGTCCGTTTTAAAAAACATCTTAAATGTGGGTGTTCTATCAAGCTGATCTTACAACGCCCTCTCATTTCCTGCCTGTTAACCCCTTCAGCGCTGCGCGGATTCCCCCGCGGTGCTGAAGGGTTCGAGCGCGGGCGGGGCCATGACGGAACGGTTCCGTCATGAGCACAGCTCAACCGATGCTCATGACTGAACCGTTCCGTCATGGGCATGGAAGGGGTTAAAGTGCTGAGATGTCCCTTCTCGGACAAGTTGCACACTATATCAAAACCCAATTAACATAACATAGATTGAAGAGGGATGACTGGAGCGTGGTAGTTTGCAATGCGGTTGATTGGAGTGGAATAGACTGTAGTGGAGTGGATTAGAGTGGGGTAGGGTTGGGTGCGGTAGAGTGAGGTTGGGTAGATGGCAGTAGGATGGGCTGGAGTGGGATAAAGTCGGGTAGAGTGGGGTAGATTGAAGTGGAGTGGATAACAGCTCTACTGTCCCATACTTGCTACAGCATGTCCACTTGGGTGGCCCTGTCCCTTGCAGTGGCTAGCAATACAAGATGATGGAAAGAGTGCTGAAACTTTTCAAACACCCACTCCCAGTCAAGAGCTCTGCGTTGAATCCATCGTTCTTTTGCTCACCATGCCATCCCAGTTTGGACCCAGCCATATGCAAATCAGTCTTGATCCTGCTCCCCATGGGAACAGTTCGTTCTGAACTGACAGGCCAGGTCCTCCCTGGACCGGAATCAAGCATCCTGGGACCGGTTTTGGAGTATTACCCCTCATCAGCCAGGCTAGCTTGAATCCAGTGGCACAGCAAGCAAGGGATCCACATCTGGGCATACCCATGGGCAACGTCATCTGTGCATTTCAACACCTCGCTGCCACATATGACATGCATAGAATACATATCTACCAATGCTTGCAGTTGTGTCATGCCCTCAAAACACCCCTAGTGCAACAGCACACCTTACCTGATTACAATCCTATAGAGGCACGCATCACTATGGAAACACACAACAAGAAGGTGATTTTTCAACTGTACTCCATTGTGATCAATAACACTATTGACTGCATGCTAATGTTTGTGAGCCTTTTATAAGCCGCTTCTTTACATTCTAATGGTCTTCATTTTCTTATAATTCTTGTAACATTTCGTTCCCTTCATAAGATCACCTCATGAGCAGCGTTTCTTTTAGTTACAACTTTTTCAGTGGACTGGTCTTTCCATATCTCATGGTGAACTTCTCCCAAGTCAATGACATGTAATTCTACATTAATAGGCAGTATCCCTGTCTGTAAACAAAGTGGTGCATAGCAAAGAGGGCCTGCGTATATCCCACTTGTGACTACGGACAAGATGAAATCTTAGCTATATTTTCCTCTGCAACACTCACAGCACTCACAGAGAATTAATTTAATACGGTCCAGATTTAATATAGTGCACTTCCTGGTCTCATATCTTAGCAAAGCTTTTCATGAATCTGAGCTCGTGTCCTTGTGACTCAAGCTCTCCCCATAATACACTTAACCCTTTCCGTGCTCATGACGGAACCACTCCGTCATGAGCCACGGGTGCCGTGTGCTCATGACGGAGTGGTTCCGTCATGCTGCGGCCGTTGGCGGCCGCTCCGCCCACGCAGCTCTAATTCCCCGCCTGTGCGGGCGATTAGCGCAGTGGGCGGAGACGTGACGGAACCACTCCGTCATGAGCACAGCTCACCCGTGACTTGTGACGGAGTGGTTCCGTCACGAGCACAGCGCCACCGCAACTGCCCCCAAACCCCCCCAGCGCCGCGGCGGAATTCCTGCCGCGGCGAAGGGGTTAATTTCTTTTTCTTTTGCTAGCGAAAGGTTTTTGCTCCCACTCTTGAGCGCCCAAAATGTTAGATTATGTCGACCCGCTCTGCACCAACTGCAGATGCTATCATCCCAATACACCTGTTTGATGGTGTATAAATTTCTCTCTGCAGCTTTAAGACTGTGAAAAATGATGGGGAAGTTAACTGCCTATTATACTCGGGTGTTATGTGTGTGGGGGGATGTTGATTGGTTATCGGTGAAACGTGATCAAATTGCACCTTTTTGTATATTAATTGTGGTATTTTTAACATTTGCACAAGCATGTTTTAATGGGAATTTCTTTTAAGTTGTATGCTGTATCGTATTACGTATTTTAAACATGAATCACGGCTTTCGGTGTCTTTGCTTTTATGCTCATATGTTTTTTTTTTTTCCCTATCAATCGAATAAAGCTTATTATGACTACGAAGAAGTGACACACTTCTGCTCTTTCCCTGCACTGGCACAATTTCAGCAGGTATGCACCAATGCAGACACCCTAACAGTGCAAGGGTGTCTGCGTTGTGGTCAGCATACTTTTTTGTTCAGGAAGGGGTCCCTTTCTGCAGAAAAAATATGCTTTAAGGCAATTTTCTCTTTGTATGTCTGCTGCAGAAATATTTCAAGAGACAGTAACTCATTATATTTAATCTTTTTTTGCTTTTACAAAATGGGCACATCATTTCATTTATAAGATCATTTTGTGCTAACAGGGCACACCAGGTACTTAACAGAAAATAGTGAAGTTCTGTATGTGTTACTCTCTAAGGATGGCACTAGTTGAGAAGGATAGAGTAACATTACCCACAGTTAACTGAGTTGGGATTAACAATGAACAGTTTTATTTTTATTGTGAATATGTGAATAGAAAATAAATAAATACACTGATCCTACCTACAAAAATGTAATGTGCACTTAAGGATATTCTCCAATAGCATTGTTTTTCATACAAGTATATATGCACGCTCTCTTTCTCGGGTGCCTTCTAAATGTTTGCATTCATTTTCTTGTTTATCGTGACAATCACTTTGCCTTGTGAAAACTTCATAGAACTTCGACACATAATATTGGGTTATCCATACTTTGTAATCAGATTGGCGTTTTATGGGTAAAAACCAAAGAGGCATAGATAAGGAGGCGCAGAACCTGTGTGGGCATGGGAAGGCTCTCACTGCCTGACATCTTTATGAATGGCATCCATGGTAGGTAATGAATGCACTGCAATGCAGAGATGGGGAAGCTGCCATGCCTCTCACCAGAAGCAAAGAAGAAGCTGTGTCAGACACAATACTGAGCGGTCCTTGTTTGATAACAGTAAAACAAGCTGCCATGCAGTGCATCCTGTATGTTCTCCAATACAGCAGTGCATGCATCAGTCTGCTGCTTTGTTGCTTTCTGTTCACTACAGGCCGAAGCAACAGGGCGAGGCTTATTCGAGTGCTGGATAGGTTTATTGACACTCTGTTGCAGTGGTCTAGGATGCTATCTTACCTTTTTAGCCCGCTTAATGCCTCAACTTTAGAAGGCGGCCACCCAATGAGAATGAGATAGACATTTTAACTAAAGCAAAAACAGTAGTTCTGTACAGTTCAGTACAGCTGAATATGCAGGCCAGACCGATTTGCTTTGCCAGTGCTTGTTGCATTCTAAGGCTTATTGTTCTGCATTTAAAATTGGAAAAGCTAAACTACAACTTACAAAACTTTAAGGATAGTACCAGAATTTTATAGGAGACTCTATGAAAGCCCATCCTGTATGCACTCAGCTTCCCATTTCAAAGGGAGAAACTTGCTACAACCCAGTGGTGAATCACACAGACAGCACAGAATAAAAGCCAAATATATTATCGGAGATAAAATTCAAGCCAGCGAAAAATTGCAAGCGCATCCAAAGTGTGTTGTAACCTCTTGCAATAATGCATGGGTACAGATTGTCTTTTTAAAAAAAAAAATATCTACAGATTTGAGATGAGACATTTTGTATTTCGCTCGAAATGTAAAATGTTGACAGAGATAGACTGCAGTCATTGTTTAACAATGCAATGGTCTCGGCATTGGTAAAGTTAGAGCTTTTGGCATTGCTCATGACATTATTTTTGTTTGTTTTTGTTTTTAAAACATTTAAAGAAACGGCATTGTTATTTACAATGTCAATAGCTTAATCACTCTCAAATGCGAGACCTATTGCATTTGCACCCACACACAGATTAAGCTATTGACATTGTAAATAACAATGCCGTTTCTTTACATGTTTTAAAAACATAAACAAAAATAATGTCATGAGCAATGCCAATAGCTCTAACTTTAACAATGCTGAGACCGTTGCATTGTAAATGCTTGTTGTTGTGCCTGCTGGGAATTCACAGAGGGATTCTAAGCAGGCGAGGCCCGTTTACAGCTGCCGAGGTTTCCTTTGTGAGTGCGAAAACGAGGTAATTGCCACACAACCCACTTCTGATCCCTGTACAAACTTTTGTTTGTAATGGGCACTTCTATTCAGGACTCAATGTACTGAAACCCTAGAGACACCTAATGCACGGATTACAAATGCCTCTGTAATTATAATCCTGCACAAATCCCTGTTTGCCGTTGGTGCTGCAGTTACCAGTGGGCCAGAGCTTATTACTGGGTTTAATAAAGTCTGCGTACCCCATTTAAATATTGGCATGTCGAATCTGCTGACATTTATCGAAGGGAAAAGGCCCTGTAAATACCCCAACAAGCAGATTTTGGCGCGATTGGCGCCAGAATTCACAGGTTATGTCCCGTAATGAGGGCTAAACTCGAAAGAACGAATATTTACTTAGCGAGACTTTGGATGATATTTGAGGTTTCTAGTGAGGCTGCAATCTCATGGCCCTACAAGCAGCAACTACTAGCCACACTCGCCTACATGGGACACATGGGTCAAATGCATTCCTGTTCTCTTTCACTATTCATAACCTCCTACCTAACCTGTGGAGATTTTGGAGTATCACATGGAGCTGTTTTGTCTGAACATGCAGAGTGAGTGCTGGCATCTGAAGAGGAGAGGGCTTTTTTCCCTCTCTAAGGGTGCTATACTTTCTGGTGCATATACTTACTGCACGTCTAAGGTACATAGCTTTAAAGAGAGAGTGGTCCATACAAAGTACGGTGTTCTTCCCTTCGCTAGAGTTTGATCAGACACCGTGTGCTCTAGGGTCAGACAAGCCCGGAAAGTGGGGCTGCTGACACTTTGGTTTGGGGTTTTCATAGCAGCGCGCGACATTGGGGGTAAAAGCACGTGCCCGTTCCTTCTCTTGAAGCTGTCCAGAAAAGCTGGCGTAGCTTGCGCGATAGAAGCGACATAGAGAGCCCCCCTACGAGGGGCAGTTTCCTTCTATGATCTGTGATGAAACAACCCTTCAAGGCGGTGGTGGCCAGCTCCTGCCGTCCCTGTAGCGAAGGGAGGGGCTGCAGCGCCCGACCACATTTGTTTGTGAGGAGTGGATGGCTCTTCTGAGGTGGGGCGCACTTAGGCCCTTTACGTGTGCAGCATGAGTAGGGACAGAAAGCAATTTCAAAGAAGGCCATTTATAACCGGGAAAGGCAGCGCAGCCCGTTTTTTTCTGGTCCATCCATAAGTAAATAGAGAACACGAGCTTACAATGGCTTTCTGTTGTGCGAAAGCTCGACTATTTTGAATAAAAGGGAACAATAGGATTTAGAAGCTGCTCTGGCACTTAAGAGTTTCTCATTTTCTGAAGAGCCGCCCTCCAGTGTGCTGCGTATATGCATCTTGCTATGCAAACCATTGCTCTACTTTCTTGCACCCACAGCAGCTATCCTCTACACTGCTGGTTTGGGGGGGGGGGGGGGGGGGGGGGCTCCCTGAACCTACCTGGGTATGGCCCTGTTGAAGAGCAATTTTGAAGGGGTTACCCGCAAAAGTACATCTTACATGGGTAATATTTCACATTTTTTAACGTTCAATCTCCTGCTACCTCGGAGCTCTCTCAAAGTGGTTTCAGGACATCATGTTTGAATGAAAAAACACACCAAACAAAAGGAACACTCCATGCGCTGTTGTATTTTTTTTTCGCAGTTTATATACACAAAAATATGTGGAATAATTGTGAGAGCTATATGTCCAGAGGTCCCGTAGGTTACCATTTCTGGGCGGTCAAGTTACCCTTTCTTATTCGTAAGACAATACCCACTTCCAGAGATATTTCACTCATGGGCAAATATTAGGGTAGTTCAGACCTCCGCTTCCCATATATACCAAGAGTATTCCCAATCTTAATGTTAAGGAATGCATTTGTTGGAGGCCTTCGGGGAGAACGGGTGTTTAATGCGTTAAAATTAGTGGAGTAGATAAAAGTTACCTCTCTCCATGTTGATCGCCACTAGATGCCGAAATAGGAACAACCTCAAACTTTCATATGACGCAGGCCCTGCACCCGTATCTTTAATAACTGTCACCATTGTCGGTGGTTCTTACTTTATCACCTTTAAAAGATGTAAATCTTAGCGCAGCCTGCCCGCAGCCTGCCCTTATCTGAACCTTATAAACAGGGTAGGCCGGTCACTGCTCAGGGCGCTCTCTGGGCTGTCCCAGGGCTCAGAGGGTGATTAAGTCGGGAGTAAGCTCCTTCTTGACAGATAGAATGCATTCTGCTGCCAACCATGCTCTGCCTTCGACTAATTGCAGCATGTAGCAATGTAAGTGGATGCTCAGGTGACTAAACACAGTCTGCCGTCACATTCTATAAAACGCACAGTGCGGAACTATGCTAGATACGCCCTTGTGCGACACGTGCATTGTTTGCTGGAGCGATGAGTCCGTTTATATTTAGCAAGTTTCAGAGGTAATACGAGCGCCTGTTGGGGAGGCTTCATTCCCATGTTATGACCAGCACGCCTCCCGCTCGAGGTGTGCCCCTCCCTCTCCTCCTCACCGCCCCCACCCCCGTTTTCCTTTTCCCATGACCTATACAGTGCTTCAATTCTTTGTGGAAAGTCTCGACATACATTTGTGTCAATAGCAGACCTGTTTTACTGTGAGCAGGCAGCTTGTGAAATCTCCCCTAGGACCACCTAATGTTTGCAGTCGGCTGCGAAATTCTCCCCCAATGCAGATCTTTTTTCCTTTCTCTCGGCTCGATTTAACAAGATCCCGTGGAACGGCGACAGAACCAGGACAGACCGAAATAAAAACGTGACTCACAAAAACGCAAGGGCTGTGGAATCAATCCATCTTTGTCGTAAGGTACCCACACATATCTGCACATACAAGCCGCTCCAACCTGATCGACGTTGGTGCTGTTGAGTAGGTCGCTCCCGCCTTTGCCCTGTAGCATGGCCTCGGCTTCTTCCAGGTCGCCTCCTGCGCAAGCTGCCAGAAATTCGGCGGCTCCATCGAAGCGAACTGCCCGCGCCTGTCCGCGGGGCTCAGCCGCCTCCTGGTTAGTGCAAGAGGCAGTCCAATGCCGCAGCTGCTCCCGCCGCCGCTCCTTGGCTTGCGCCGCCGCCCCCTCCGCCATCTTGTGCCTGGCACAGCCCCGCCCCTCCCCCTGCTAGATCTTTTCCGTCTTTTTTTCTCCAACTGACCGGGCAGGCGCGATGGCATTAACGCACGAGTGGGAAATACACACATAACCAAGTGTAAGAGGAGTGGCGCAGCGGCCAGGACAGGGTGAGGAGAGGTGAGGAGAGGTGAGGAGACCAGAGCAGCAGCCGGACGAAGGGGGAGCGGACAAGCACACGACCGCCTTTCTCCGAGGCACAGCAGAAATGCCTCGGAGAAAGGGAGCGTCCTTTTTCGGATTCGGGGGCGTGTTTTGCTGTTGTCTCCTCCCTGATCCGAAAAGGACGGGGCATGATTGGAGTGACGGGACCTCTTCTCCCATTGCTGGCCAGCATTTACTAGGCCAGCCAATGGAGAACAGGGGAGAAGAGGGGCGGGTTCAAGCCCCTCTTCTCCCAAGTCATTATCTCTCGCGAGCGAGACTGCGCAAGCGCAGCCATCGCTAGCCGAGACCTAAAAATCATTTCTTAGAATGTGGTGAAATGATGCTTTTCAAAGACCTGAGACTGGGGGTCCCCTTTCTCCATCTCTGCATACAGGACAGTATTGTACTTCCAAAGAGAAGAGCTTCGTCAGTGTCTCTTCTCTGAAACAGCCCCTTCCCCCTCCTGTTGATGTGCGACTGCCGGGCTTCTTTTGTCATGCCTAAAGATGACAGAGGTGTGAATGCGCGCCGTCCCAGGCAGCTCTGAATGTTAAAGGGCCTAGACCTTGACACTCCCAGCTCCAGCCGAGGCAGTTCACCCACTGGCACCGGTGTATGTACATTTCTATTGAGCAGCAGCACTTCTCAACAATCTGGAGTCACTGTCTTCAAAGTTAGCACAGCGCACAAGCTTAAAGCAAGCCATTCTGTGTGAAAATCATTTTAGAAAATGCTAACATTTATCATCCTGTAATTTATGTTAAAAGGCCGCCACACCTGCTACAAAGACAAATGTCGAACACAAGAAAAGTACATTTTAATACGATGTGGTGATTTCTTTCCAGATTCAGTGGCAAAGCCAACAGTCCTGTCTTCAACATGCATCCATGCGCCGATGCTAGCTGCATGCCAATGTTTGTGCTATTTCGAAGCAAGTACTTCATGGTTTAATGTTCTTGTTCTTCATTAAAACATATCCTTAAATATGCATTTATTTTAGTGACAGATTTTTTTAGTTGAACCTTTCATAGCTCATAGTGTTCTGCCTAAAGTAAATGAGTATGATTTCACAGTAGTAGACAGAGGGATGCAGTCTTTACTCCGCAGGACGGCTTTACACAGTTAAGTACTATGCAAGACATTTTTGGGAACTTTCCCACACAATAGTTTATCACGAAGATAATTTTTTTTAAAATGTCACCAATATTATGTGATTAATAAAAGGGGATTTTAGGGAAATGGAATGGGTAAGTGTTCAGGGTGATACAAGTCTTAAAGGGGCTTTTAGGGTCCCAGGGTGGGTTAAGGTACAGGATAGTAAGTATAGTAAAAGGGTTTTTAGGGTTCAGGGTTGGGTAAGAAAACAGGGAAATAAGTTTTAAAGTTTTTTTGGGGTTCAAGGACTGGTAGAAGGAAAGGGAAGTAAAGGATTTATAGAGTTCGGGGATAGGTAGAGGAAATGAGAGGTAAAGGGAGGTAAAGGGCTTAAAAAACGAAGGGATGAGGGATTACCCCACAAAAGAAAACATTAAAAAAAAGTAACCAAAAAGAGGATGTTGGCGGAGTAACCCCCAATATAAAAAATATTCACATATTTTCCCCAATGGAAAAACAAGTGTGTGTGTGTGTGTGTGTGTGTGTGTGTGTGTATGTATGTATATATATATATATATATATATATATATATGAATATCAGAAAATACCATTGCATTGTGTGGTAAAGGAATGGGTGGTAAAGCCCTGTATTACACCATGTTGTTAAGGCCAATCCATTGTAAAGCTTGCGAGATAAAGGCCTGTGTGGTAAAGAATGTTATTTGCAGGAAGTTTCCCTGCCTTTACATGAGCAATGGCAAAGCCAATAGGTCCAGCATTCAGTGGCAGCCTTTTAACTTTGTCAATGCTTGTTTTTTGGGAAACCCATTGTTGGGGTAGCTGCTAGGTAATGTCCTTCATTTAAAAAAAACCCACAAAAAATGAGGCTAACAGTAGAATGAACAGATTTTGAAAACCAAAGCTGTGGATTACACAAACAAAGAAGGACTACAATTCTACATCGGCCACGCAACATAGAATGACTTATCTGACAGTGCTCAACAACACAGAATGTAGCACCAAGGGAACTAACTGGGATCTTTAAACATAACTTTATCTATCTTAACTAAATAGATTTCTGCTACGGGCTTCTTCAATTTCTGTACTGAAAACACAAGAAACATGGTCTCCCTCTGAGGTCTGCCAGCCCTGTCTGAAAACAGCAAGTGGTATATTTAGAGAATTTTACCTGGACAGGTCATAATTCTTGCATTTGCCACATTATCCATCATCTGCTGCATAATCTGCAGATTTTACCCCCTCCAAAAAATCAAGTTGCTCTGCACTGAGCACAAGAAATGATAAAAGTACCTTACTGGTTGCTCAGGGACAACACTGAAACGCTTCCACATAGTATCATAACAAATACAGCACTCTGTCAACCACACACACACCCACTGTGTAGCATGCTGCCATCTAATAATGTGCTTCAGCACCCCTTATAGGATATGAAGCACTATCTACGTGTTATAATACCATACAACAATTGCAGCACCCCAGTGCTTTGTGCTGGGAGCAGTCTGCAGTTGGCTTTTCGTTCGTTTGGGCTGCATTCCCACTGTACCAGCTGTACTAATGTTAGCAATGCTCCTGTGCTCTCTTCTGAGAGCCTATCTCACCGAATAATAACCCTTATGTAACCTGGGAGCAGTTTGCAATGGGTCCTCCGGCCCATGCGGTCTCATGGAGTGCTCCTGGAGCACTAATGGCTTCTGTGGTCTTGTGATCCATGCTGGGAGGAGGATGCAGTGGGCTTCTGAAGCATATGAGGCCCTGTGCTCCCTGACCCTGCTCAATCCTCTTTTCTTGATTTTTCTAAGCCTTTCTCTCAGTAGAATATATTCTAGTATATTCAGCAAGTGAGTACCTGTTAGACCTGTCAGCCCTTTGGGTGGTCCCTCCTCATCATTATTTATTTTGTCCCACTTTTGCCTCAAACCCTGTTTGAATTTTTCCTTTTTGGGAACCACCAGACTTTTTCGTGTTGCTGCAGATTCAGGGAGCCATTTTACCTACCCCTGAAACTTCTGTCTGAGGGCCTGAAGCACAAAATGGCGGCCACCTGTGACATCACCAGCATCCACTGGAACCTACTAGCACCTTCCAGAACATTCCAGAACCCTGTGACCGTTGGAGGCGGTTTAGAATGTTGGGAAGCTAAGACAGAGGGTTGGCAGTTGGAGCTGGCAGTTGGCACCTGACTGGTGAAGAGAGAGCAGCACAACAGTGAAGGAGGAAGGAGTGAAGCAGCAGGGGTGGAAACTTGTGCCTGGAGTGGGGTCCATAAACCCACCCTTGATACTAGTCCCTACTGATGGATCCCAGCCTGTAGCCCTGTGTGGGAAGAAGCCAGAAAAACTCATCCTAAGGACCTGGACAGCAGGAACAGGCCTTAGAAGCAGAAAGCAGCAAGATCCTGACCTGGAAACTGGTTTCCCTGGAGTCCGGCGTCGAGTAGCCTAAGACCTGGAGTCCGAGGTGGAGAAGCGGCGCTGACTGAAGAAGCAGACGTCGTACCCGGAGCCGCCTGAGGTCGTGAGAGGGCGCCGACGGAGGTCGTGAGGAATACCAAAGGTCGAGGAGGAAGTTAACCGAGGTCGAGTGAGCGGCGTCATCGGAGGAGTGAAGTCCACCCTCCGGAGTCGTCGGAGACCGAGGTGAAGTGTACCGGAGGTCGGGAGTGAGGATCGCACTCCGGAGTCGCCCGGAACCTGAGAGGAGGAGCACCGGAGGTCGGGGGTGAGGATCGCACCCCGGAGTCGCCGGAAGTCGACATCGAGGCCAGGCCGGCCGACGTCATCGAAGCCGAGAGCGCCATCGGACCGGAGCCGCCCGAAGTCGACATCGAGTAGAGACTGCCCGACGCCGTCGAATCGGAGGTCGAGATCGAACCGAGGCCGCCGACATCGGACCGGACCCGCCTACCGGCGTCGTCTAGAACTGACATTGTGCCGAGGCCGCCGAGACCGCACCGGAACCGCCTCACGGGATCGACACGACTCCAGCGGCGTCGGAGCATCAGAAAAAGGGCAGTAAGTGGAGTAGAGGGCGCCTAAGGCCCTGTGGAGACCTGAGAGACTGCTCTAAGGGGCTAGGGAGGTGCTGGAACCAACCTGACTGTGCCAGGGGTGAATTGGGACTAACCTAGAGAGGTTGTGTGGAGAGAGAAAGCCAGGGCACTGGTATTCCCCCCTTGATCTACCTCAGTTTAGGCCTCAGCCTTGTCCCAGCCAGGGAGTAGAACCCCTCAAGCCTTCCACAACCCTACAAGCTGTGCCTGGGCCAAATCAGCCCTTAGGAATTGAAAAGTGATCTGATTACATGAGTGTTGCTGTATACTCTTAATTATTTATTGGGGGGCCCTGTATTTATTGTGGTTAACCTATTTATTGCTTCACTATATTTATTGGTCCACAGGACTTGTTGGTGTACAATATTTATTGGTGACAGTATTTATTGCCTCAGAATATTTAATTGCCTGTATAACCTGCACTGTTATTTATGTCCTTTATATTTATGATCACCCCTATTTATTGAATCTCCAGACAGTATTTATTTGATCTGCACTATTTAAAATTTGTATATTGTGATTGACTTATTTATTTTCTCCAATCAGCAACTAAGAGAAAAAGCAGATAAAGAAAGTTATTTTCATAATTTTTACGGTGTAGAGTCGTTTTTGGAACGGATGCACGCATGGTTATTGTTTGGGTATGTTGTATGCTTAGCACGGAGCCTGATTCCTGACCACTCGAGCCAAGCTACCACAGTGTGTCCGGAAGACCACCACCACCCCTTCTAGTGTGGGAGTGGGTTTTCCAACGTAAATTGGTGTTCAGTGGTGGGATAGAGCTGTGCCTACGCATACTCAACAATAACTGTGGGTAGTCCATAGGCCTACACCAGGAGTTTTCTCAAGAGCGGCCTTCCTAATTGTGGGTTTTTGTTTTTTCCAAATTTACTCTGGTGGTGGGAGGAGGTATTATTAAAGGTACCCCCCTGCATAGTTACTGCACAAAACCTGTCCTCTAACCTGAGTGGGCAAGATGGAGTTTGTACTAGAAAATCTAGAAACGTACACTGTGGCCCAACTCAGGGAGTTTTGCCAGCGGGAGGGGGTGTACTGTCCCCCAGGAGCAAAGAAGGGTGCACTCCAAACCAGCTTAAGGGCTTGGGGGGAGGCACGCCGAGAAAGCAAGGCTGAGGAGGAAGACAGGGATGGAGAGCCTGACCCCGAGGGGGCTGAGATGTACCAACCTGAGGTGGGGAACCTGTCAGCAGGGCCCAGAACCATTTCTAGGAAGGGCAGCAGTGCCTCTAGCGGTGGCTTGTCTGAAGTGGAGCTAACAGACCGGAGGGAGAAAAGACAGCTCACATGGGACTTAGCAAGGCTGGAGAAGGAGGAGCAGAGGATGGCCCATGAATTACGACTGAAAGAAATAGATCTTCAGATCTTGAGAATCGGGGCACAACCTGTTCCTAATGGTGGCAGCCAAACCCAAGAGATCACCAGGGAACCTAAACCATACCTGCCAAAGGACATAGTAGCTAGCTATGGAGTGGGCGACGATATCGCCAAGTGGCTAGCGGCCTATGAGGTCTCGTTGAGGGCCCATGGGGTTCCAGAGAAGTACTGGGGAGGGGGATTGTACAAGTACATGCCTCCAGCTGGTAGGGATGCTTTATTGGCCCTCGAAGAGGATGAGCAGACCCACTACCCCACCATGAAACTGGCGCTCATCAGAAAGTTTGGACTAACACCTGTAAAGTACAGACAGAAGTTCAGGGGTAGTCACAAACTGGGCACGCAGAATTGGGTGGACTTCCTGGACTATGCAAAGAAGGCAATGGAAGGTTGGATTCAGGGCAGTGAAGTGAGGAACTACGAGGGGCTGTTTGACCTGGTACTGAAGGAACACCTGCTCGAGAAATGTTTCCCTGAACTGCGGCAACACCTGGTGGATAGCAAGCTGACCAATCCCCGGAAGCTTGCTGAGGAGGCGGACATTTGGGCTAGTACCCGGGTGTCCACAAGGGGGACTGGAGGGGATACTCAAAAGGCCGGACAGGGCGCCCCCCAGAAGAAAGAGGGAGGGGAAAAGAAAAAGGAGTTCTCCAAAGGCCCCCAAAATAACTTCCAAGGGAAGGGAACAGGATTCACCCCTAAGGCTAACCCACCCAGAAACCCTAATCCTGGCCAGAGTCAGCAGCCAAGGGTTGTCCATTGCTATGAGTGCGGTGGCGTTGGACACTATAAAGGAGATCCGAAGTGCTTGAAACGACCACCCCCTCCCACTGGAGGAAAGACCCCCGGAGTAGCTAGTGTAGTGCTCGGGGAGGAGATGCCCTTAACTAAGGGAAGGGAGTGGGCGGGTGTCACTTTAGTGTCCCTGGGAGAACGGGAGATGGTTCCCAAGATCCAGGTGCCCGCAAATACCGCAAAGTATGGGCAATGGGTCACCATCAACGGCCAAAGAGGGGAGGCTCTGAGAGATACAGGAGCCAGTATGACTATGGTGCGTAGCCAACTGGTGTCTCCAGAGCAGGTAATTCCCGATGTACTCCACCCAGCCGCGATGGCTGACGGCAGAACAGGCCACTATCCAGTGGCCGAGGTTCCCTTTGAATGGGGGGGGGTTGCAGGTTCACTTCGAGTTGCCGTAAGCCCTGCCGTGCCAGTCGATTGTCTGCTGGGGAATGACATGGAGCACAACGCTTGGAAGGAGGTGGAATACCGGACTCACACCGAGATGCTGGGTACACCTGACTGGGCCTGTGTTAGCACAAGGTCCACGACTACCCGAAGAGGGAGTTCATTTCGGCTGGAGCCTGGAACAAAGGCCCAGCCAGCTGCCAGTCAAGGGAAGAACCGAGGACAGGAGGAGCCTGCCTCGGCGTCCCCACCCCGTAGGACGGATAGGCCACCGGAGGTGGTGGACCAGGAGTCTGCGGTGGGGGACGTTACCAAACTGGAGGACCTACCCATCCCGGCCGAGTGGCACGTGGAGGGAGGCCCGTCCAGGGAGGAATTCTGCCAGGGCCAGAGGGAGTGCCCTACCCTTGAGGGGCTGAGGCGACAGGCCGAAGCCCAGGCAGCAGGGAACGTTGAAGGGAACTACAGTGTTTACTGGGAGGATGGCCTCCTCTACAGTGAACCCAAGGCACCCCTACATGGATCGTCACGAGCCTTGGTAGTCCCTCAACGTTATCGAGCCTTCCTTCTGGAGTTGGCTCACGAGATACCATTGGCAGGACACCTGGGGCAAGACAAGACCTTCGCCCGTCTTGTCCCACACTTTTATTGGCCTCAGATGAAAGTGTCGTCCGATACCTACTGCCGGACATGTGTGTCTTGCCAAGCCAGTGGGAAAACAGGGGTGAAGCTGAAAGCTCCCCTGGAACCACTTCCTGTCGTTAGCACCCCCTTTGAAAGGGTGGGCATCGACATTGTGGGTCCATTAGATCCGCCAACTACAGCTGGTCACCGGTTTATCCTGGTTCTGGTGGATCATGCCACACGGTACCCAGAGGCAAAACCTCTGAGGACCATAACAGCACCTGTTGTGGCTAGGGCCCTGATGGGAATCTTTACCCGAGTGGGTTTTCCCAAGGAAGTTGTGTCCGACAGGGGGACCAACTTCATGTCAGCGTATATGCGGGCGATGTGGAAGGAGTGTGGAGTGACCTACCGGTTCACAACTCCTTACCACCCCCAGACCAATGGTCTGGTGGAAAGGTTTAACAAAACCTTGAAGGGCATGATCAGAAGTCTGCCTGAAAGCCTGCGGAGGAAATGGGACGTCCTCCTACCCTGTTTACTTTTTTCCTACAGGGAAGTGCCACAGAAGGGAGTGGGCTTCAGCCCCTTCGAGCTTCTGTATGGGCACCCTGTACGTGGACCTCTCAACCTGGTGAGAGACGGATGGGAAAGAACTCCCAGAAAGCTTCCCCAGGATGTGGTGAGCTACATGCTGGCCTTCCGGAGCCAAATGGCTAAGTTGTGGAAGCAAGCTTCTGACAACTTGGAAGCCAGCCAAGCAGTGATGAAGGCGTGGTATGACCACAATGCTCACCCGGTGGAGTTGGAGCCTGGCCAGAAGGTGTGGGTGATCGAACCGGGAGAGCTTAGCGCCCTCCAGGATCGCTGGTCAGGACCCTTTGAGGTGTTGGAGAAGAAGGGTAAGGCTACCTACTTGGTGGACCTGAAGACCCCTCGTCAGCCCCTGCGGGTGCTGCATGCCAACCGCCTCAAACCCCACCATGAGAGGCCCGAAGTCATCTTGATGATGGTGACTGACGGAGGAGAGGACGTGGAAAGCGAGCCTCTCCCTGATCTGTTTGCGTCTCAAGAGAAGGATGGGTCGGTGGAGGGAGTGATTCTCTCCCCATCTCTAACTCCTGAACAGCAGGAGGACTGTCGCCAGGTCCTGGGGCAGTACTCCTCGTTGTTCTCCCTTGTCCCGGGTAGGACTCACCTGTGCGTCCATGACGTGGACACAGGAGACAGCCCACCTGTGAAGTCCAAGATCTACCGGATGTCAGACAAGGTGAAGGCCAGCATTCATAGTGAAGTCACTAAGATGCTGGAGCTAGGAGTGATCGAACCTTCTAGCAGCCCCTGGTCCAGTCCGGTGGTGTTAGTACCAAAAGCTGCACCACCGGGTGCCCAACCAGAACTGAGGTTCTGTGTGGACTATCGGGGACTGAATTCAGTGACCAAAACTGATGCTCATCCGATCCCTAGGGCGGATGAATTGATTGACCGGCTGGGAGCTGCCCAATATCTAAGTACCTTTGACCTTACCTCAGGGTACTGGCAGATCTCTTTGACTGATGGAGCAAGGGAAAGGTCAGCCTTCTCCACGCCCAATGGCCACTACCAGTTCTGTGTAATGCCCTTTGGGCTCAAGAACGCACCTGCCACGTTTCAGCGCCTGGTAAACCAGATCCTCACCGGAATGGAGAGTTTCTCTGCTGCTTATCTGGATGACATAGCCGTCTTCAGTAACAGCTGGGAGGATCACTTGCGTCACCTGCAAGCTGTTCTCCAGGCCCTGAGACAAGCTGGATTGACGATCAAGGCCAGCAAGTGCCAGATCGGGCAGGGGTCGGTAGTGTACCTTGGACACTTGGTGGGTAGGGGAGCGGTGCAACCCCTCCAGGCGAAGATCGAGGCCATCATGGCCTGGGAACCCCCCAAGACACAGACTGAGGTCCGAGCATTTTTGGGCCTCACGGGATACTACCGCCGCTTCGTGAAGGGGTACGGTACCATCGTAACCCCCCTCACGGAGCTCACGTCCAAGAAACAACCTCGACGGGTAGTCTGGACGGAGGCTTGTCAGCAAGCCTTTGAGAGATTGAAGAAAGCCATGTGCGAGGCCCCGGTCTTAAGGGCCCCAGACTTTTCCAAGGAGTTCATTGTCCAGACAGATGCATCAGAACATGGCATTGGGGCAGTGTTATCGCAGCTCAACGAAGAGGGTCTGGATCAACCCGTGGTCTTCCTATCCCGGAGACTACTTCCCAGGGAACAGAAGTGGAGTGCAATAGAGCGTGAAGCCTTTGCAGTGGTATGGGCTCTGAAGAAGTTGCGGCCATACCTGTTTGGCTCGCACTTCCTAGTTCAGACCGACCACAGACCCCTTCGTTGGCTGATGCAAATGAAGGGGGAGAATCCCAAGTTGTTGAGGTGGTCTATTTCCCTACAGGGAATGGACTTTCAGGTGGAACATCGGCCTGGAGTGGACCACGCCAATGCAGACGGTCTCTCAAGGTATTTCCGCCTTAGTGATTAGAACTCCCAAGGGGTTGGGTAGCTCTCCCCACTTTCAGCTGGGGGGGACGCGTGTTAGACCTGTCAGCCCTTTGGGTGGTCCCTCCTCATCATTATTTATTTTGTCCCACTTTTGCCTCAAACCCTGTTTGAATTTTTCCTTTTTGGGAACCACCAGACTTTTTCGTGTTGCTGCAGATTCAGGGAGCCATTTTACCTACCCCTGAAACTTCTGTCTGAGGGCCTGAAGCACAAAATGGTGGCCACCTGTGACATCACCAGCATCCACTGGAACCTACTAGCACCTTCCAGAACATTCCAGAACCCTGTGACCGTTGGAGGCGGTTTAGAATGTTGGGAAGCTAAGACAGAGGGTTGGCAGTTGGAGCTGGCAGTTGGCACCTGACTGGTGAAGAGAGAGCAGCACAACAGTGAAGGAGGAAGGAGTGAAGCAGCAGGGGTGGAAACTTGTGCCTGGAGTGGGGTCCATAAACCCACCCTTGATACTAGTCCCTACTGATGGATCCCAGCCTGTAGCCCTGTGTGGGAAGAAGCCAGAAAAACTCATCCTAAGGACCTGGACAGCAGGAACAGGCCTTAGAAGCAGAAAGCAGCAAGATCCTGACCTGGAAACTGGTTTCCCTGGAGTCCGGCGTCGAGTAGCCTAAGACCTGGAGTCCGAGGTGGAGAAGCGGCGCTGACTGAAGAAGCAGACGTCGTACCCGGAGCCGCCTGAGGTCGTGAGAGGGCGCCGACGGAGGTCGTGAGGAATACCAAAGGTCGAGGAGGAAGTTAACCGAGGTCGAGTGAGCGGCGTCATCGGAGGAGTGAAGTCCACCCTCCGGAGTCGTCGGAGACCGAGGTGAAGTGTACCGGAGGTCGGGAGTGAGGATCGCACTCCGGAGTCGCCCGGAACCTGAGAGGAGGAGCACCGGAGGTCGGGGGTGAGGATCGCACCCCGGAGTCGCCGGAAGTCGACATCGAGGCCAGGCCGGCCGACGTCATCGAAGCCGAGAGCGCCATCGGACCGGAGCCGCCCGAAGTCGACATCGAGTAGAGACTGCCCGACGCCGTCGAATCGGAGGTCGAGATCGAACCGAGGCCGCCGACATCGGACCGGACCCGCCTACCGGCGTCGTCTAGAACTGACATTGTGCCGAGGCCGCCGAGACCGCACCGGAACCGCCTCACGGCATCGACACGACTCCAGCGGCGTCGGAGCATCAGAAAAAGGGCAGTAAGTGGAGTAGAGGGCGCCTAAGGCCCTGTGGAGACCTGAGAGACTGCTCTAAGGGGCTAGGGAGGTGCTGGAACCAACCTGACTGTGCCAGGGGTGAATTGGGACTAACCTAGAGAGGTTGTGTGGAGAGAGAAAGCCAGGGCACTGGTATTCCCCCCTTGATCTACCTCAGTTTAGGCCTCAGCCTTGTCCCAGCCAGGGAGTAGAACCCCTCAAGCCTTCCACAACCCTACAAGCTGTGCCTGGGCCAAATCAGCCCTTAGGAATTGAAAAGTGATCTGATTACATGAGTGTTGCTGTATACTCTTAATTATTTATTGGGGGGCCCTGTATTTATTGTGGTTAACCTATTTATTGCTTCACTATATTTATTGGTCCACAGGACTTGTTGGTGTACAATATTTATTGGTGACAGTATTTATTGCCTCAGAATATTTAATTGCCTGTATAACCTGCACTGTTATTTATGTCCTTTATATTTATGATCACCCCTATTTATTGAATCTCCAGACAGTATTTATTTGATCTGCACTATTTAAAATTTGTATATTGTGATTGACTTATTTATTTTCTCCAATCAGCAACTAAGAGAAAAAGCAGATAAAGAAAGTTATTTTCATAATTTTTACGGTGTAGAGTCGTTTTTGGAACGGATGCACGCATGGTTATTGTTTGGGTATGTTGTATGCTTGGCACGGAGCCTGATTCCTGACCACTCGAGCCAAGCTACCACAGTGTGTCCGGAAGACCACCACCACCCCTTTTAGTGTGGGAGTGGGTTTTCCAACAGTACCTTTACCCTGTGCAATGCACTACAGCATTATGACGAAGCCCAATCGCACCTCCAGTCAACAACTGGAAGATGAGAGTGAGCCACACATTGACCATGCATTTCACAGTTTCCATTACAACACTGGAGTACACAATATCATAAAATTCGCTAGTTGAGGATGTAAATTCAAGATATGGTGACCATTGTGACTGTGTGACTAGCTAAAATGAGTGTCTGCTTATTATCAATGATCCATTTTATAGCTTATTGTGGAACGCTGCCTCTGGTTTTAAAACCACCAGTGATGGATGGCAGGTCTAACTTGGTTCCACTGTACACAACAACACTTTACGCCACTCTAGGCTGTTCCACTCAGCGCTGTTACACTCTACGTCACTCCACTGTACGCCTTTCTAATCTACGGCACTCCATTATACCCTACTCCACTATATGCTATTCCTCTGTACGTAACTAAACTCTGTCACTTCACTCTATGCTATTCCACTCTATGGGACTCCACTCCATACCACTCCACTATACTGTATACCACTGTACGCAACTACATTGTATGCCACTCCACTGTATGACACCCAACTCTATGCCACTCCTCTGTACACTAGTCCACTGTACGCCACTCCACTGTGCCCTAGTGTGTGCCACTACACTCTACACCGCTCCACTGTACAACATAGTAGTGTACACCAATCCACTCTATGCCACTACACTCTATACCAGCTCACTCCACACTACACCTCTAAACTCTATGCCACTCCACGGTAGGCCACTCCATTCTACACTGTTCCACTCTACTGTACGCCACTCTACTGTACGCCACTCTACTGTACGCCACTCTACTGTACGCCACTCTACTGTACGCCACTCTACTGTACGCCACTCTACTGTACGCCACTCTACTGTACGCCACTCTACTGTACGCCACTCTACTGTACGCCACTCTACTGTACGCCACTCTACTGTACGCCACTCTACTGTACGCCACTCTACTGTACGCCACTCTACTGTACGCCACTCTACTGTACGCCACTCTACTGTACGCCACTCTACTGTACGCCACTCTACTGTACGCCACTCTACTGTACGCCACTCTACTGTACGCCACTCTACTGTACGCCACTCTACTGTACGCCACTCTACTGTACGCCACTCTACTGTACGCCACTCTACTGTACGCCACTCTACTGTACGCCACTCTACTGTACGCCACTCTACTGTACGCCACTCTACTGTACGCCACTCTACTGTACGCCACTCTACTGTACGCCACTCTACTGTACGCCACTCTACTGTACGCCACTCTACTGTACGCCACTCTACTGTACGCCACTCTACTGTACGCCACTCTACTGTACGCCACTCTACTGTACGCCACTCTACTGTACGCCACTCTACTGTACGCCACTCTACTGTACGCCACTCTACTGTACGCCACTCTACTGTACGCCACTCTACTGTACGCCACTCTACTGTACGCCACTCTACTGTACGCCACTCTACTGTACGCCACTCTACTGTACGCCACTCTACTGTACGCCACTCTACTGTACGCCACTCTACTGTACGCCACTCTACTGTACGCCACTCTACTGTACGCCACTCTACTGTACGCCACTCTACTGTACGCCACTCTACTGTACGCCACTCTACTGTACGCCACTCTACTGTACGCCACTCTACTGTACCCCACTCTACTGTACGCCACTCTACTGTACCCCACTCTACTGTACCCCACTCTACTGTACCCCACTCTACTGTACCCCACTCTACTGTACCCCACTCTACTGTACCCCACTCTACTGTACCCCACTCTACTGTACCCCACTCTACTGTACCCCACTCTACTGTACCCCACTCTACTGTACCCCACTCTACTGTACCCCACTCTACTGTACCCCACTCTACTGTACCCCACTCTACTGTACCCCACTCTACTGTACCCCACTCTACTGTACCCCACTCTACTGTACCCCACTCTACTGTACCCCACTCTACTGTACCCCACTCTACTGTACCCCACTCTACTGTACCCCACTCTACTGTACCCCACTCTACTGTACCCCACTCTACTGTACCCCACTCTACTGTACCCCACTCTACTGTACCCCACTCTACTGTACCCCACTCTACTGTACCCCACTCTACTGTACCCCACTCTACTGTACCCCACTCTACTGTACCCCACTCTACTGTACCCCACTCTACTGTACCCCACTCTACTGTACCCCACTCTACTGTACACCACTCTACTGTACACCACTCTACTGTACACCACTCTACTGTACACCACTCTACTGTACACCACTCTACTGTACACCACTCTACTGTACACCACTCTACTGTACACCACTCTACTGTACACCACTCCAGTCTCCGCCACTCCACTCTATGGCCCTCCTCTCTATGCTATTCGACTGTACACCACTTAACCGAACGCTATTTGATTCTACGCCACTCCACCTAGGGCACTCCACTCTAACTTATTCTACTCTATGGCACTCCACTCTAGGTATTCCACTCTATGCCACTCCACGGTATGCCACTACACTACTCTTCTCTATTCCATTCTATACCACTCCACTCTACGCCACTCCCCTCTATGATATGCTACTCTAAGCTACTCCACTATATAATATTCCTCTCTACGCCACTCCATTCTACTCCATTCTACACCATTCCACTCTGTCATTTCACTCTATACCACTTCACCCTACAATACTTGACTCTACTCCACTCTACAGTAATTCACTCTACCCTATTCTGCTCTAAGCCACTCCACTGTACGGTATTCCACTCTACTCCACTCCACTGTATGTCACTCCATTCTATGCCGTTCCACTCTTTGCCACTCAACTTTACACTATTCCACTCTATGCCACTTCATTCTATGCTATTTCACTCGTTTCCACTAGCCTTTACACCACTATTTCTGCGGGGAATTGACTGCAAATATAATCCCACACTATATCTGTGAAGACTTGAACATGCTATATTCACACACTATCGCTGCAAGGACTATCTTAATACACTATCTCTACGGGGATTCGAACATGACTATATTTACACACTATCTCTGCAGGAACTTGTACATGACTTTAATCAGACACGTTCTCTTGGGGGGGGTTGAACATGACTATAATCACACACTATCTGTACGGTACCTGGGCATCAGTCCAGTGACACATTATCTCATGTTACTTCTTTCTGCATGGACTTGAATATTAGTATAATCACAGCCATATCTTTGGGGATTATTATTGCACAGCCATATGAAGAAGATGATGCCTAGTGGTGATATTGATTAAAAATAATCAGGTAATCTCAGCCTGGATTGATCATCTAGCCACATTGCAGGAACTTTGGCATCTAAATTAACATGTATTTGCCATATCCCTTAAACTTTGAGAGCACTCAGCAACAGGTTAAATATCTGAGAATGGCCATCCATGCATTCAGTATGCAATGGTGTTCAAGTTATAAAATATACTTATTTTGAGCTCTTTTAAAAGCATAGCTATTTGATGCAGTTTATTTTATTACCTATACTTTTCAGTCACTATATTAAATCCCAAATTGGTTCACGATTGCCCTTTATTAGTTGTCTGCAGCCAGAACATTGCAACCAATGAGGTAACTTTTGCCCAGAATAACTTTATTCCTGGTGTTTTCTTGCAATACATCCACATTTCTATGGCATGCTTTCAGATTTGTATGCCATTATAAGGAATGCAGAGACCTTTTCTTAAGAGTTTACTCATATTATGTTATGCAACATAGTGTGTTTCCTTTACATTTACTGTACAATGTCTAGTTGAGCGATTGCTAAAGGCTTAGTAAAGGAAAATAGACCTTATTGCAGGCACCAAATTGGAAATGTTTTGTTTGCACCAATTGTATATTTTGCAAAGATTATAAAGTCCCAAAAAATGGATACATTTTCAACAGCAAATGCTACCTTAATATGTGGGGTGAATGTCATTTAATTCAGTAAGATAATATTAATAAAGGCTCATTTAGGGAACAACCATCTCAAATACTAAATCGAAAGTTACAAATTCCGTTTTGATGCTGAGAAGGCAGCATAGTATCACTTTGATTTTCAAACAGAGAAACAACTGACTGTAGCCCAGAACTGCTGCTGGGTGCATGCAGGAGGGCCTGTTTGGAAATGCACATCTGAGTAACTGATCACTCTTCTCTTTGATCATGCACTCAAAAGTTGATTTTTCCCACCTGGTTAACCACTCTTCTTCTATTATTATATGTGTCTTCTGTAATTGTTCTGTGTTGCTGTCCTGGTTGCCTTACGCTACATACATTTAAAACACAGTTATTATCGTGTGAATGTTGGAAAAATGGTGGATGTTTGGAAATGCAAAGCTGAGAAAAACTGTGCCTTCACACAAGCTGCTTAATGCACAATACATAAGTACATCCAGGCATGTTGTTCACTCTGCAGAATTGTCAATTGCTGTGATTACCAGGATATGTGATGTTAATACTACAAGCCTACTAGTAATTTAGCAAATATCTCTGTCAGTTTAAATCTGCTGGATGTTTAAACCACACAAAATGTTGTGACAGTTTCAGCATTTGGTGGAATTGTGTGATTTTCCACAAAGCACAAGAAACTCCAAAAATGCCAAACGTTCACAAAATGTCTCAAATGTGCAAGCCAACACAAAATTGCAAAATCCATGGCCCACTTGTTCCTGTGTGCAAAATTCATTAACAGGAGGATTTTCTATTTTGCGTTTCACAAGAAAGTTTCACTTAACTCTTATTAGGAGTCTTCTTATAAATACCACATTAATGCCTGCAGTGATGTCAGTTTTACTGATAGTGATTACCAATATTTTTTTTTTTTTAAACCGTTTATTACAGATCTTAAAAGTATACAAGTATGGGCCCACAACCTTCCGGCCGGCCGCTAGCGATGGTAGGAACATACGACATACATTTATGGAACACGTGGTATTACGGATGAGCATTTCTCAGTAGGTAACAATGTCAAAGGCCACATCGTCCAGACCCCATTATGCGGTTTCATTTTAAATTAAGAACAACAAAAATTAAAACCACACCCACAAGGCAACCCACAATCGATAATAGCAGCACGTGCTCCCCTAGAGGGGGGGTCCCAACTGTACACAGAAGTATAAAGAGGGGGAAGAGAACAGAGCGAGGACTGGGGGAACCCAATGCCCGGCAGCGGGGGAGTGAGTCGGCTAAGGGGACGGGGCTGGCGAGGCAGCAGGCAGCAGCGGTGGTGCACAGATACCCCCTCGGTAGGCGTTCCAGGGGCCCCATACTTTCACCCATGTCCCAGGCTTACCCCTCGCCACATACACCACCTTTTCTCGAAACATGCACCAGTCCATGTGTTCTTTCCAGGCCGAGACCGTCGGGGGCCTCTGGGACCCCCACAGTTGAGCAATATCACGCTTGGCTATCATGTATCCCAGAGTCACCCACCACGTCTGCGGCGCCGAGTAATCAGTCGGTTCCCACACATTCAACAGGCATCTTCTCGCTTCAGGCAACAGCGCCACATGCGTAACCAGTCGCAGCACCTCATGTACACCACGCCAGAACCCTTCCACCTCCGGGCACTCCCACAAAATATGCAGAAAGGTCCCCAAAGCACCACACCCACGCTTACACAACCCATCTCCAGCATAGCCCATACGCAGAAGCTTTGGCCCCGTCATGTAGACCCGGTGGAGTATCTTGAGCTGGATGAAGCGAAGGCGAGCCGGTATGGCCACCTCCTTCGGGGAGGCCACCGCGGAGGTCCAGTCCTCGTCGTCCAACTCCAGCCCGTCGGCAACCCAAGCCGCACGAAGGGCAGTCAGCAGGCCCGAGCGGTCGTTTATCAGCTTTTTGTAGATCAGTGAGATCGTGCTGTCCGGGACGTGTCCATCCAGCACTCTATCCTCCAGGGGGGAATATTCTGGGATGGAGGCAACGTCCGAGAAGACAGAGCCCAGCGCATGACGGACCTGCAAATACCGAAAGTATTCACTGCCCTGCAACTGAAATTCCGTCTGCAACATTTCGAACGTTTTAAATCCTCCCCTCGTCCAGAGATCCCCCACTGTACTGATACCTATTATGTCCCACTTCTCAAAGCCCTTAGAGGTCCACAGGGAGCCTAACCGCTCAGACGCGTATAGTGGTGACGCCCGGGTCAAGCGGTCCTTCCACCCCATAGCTGCATTGGCCGCGTGCCAGACTTGCACCATGACACGCGTGGGGCCCGTCAGACGAGCATCGGGCGCGCCAGAGTAGAGCGCTCGATTGTAGTCGCCACCTGGCAGGAGCATCTTGTCCATTTCAAATGCCGGGTTTAAGGCGGGCCCGAATAGGCCATGGTTAATGGCAGCGAGCTGGGAGGCCCAATAGTACCGTTTAATATCCGGGAGGGCAATCCCCCCCGTCAAACCATGGGAGCGTCAACTTCGCCAGGGCAATGCGCGGCCTCCCGTCCCAGAACAGGCGGCGTTGCAGACTCTCCACCTCACGGAAGTAGCGCGCCGGGACTAAGTCCATAGTGTTCTGCAAAGCGTACAGGAAACGCGGCAGAGACATCATCTTGAACAATGCCGCCCGGCCGAGCGGCGAAAGCGGCAGGCGCCGCCAGCGTGCGACATCTACCCGCAGACGCTGGAGGGGGGGAAGCAGATTACGTTCATACCGGGCCTCCGGGTCCAGAGTAATGAAGACACCCAGGTACCGAAATCCCTGCGGGGCGATCTGAATCGGACAGCCCCGCGGGAGAATAGGAGCCTCCCCAGAGAGAACATACACACACGATTTAGCCCAGTTGATGACGAGACCGGAGTTACGACCAAACGATTGTAAAACATCAACTAGCACTATAAGTGATTTACGTAGGGAGGCTAGGTACAGAAGGATGTCATCAGCGTATAGGGATACGCGGTCCTCATACTCGGGGGTCCAACGGAGACCACGGATGGAAGGCTCCCACCGCAGCCACTCCGCCAGGGGCTCCAAGGCAAGCGCAAAAAGAAGGGGCGACAAGGGACAGCCCTGTCGCGTGCCCCGGCCCAGCTCAAACGGGGCCGATACTCTTCCGCTCACGACCACCTGCGCCAAGGGGCCCGCATACAACAATTTGACCCAACTGATGAATCCTGGGCCAAATCCGAACTTCGCAAGCATCGCCCAGATGTATGGCCACTCAAGCGTGTCAAACGCCATGGTGGCGTCTAAGGACGCCAAAATGGCCGGTTCCCGTATAAATGGGACGGGCGCGAGCACCCCATGCAAACGCCGCAGGTTAAGGGCTGTGTTGCGATGGGGAATAAAGCCAGACTGGTCCTGATGAACCAGATCTCCCACCACACCGACCAGCCGATTGGCGAGTACCTTGGCGAGAATTTTGGGCTCCGCATTCAGTAGTGAGATAGGCCGATAAGAAGTAACCCGATCCCGAGGTCTCCCCTCCTTGTGAATCACCACGATTGTAGCCAGACGCTGGTCAAGCGGGAGGGAGCCCAGCGAGTGGGCCGCGAGGAACATTGCGCGGAGGTGAGGCGCCAATGTATCCGGTCGCAGCTTATACAACTCGATCGGGATACCATTCGGGCCCATGGCCTTGCCAGAAGCGACCGAGCGTATGGCGAGGGCGATTTCGTCGGAGGTGGGAGCGGCGTCCATCGACACCCTGTCCTCCCCGGAAAGGGAAGGCAGCGCGATATCCCTAAGCAGGGCACGGGAATCCTCTTCCGAGCAAGAAGAGACAGGGGAATACACCTCGCGGAAATAATCCGCGAAACAGGAGACAATTTCTTCTGGCTCAGTTACACACACACCATTCGTTTTCTCAATCAGCGGGACCACACGATTCGCTCTCTCCTTTTTATCCAACCACGCTATCAGTTTACCAGCCTTATCACCCACATCATACAGTCGCCCCTGTTGCTCTCTACTAAGGCCCCTGGCCGCCTCCGTAACGAGGGCCCTATAAGCCGCTTGTTTGAGCTGGAGGACATGTAGTGCAGCATCCGTCACCCCGTCTTCTAGATTACCCTCCAGCTCAGCTATTTCAGCCTCCACCCGGGTCACCTCCTCCCGCTCACGCCTCCGGGCGTGGGAAATAAGGGATAGGGCCTCCCCTCCAAGTACTGTTTTGAAGGTCTCCCACAGGGAGATAGCTGAAGGCACTGACCCCACATTCTCATCAAAATAGCGCAGGAGGGATTTAATCAAGTCAGCGCGAATGGTGGGGTCACGCAGGTACCAGGAATTGATTGGGACCACCCTGCTCTCACCCCTCGGAAAGACATCGAAATGCAGCAGAAGCGGGGAGTGGTCCGAGATACCCCGTGCCAAATTGCGCACCTCCCCCACCCTCCCGACACAGGCCGCCGGGACAAGGACATAATCAAGCCGTGAGAGACTACCATGGGCCCCCGAGTGGAAAGTGTATTGCAGCTGCTTGGGATGTTTTAAGCGCCAGCAGTCCACCAATCCCAGTGCGTCCAAGAGGCCGGATAGCCACGCCTGTGCCCGGGGGAGGTCCCTAGGGGGGTGACGATCCACAGTCCCAGAAACCACCGCGTTGAAATCCCCCCCCCACCACCAGAAGCCCCCCCGGAAGGCCAAGGAGGAGGCGCCCCAGGTCTGCAAAGGTGGTCGACTGCAACCCCGGTGGGACGTACACTGACACAAAAACAACCACTTTGCCCTCCATTCTCCCCACCAAGACAGTGTAACGTCCCCTGTCGTCGTGGAGCACCTCATCAATTTCTAACGGGAGCAAGTTCTTTACCATGATACCCACACCCCTCGAGCCTGACGTGAAGCCCGAGTGGGCCACGAGGCGGTAGCCACGCCGATTCATGGCGCAAAAGGAATTACCAATAAGGTGTGTCTCCTGCAGGAAAACTACATCGGGCGAGAGTCGCTTCAGATACTGTAGGACCACACCTCGTTTGATCCTGTCCCCCAGACCATTAACGTTCCACGACAACAAAGTTAATTCCCTACCCCCCATCATACACAGAAACCCTCATTCGTCCCCCCGAGAGCACAGTAGAACCAACACAAAAAAAGGGTTGCCTTGTGATAATAACGAACAACACCCCATCCCTGCCCACCCACCCCAACAGAACTCCCCCCTCCCTGCACCCCTGCATGAGCCCAGACAGCCCCCCCAACGTGCAGTGTGCCTGTCACCCCATAGATAGTTAAACTAACTAAACCCCCAGAGGAGGAGGGAGAACCCCCAAGAGACCCCACACAACCTCCATAGGAGGGGAACTTAAGCAATCCGACGTATGGTCAAAAGTGGCATCATGTTTGTCCCGAGCGAGGCCTAATATTAGTCCCTCAGTCTTGATCCGGCGAGCCCTCTCCCCCGGCCGCTCCCCCCCGCCACCCCGATCCCGAGACAGAGTATCCAGCCAGTCCCCGGCCGCTTCGGGACGATCAAAAAAGTGTGTGCGACCATCCACCTCCACTCGCAGCTTAGCTGGGAAAAGCATGGCATATTTGAGATTTAGGTCCCGAAGACGACGCTTGACACCAAGGAAGCTCAGTCTCTGCTTCTGAACCGCAGGGGTGAAATCAGGATAGAAATTAATGTCCATATTGTCAAGTCTAATCGGTCCCTGTAGTCTGGAGGATTGCAGGATAGCGTCTCTGTCCCGAAAATTAAAAATCCGGGCAATGAGAGGTCTCGGAGCGGCTCCGACCTTAGGCCTTCCCCCAGGAACCCTGTGGGCCATCTCTACAGCAAAGAATTTACTCAGCCCCCGTGGCTGGAGATGGGTAACAATCCGGTCCTCCACGAAAAGGTCCGCCGCCGCCTCCTCACGTCCCTCAGGCACCCCTATGATACGGATGTTGTTCCTCCGGGCCCGACTCTCGGAGTCCTCCAGGCGGCGATCCATCAGCGCACTCGCCCGAGCGGCACCTCCGTTTGTAGGGCCGCCACATCTGTCGTAAGGCCCGATGCGGTGTGTGCCAAAGAATCGACTCGGTCGTTGGTCTTGGAGAGATCGGCCCTTACCAGGCCAACATCCACGAGGACCGAGTCGATCTTCTGCGCCAGTGTATCAAAACGCCGGCCCACAGAGGCCTTCATCTCGGCGATGGCGCCCATGACATCCCGCAGAGTCAGGTCCGTGGGCAGATCGGGGGCATCAGTAGGGCCCTCAGGGGACCTGCGTGGCACCTCGGGAGATCCCTTCTGGAGGGTATAGCGATCCATGCTGTTGGACTGATGGGCTGCGCCACGCCGGGTCGATTTTACCTTTGCCCGATCACCATCTTGTTTCGTGGCCATGGTCCCAGTCTCCCGGTCGCACCAGCCACGTCGTGAAGGGCGGGCAAGCCGGTCCACGGGCTCCGGGGGGGTGCCACCCCAGATCTGCGGGGCGGATCACAGCCGGCGGGCAGGCAGGGTCCCCCGGCGAGGCCACACCAACACACAAAGCCCCGCGACCCAACCTCGCATAGACAGCAAGGAGGGTGCGAAAGCGAAAGTGAAAGTGCGGGTTACGCGAGCCACCAAGCCCAGCCCGCCGCTGTTGTTCACTTCGTCACTGGATCGCCCCACAACGCAAATCCGGGGTTCGGCTAGGAGAAGGCCGCAAACCTCAATCGGTGCTAAAGTCGGTGTCCGAGGTCCGATTTGGAAGCGGAAAACGGGCGCCACCTCAGCTCAGGCTCACCAACACAGTCCCCTCATCTGGGACAGGATATGCTCAGGATAGTCATAGGAGGTCGCGGAGGTCCTCGGGAGCCTCGCACCTACGCGGCCATCTTGGTTGCGCGCTAGGCTCCTCCTCGATTACCAATATTTTAATAGATAAATAATGCAATCTCCCTTAGCATTCTTGGTGGTGGAAGCGGGCACCAAAATTGTCTCTTGCACTGACGACACGCAGCTTATCTTCTTGTGTGATAAAGGCTCTGACTTTGATGGGGCAATGATTAATTCCTGCCTCACAAAGGTTTTTAATTGGCTCAAGGTAAACCAGCTGAAATGCAGTCCAGACAAGACGGAAGTGGTTTTCTTTGGTGGTCATGAGACACCTGACTGGAGCTCTTGGTGGCCCAAGGATTTGCCACCTCAGCCCGTTGAAAAAGAGAAAGTAAAAAATCTAGGAATAATCATTCACAAATCATTGTCTATGCGCTTTCAGATTCAGCACCTCTCAGGCGTTTGCTTCAGTTTAAAAATAATTTTGCCACTCCTACCGCTGGAGGGCAGAAGGATCGTTGTGCAGGCTCTTGTGACATCTAAGCTCAACTATCTTAAATTGTCTATACCTTGGTATCCCTAAATCTCTGACCCAGCGTCTGCAAGTGGTCCAAAATGCGGCTGCCAGAGCCATCACGCGATCTAGTCCTAGAACCTGCATGACCCCGGTTCTTAAATCTTTGCACTGGCTCCGTATCAAAGATCAGATTTAAGGCCTTGACCATCTTTTTTAAAGCTTTCCACAAGGTTGGTGCTGAGTACCTTAATAAACGTGTCAACCGTTATTCAACGTCCAGACCCTTGCGGTCCTCCAATACTAATTTGGCCACACTGCCCAAAATACGTCTTACTCGTACTGGCGGCAGATCCTTTGGTTTTCTGGGTGCAAAATCATGGAATAGCCTGCTGGAATCCTTGTGGTTTGACCCTAACTTACGTTCTTTTAGAAAGAGCTTAAAGACATGGTTGTTTCAATAAAATACTGGCTCCTTCACTCCTCCCTTATCGCCGCGCAAGCACCAGGACACTCTTGTTTGAGTAGCTGTGCACTCTACTAAATACTCGTTTTCATTTCATTTCAATTCAAAGTGACTTGGCATTCGTTGAAAGGTTGAGTTCAAAGCTATCAAGGTTCAAGTAATTAAGCCAAGTTGGTATGGTGTCAGGGGCGTTGCTGCATTCCTGTCTGAAGCATTAATTCAATAAGCTAGTGCATACTGGCAGATGCAGTGAATGAAATTCAGTTCAAACATTTGCATTAAAGTTCTAGATTACAGTGGTTTGTACAGAACTTACTGGACACCCAGTTTACCTGGTAGTTTTGGATGTTGCTTCTTCCTGTGTGTTGCATCTATGCACCTTTGTGTACTTCTTTCCCCATTGCACTCTGTTGCTCTCTGTCGTCTGTGTGCTTCTTCCTATCCCCTTCTGGTTATGCTCACCCTTGTGTAATTCCCTCTGTTGCTTTGTCACCTGTGTGCTTCTCCGCCAACCACTCCATGTTGTTGTATTGCTTGTTGCTCCTACTTCCCAACTTTGGAATCAGTGTTGCTTCCCCACGCCATACTCTCTTGCTCTTTTCTTTTCCTTGCCACCCCTGTACTCCTCCGTTGGCTTCTGGCCTGTATGCTTCTCTCTCGCCCGCTCCATGCTGGTCTCTTGCTAATTGCTTCTCCTTCCCTCACCTGTGCCCTTGTATTGATCCAGCCCTCCCATATTGCTTCCTCTATCCTGTGTTGTGCCCCTACCCACTTAAAAAAATTGCTTTTGTACGTTTGCTTTCTATTTAGCTACAAATTCAACATGGATCTGCATGAGAACAAAAAAATAGCACCTGCTTCGTTTTATAGGTGTATGCCTACAAAAGTATGTGGGGAGTGGCTGTGTCAAAGGTCTGGGGTGATCATGGGAGATGGGGCAGCTTGGCAGAGAGAAGGTCCAGGAAAGCAGGTACAGTGGAGGAGGGAGGCAGGAAAACAGGTGCCTCAGAGAAGGCAGGAAAAAGAATGACTGATGGGGGTTGGGGTGTGAAAAACAAGTAAAGGTGAAGTAAGGAGAGGGAGGGGCAAGCAGACATGAGTCACAGAGAGAGGGTGGTCACAGAATGGCAGCGATCAGAGAGGTTGGGGCATTTTCTTTGTTGCAGATCTTGAAATCACAAAATCTTACAGGATCAACATAGGAGTTAATATCTAAAGACGTGCCTCTCCCCTCTCACCTTCTCCTACATCCATGTGCCATACCATGAGTGTGTTGCTGCTGACTAAATCCCAAGGCTGCGACCTTCGCTTAAAAAATTGCTTCACTGACTGCGTAGGAAAGAGAAACAGCTCTGTTGGAGGTGTCAACCCACTTTGTGAAGGCCTGTGAGCCTTCAGACATTCATCCCACTGGAGTACTATCTTCTTGCTGTGACTTCAGCTGCCCAAACTATGAGAGTCCGTATATCGGTCTACTCCACACCCATTGATAGCACCCGCCCCTTCCCAACCCAAACTCATCCCATTATTACCAGGAGTAGAAAACTGGAGATGTTCCAAAAGGTCGAACCAGATGGAATTTAACAGGGGTAAAATTATTCGTGATTAGCACTGGGACATGTGGCATTTTGGGTGGATTAAGCTTCAAAATCCACACGTATTTTCTGATGATTTTGGAGGGCGAAACTTGTAGTAGGAGATAATTTTCCAACTTAGTAAATACCAAGCCCTGCTTTGTTTTATATCGTGCAGTACTTATCTCCAAACACCTTAAGTCAGTTAGAAAGACGATCTAAGACTGTACTATGAAACCGTGTGCCCATAGGAAACCAGACACTGCACTCTGACCTATTTTGATTTTTGCTCCCAAGAGCTACATAGCCCCTTCAGAAACGCTTGTCGACCTCGAACAAAGTATAGATATAGTTTATCCACATACTCTTAAGTGGCAATTCTAATGTGACCACAAATACAAAATATTACTAAGCATTTTTATTTGATATAGGGAAGGTCTCTTTATAAATGCCATAACACTAAATGAGCATTCTAATTATTGAAAGTGCTACATTGTTAGCTGAGCCTAATCATTCTTCGCCTAAACCAATATTCAGGAATTAGCCTTTGCTGGTTGACCTTGGTACCCCTTGAAAGTCAAAACCCTAAACACAAGGGGGCTTATTTATGAGCCCTTGCGACACTTTTGCGCCATCAGTGGCTTAAAAAATGTTCCTTGTTGCGACATATGTACTAAGTGACGCATCTAGGTAGATGCGTCACTTTGTAAACTCCTGCGCCACATTATACCTGCACCAGGTATAATGTATGCAAGGGGGCGTTTTGACGCAAGAAAGGGTTGTAGAAGTGACACAGTGAAATCTACAAGATTTCACTGTGCCATTTCTTTGACACTAATGCGTCAATAACTTACGCCTGCCATGAGACAGGCGTAAGACTGATGCAGGCACTATCAACATGGGGCTTGCCCATGTGTAATGACCCATTGCTGAAGTTGCCTCACTTTTGGGACACACTCCAGCAATGCGTAATTTTTGCGCCTACAGATACGTCAGAAATACTGACGTATCTGTAACTTCTTGGGACATGATGAGTCATACTGTAAATATGATGCATCATTGGTGTTGCAAGGAGGGCGCAATGAAAAGTGACGCATCGCTGTTTTGATGCAGCGATGCGTCACTTTTCATAAATGAGGCCCAAGATATTTCAGTGATCTTGCAGTAGTCTGGTTTCTGCTGTTCCAAAGGTTGTGTGGTTGCCCCAAGGTCACCAGAACCGGGAGACCTCACCTCACAGATGTCTTGAACCAGTTCCATATACCATAACACTGTTGCTGTATACACAACGGTAAAGGCTTTTCCAATGGGGTGCATCTGAACTCGCTTCATTATAACTGATCAAGGTGGACTACTCTCAGGAACTGCTTATCTGAGATTGTTTTGTATATTCGAAAATAAGTCTATTTTAATCAGCTGCCAAACAGGCAACCCAACAAACTGGTTTTGCTAGAGCTTGTTTTTTTTGTTTTTTTTCGCATTTTGGCTCTTGTATCCTATGTGTGAAATGAAAAAACAAAAATACAATTTCCAGACACGTTTATGTGCTACTCTAAGCCAATGCAGAGAAGTTATGCCTGCAGCAGAAGATGGAAAATCAAACACATTTTACCTATAAAATTAAACTTATGTAAAAAGTTCAAACTCACATAAAGTACTTTACATTGAGTGCATTTAAAAAATACTGCTGCGTTAGTGCATGAATAGAAATAGATTTGTTTTAGGAGAAGTGTGTAGGGAATTTAATATAAAATATGTCTCTTTCACTCAGGATAGGCAATTAATTTTTATATGGGAATTTCATTATATCCTTGAAATTTTCGTACAGATGCTAGTAGAATTTTGCGTTGGGTTTACAAGTCAAGCCATTAAGTTACTGAAACGCCCAGGAATGTAGGTCCCTGCTCTTCATTCTCGGCTAACTCTCCTAACCTGAAATATGAAGGCGCGTATTCATTGCACCAGCCCTCCCAGCTCACCTGTCATATGCAAGTTGGGAGCCTCTCCTCGGTCCTTTGTTGTCATGGCGATGGCCCAGGGTTAGGTGCGAATGCCTCTGACCCAAGTTCAGCATTACAAAGGACCGAGCGCTTAACGCTCTCGGCTCCTTTCAGGCCTTTTCACACCCTGGCACCTCCGCCTAAACAGAGTGAGCATTTCCGGGGCACACCTGCAGCACGGGGTTCTGGTAGTGAGGGAGGAGAGCCAGTGGGGCTGATGTGTTGTGCTGATTTCTGCCTCTCAAACAAGCCTGTCTGTAGACGAGCTTAGCAGACAAAATATTGGCTTTTAACTAACTGGGATGGCCTTGAATTAAGTAGGGCATACAAGTTTACAGCATGCTCTTCAGTGAAAAACGAACTTTTTCAGAACTGCATCTCTTCAAATCTTTAAACTTTTACTATTAGAAAATAATATGCGTACTTCAGACATAAATGTTCAAGGAGAGGAAGGGAGGTGTTCACACGTATACAATACTACATGATGTTTTTCTGTCTTGTGACAAACGTTAGCACTCTTTCTCCACATGTAAAAGGCTTTGCTTTTGCAAGCCACTGCTATCAAACTTTAAATTTTACAATAAATATCATATAGTAGTAAAATGTTTATTGATCTGCTGATGACAGCAGCAATTTTAATTTAATAAACCCATATCAGATCAGTTGCAAGCGTAGAATACGTAATGATTTAGCAAAAACAAGTGAATTCATTTGCAATTCTGTATGTCTTAAAGTCCAGTAAAACTAAGCATTCAAAGCTGGAAATATATTTAATCCAATACGGTGCATTCCTGTCCTTTCACCTGCATTGCCGCCCTTTTGGCAGTCTAACACCAACGCAGGCACCCTTGCACCATGGAGTGGGACACCTAACTTCCCAGCCAGGGACCCATTCTCTCCCTCAGCAGCTCTGCTGTTGAGCCTCCACCGCCGACCCCACGTCTCCTCTGCCGGTGGGTGTTCAAGGCCACTGCCTGCCTCACTGCTAGTGCCCGTTTTGTGTGCAAGACCTGCCCGTGTCCTGGTATTGTACCGTTATTGTCCTGGTATTTGTGCATTCCATTTTTGTAATTGTCCTGGTACTGTGCCTTCATTTTTGATTTTGTTATTGCACCTGTTATTGTGCCTTCAACTTTTTGTGCCTCTCTCCCTGTTTGCTGGTTGCTCTTATTACCGGTTGCGTGCCAGATTTTCCCGCCCGCCGCTGCTGCCCCCACGGCCCCTCCCCCTACCAGTTTTCCTGCTACTGCCTCCCAGATGCGCTTCCTTCCCCCGTCCCCTATTTAATATAGATATTTGCCCTTGCTGTGCCTCCCCTGGAAAGGCATAATGTTTTGGTGCATTCCCAGGTTTACCAGTTTTGGTAAATCTGGTGATGCATCAAAAACCATGGGAGTTGCATGGGAACATCCAGGCAACTCCTTCCCAGGGCAGAGTAATGCAACGCAGCTATTCACAATTTCCGTTGTGTTACTCCAGATTTTTGGAACCACTCAGAGCCATGCAAAGTGGCTTTGCATGGCTTCAAAAATCTGACTTAGAGGTTTGTGTCATGCATGTACCATGTTGCATTGTACAAACGCAATGCAAGCCTCACATAAATGTGCCCCATTTGGTTTTAACAGTACCTTCTGTGCCAGACAAAAACATTTTGCAGGAAATCTCTTTATCTCCAATGGTGACTGTCCTTATGTTCTGCAAGTTCCTATCACATCCTTGTTTATGTAATAGTCACTACTGGTGCTGTACACATTTTATTGTGTGCAGTACCTCATATTTGAGATGCTCCTACCAAAATAAAAGGGTTTCCTGTATATTGTCCTGATTTTCCTGAAAATTATAGGTCTGCGCTTCATTGCAGACACAAATAATGCAACGCAAGAAAGCTTCCTTTTGCTGATGTTTTTTATTCAACCACTGCAGATAGACACATAGGCAGAGATCAACAGTCTCTGAGGGATATATATATGAGGAAGTGGGAGAGTGGGGCTGTCTTGGCATAAAGCCTCACGCTGTCACTTCAGAAACGCAAGGCTGCACCATAATTACAAGGATATAGTGCAGCCTTGCGTTTCCCCCTGCGCTTGCACTAAACTTAGCATTGTTGCACCAACACAGGCACCCTTGCACTATAGTGCCATTGTGTCACTTTTGTGTGTGCTGCTTCATGCAGCACACATGAAAGTCACAAAATGGCATTTTATTTTTACAGATTGTTTATGTACAGGAAGGAGAACCTTCCTGTACATAAACAATCCATGGCTCTTTGCTTTTTCCATGTGTGCTGCACAAGGCAGCACACATGGAAAATGCTAAAACGAGGAGAAATAATGCATTTCTCCTCGTTTTGCCAAGTTAAGACCAGGTTTTTCCTAGTCTTAATTTTGGCGCTGCCTCCTATGTACGCTGCCCTTGTACATAGGGGGCAGCGTCAAAATCAATGGGTGTTGCAGTGGAACGCCCCCCAACACCCACTGCCCAACTCTTTCACACTAACGACAGCATGAAAGGGGGCCTTATTTACAAGGCAGCGTTAAGCCACATTGTAAATAAGGCTAAGCCCCTATCAGAAGGTCAGAAAAAGTGATATTGTGGTGGCGATAGAGCCTTGTACATATGCCCCTCTGTCTGTTATCTTTCTGAAAATGTCACTAATACTCAGTAATACTCTCCAAGCGCTGGGTGGAATCCACACAGAGTTGTTTTATAACTGGTATTGTTTTCAGTACACTTGCAATGGTGATTCTACTGGGTTCTCAATGATCTAGCTTAATGTAGGATAACATGGTATGAGCAGATAATTACTGGGGACTTTTGGATCTAAGTTGGGTTTTATTATCCATGGTGGGAGTGTTTACCACAAAATAAAAGGCTATGGACAACCTAAGTTACAGAGATAATGAATCGGGCCACAGGGAAGTTCCGTAGGTCTTTTTTTAAACAGGTTTTCTCCGTGGCTAGATTTGAAATCAGATAAGTAGGCTCTTTTGAGGTAAAGTGGTGTAAAACTTGGTATTTCTTAATGTGATAGGCAATATAAAATCCTGTGGTTTAGAAATGTGTGGTCAATGCTAACATTACTTGACTTTGAAGTGTAATACAAAGACAGGGTGAACTTCCAACCACTATCTAAAGAACACTATCCAAAAATACATTTGACATTTGAATACTGTGCCAAAGAAACACATTATTAATTCCTGACTCAGAAGTTCCTAACTGTAGCCTTTCTGGATTTGAAATGTACTGGTTCTTATTAACTCTGTTTTGACTTTATTACTCTCCTAGTGGCTAGTTGGTTATATGTATAATTCAGAGTTGGATCTCTTTAAATCAGTGGTGTTTGTTCCAAACGGTAGAACGTATACCGCGTGTCCAGCGCTTTGCCGGCATGTCATTTGCCAGATGAAAGAATGGCTCATCTTCTATTCTTTTCTGCAGCATATAAAAATCCCAGGAGGAAGGTAATAATATGGATTTGCCATTCCATGGGGGTAACGCAACAAGCAGAGGCATTAAGACTACTGAGATAAGACACTAGTGTATGCAGTCTGTCAAAGTATCTCCAATGATTTGATGCATGAGGAGAAAGATCATTGACAGGTTGGCTGTTCAAGAATCATATTAAAAACACATTAAAACTGGTGCACCAGGTAATGGAGAAATTTCGGAAATAGGACGAATATTATCTTATGTTTATATTTATGTTTTATCAGTAGAATGAGTAATCAATTTGTAAAATTTTAAAGTGAAAAATAGTGCCTAAATGTTCAAAGCACCAACTGTAGGCATCTTGTCGTGCAAGACAGGCTCAAAGTAAAAAGTTAAGGCTGACCGCAATGGACCACAGTTCGGATACAAGAAGTGGATTGGGCTGCGTCTCGATTTACCTTCGGATTAAGAAGAATTTTTGAAGAAAAATGTTTGAGAAGTTAAAGCGCAGCTGGGCGAGGCAGTCAAGGGTGTCCAAAGAGGAGGCGTTGTTTTCGTGGAGCCGTTGGACGAAGTCACGGTGAAGATTCCTACTTTCAAACTTAGGGTCAAATTTATCAAGATTTGACGTAGCTGCACTGCATCAAATGGACAGGGCAGGAATGTGCCATATTTATAAATACTTTGCGCATTGCTGCTTTCTCACTGTGCTGGTGTATTATGTGTAAGGCTACCTGTTTTCCGTTTTTACTGATTTATACTGATAAATACAGACTGAAAACATTTATTTTCTTCTCTGTATTTATTTTTAAATGTGGATAAAAACAGAAATTGTGTTACTTTTTGAGTAATTCTAAATACTGTCTGCCATGACTGCCTGGCGCAGAGCTGTGTGGATTGATAGGTAAGGGGGCTAAAAAATAAAGGAATTTTAGTAAAGAGAGCTTTAACAGCAGGTGATATGCACAAGGTTGATACTGAAATGTGCATATTTTCTTAAGTGCATTAATTTATCTTCTGCGGGTGTTTACAGCACTGAAACCTAGTAGGCATTCAAGCATGAGTGCATATTTACCGGTTAAATAAATATGGAAATATACTAATGTCAGCTTCATATTTCCACAAAAAACGAAATTAATATGGATAAATATGATAAAATTAGCACAAAAATAAATATGGACAAATACAGACGGAAATGTCCAAAAATAAATACCATTACACTGGGATTATTTTATGTGCTACCTAGCGCCAACGCAGGGACCTTTGTGCCATAATGAAAGGGTGCCTGTGTTGCTGGAAAGATTATTTTTATTGAGGAAGGGACACATTCCCGCACAGAGGCAATCCTTAGATGCATTTTCCTCTTTCTAAGTGTGCTGTATTCTGAACAAACAAGGAGAAATAAAGATATTTCTCCATGTTGTGCCTCTATCTGGAAGGCATACAATGTTTCCGCATTCCCAGTTTTACTTGTAGTAAATCTGGGAATGCACCAGAATATATGGGTGGATGTATGGAAACACCCAAACTCTACCCATGAAACACCTTTCTGGCACTGACTTACGCACGGCAGTGACTTACACAGCTTTGCATTACTCCAAATTTACCAAGCCACTTAGGGCCACACAAGGTGGCCTTGCATGGCTTGTTAAATCTGACTCAAGGATTGCATTGCCCTTTCGTTGCCTTTGAGTCACCCTGCATGACGGGAGGGCAAGCAATTCTTTGGCAAATCTGGGCCTTTGTCTCTTTTTTGGAAGTCGAAAATCTACAGCAGACGAGGCTGCAGCTGGGTCAGATGAGCACTCCAGGAAGTTGGATACCCTTCCAGAGTGACCACTGAAAAGGTTTTGCAGCAGTGGAATAGAATGTAAGGGCGATACCTCAAAGTCAGGCTGACCGTAAATGCACCTTGGGTGGATCAGTGAGAAATGCATGTTGGTCTCCTCTAAGTCCTCAGGGCACTTTTGGGCAGAGTCCCAAGTTTTAGATTTGAGGCATCTGCTCACCTTCAGCACCACTTCTAAGGATCCAGGGCTGGAGGAGAACCACTCTGGGGGTCACGACTCACTCAGGCTGGGCCCAGGTCCAGGTTCAAGATGGTTCTCATTGGGTCGTTTGAGTTCATGCTCAGTCGGAGGGTGTCCTTGTGGTTGATGGCGATACATCCTCCTGGTCGGTCGGTGCAGTCCTTGCGAGTGATTTTGTAGCTGTCGGGGGTGGTGATGGCCGGTCTGGATCAGGGGTTGACCAAGGTTTCTGTGAAGAACGTGATGTCGGGAGAAGCAACGTCGAGGAGGTCCCAGATTTCTGTGGCGTGTTTGTGGAGGAATCGCACATTGAAGAGGATGCAGTTGAGTCGGTCGAGTGTGCTGTTGGTTGGTGAGAGAATCTGGCATGGTTGAGTATGTGGCTGCAGTTCTGGCAGGAGAAGGGTCCCTGGGTCTTCTTCGGTTACGCGAGGTGGCAGGCGGTATGGTGTCCTGAGTTGTGGGTGAGGAGGGTGCTGGCGTCTTAGCGGTGGAAGGTCCGAGGACCAGGGTCTCTGGAGCTGGGCATGGTCCAGGCACGGACTGGTGCTGACAGGCCTGATTTTGGCACGCCAGCGGTGCAGCCGCGCAGCGCCTGCCATTAAGTAGTGCTGGGGGGCTGGGCATCTGGGAGACAGGAAATGTGGGAGCGGGAAGGGTCACAGGAGGGGGCAGGCCATGGGAATCACAGCAACAGGGACAAGAGTGGCAAACAAAGGAAAGAAAAAGGAAAAAAAGGAAAAAGCTGAATAAAGGCAGAAAGGCAGAAATCAGAAAAGAGAGTCAGAGGTACAGCGCAGCAGCAGAGCAGTGACGCTCTACAACTAGACCACCAGATATGAGGCATAAGCAGGGGCCTGCGGGTGGAGGTGGGCCTCGACCAAGGGTCAGCAGCACCAACAGGGGCAGCAGCAGCTACCAGTCGGAGCTTTGCTGTGAAAGGAGCAAGTCCACTAGAAAGTTAGTGTTTGCTACTTCCACTCCAATCTAAGTAACAGTAGGGAAAGTATTGGACTTCAGAGGGGTTCAAATGGCCATTTCCACTCCAGTCTAAACAACAGTAGGGAAGGTGTTGAACCTCTGAGGGGATCAAATTTACTATTCTCATTCCACCCTAAGCAAAAGCAAGGAAAGTGCTGAATTTCGGAGAGGTTAAAATTACAATTCCCACTGCTGATAAAGTGTTGCACTTATGTAGAATAATTAGTTATAGCTAATTTAGCAGCATGTTCATACTGTAGGGGAAAAGGGTGAGACATTATTTAAATGAAAATAGTTTTCTTCATTAATTCATTAATTAATTCATGAAGTGTTGGACCTCAGAGGGATTAGATATGCTATTCCCACCTCAATATATACAAAACAGAAGGAAAAGTATTGGACTTCAAAGGGGTTATATTTACTATTCTCACTCCATACTAAGCAACAGTAGGGAAAGTGTGGGACTTTGTAAGGGTTATATTACCTATCCTCACCCCAATTAAGCAATAATAAGGAAAGCATAGGAATTGGATGGACTAGATTTACTGTTCCCCCTTCAATTTAAGTAACAGTAGGGAGAGTGTTGGACTTCAGAATACAATACAGTCATTTCAAAAAAATATTTAAATACCTAAAAACATAAAATGATTAACCATAGTTAAACTAGAAAATATATATTGTATAAATTTAAATAAAATGCACAATTTATTATAAATATACATAATAAACGTATAATTAAATAAAATATTTAAATAACCATACGTAGAATTCACTTCTCTCGCTACTACTGAAAAAAACCACAAACACCAAGAAGATAAATTATAATATGAATAAAACAATAATAAAATTAAAATAAATGAAACATATAAGAATAATAAATATAATATACACTTGCTGATATATCAGTCAGTCAGTCAAACAAGCTTTATTCGACATATAGTCATAAAAGCACATAAAACATTTAGGTGATTATACAATAATATAATAAAATCAGAAAAATATAAAATAAGCATGTTTGACCAATGGACAATTTATATACATAATAAAATACAACAATAGATCGCTGTCTTCTAAAGTAATCTCCACTCTAGCAGTTGGTCAAACCCTAGCACCGAAAACACATTTCATGAAGCACAATAAATAGAAATTCATACAAAAATAATAAAATCGCTGTGCCTGAAAGATGTTTTAAACAATTATACGAGCACATTTTGAACCGGGCTGGTTTTCAACCTGATTATCCACATCCACCCTAGGTATTTTGCAACTGCTAAGGAGATAGGGGATGTGGTATTGGTACGTAGGATTCTTTCCGCTACCAGACTGCTTTTTGTCCCCATAGTCTTGCATATAGGGCTCAACCACACCCTTGGTGGTATTTCGTAAGCTGGGCAAACAAATAGCATATGTGCGACTGATTCATTACATGCCTGGCAACTAGGACCCTTGCTATCGCCTGATTTGTTCCACCTTGATGTAAAAGACCCTAAGAGCAGCGTACCTGCTCGCAGCTGAAAATACAGCTTCCTGTCCTGTGATTTAGTGACAGAATCCCAATAAGGTTCCAAACTCGGGGTAATTTTAAAATCCAAGAATCTTCCTGTTAATGAAGAAGGTTCGCTAGTTGTTAATTTATTGAATGTGACCATTTCCCAATACTTTGCTTTTAAAACCTTTTTTGAGGGAAAATAAGTGATAGCGGGGTTTTCCCAAAGCATCGACATACCAATTTTGGCTAGAATATCCCTAATTCCACAAAGCCAGCTGATTTTGTGGAAGGTGTCAGATTTTATTATATCCGCGAAAGCGGCATAAGGTGCCAGTTCTGGTGTAGTCCACAGTCTACGCCAGTATAACACAATACGTAGCTTTGCGCTGTCAAAAATAGGTTTTCTCCCAAGATCATAAAACAGCGGGCACAATGGCGTGCTTTGTGGAAGGTTGGTAATACCCCGTAGAAACTTGTTTTCTGACAAACTAAGCTTGGGTATGTTGTCTAGTCCCCATAGTTCTACACCATAAAAAGCTGAGCTTACCACGTTAGTGTCATATACCTGAAGCACCGGTCTTATAGGTTTTGTAAAAGACCTATTGTGCTCCAGACGTAGGGCCCCCGAGAGTTGCCTGTGTTTCAGTGTGGCCATATCAATCTGGTGATTCCACTTGAGATCACTCTGTATGTTCACCCCTAGATATATGAACTCCCTAACTTGCTCCAGAGGGCGATTATTCATAATAATTCCTCCTTTAAAAACTTTATGTTGGTTAAAAGTCATAAATTTCGTTTTCGACACGTTGACTTCAAGACCACGAGCAGTACAAAAATCCTCAAATACTTTCAGAGCTCGCTGGAGCCTGCTCGGGTTCTTCGAGATTATCAACGTGTCATCCGCAAACATTAAAATCGGGATTTTAGACCCGGCTAGAATCGGGGCATCAGTGTTCACGCGGGTCATACAGTCAACTACACTGTTAATAAATAAAGTGAACAAGGTCGGTGCCATAACACAACCCTGGCGCACCTCCCTCTCAACAGGAAAGGAACTAGTAACTTGTCCCTGGGAACCCCAACGTATCTTAGCATAATTACCCTCATGCCTTCTCTTTATGAGAGTCAAAAGTTCAGTGGGTAAGCCAAGTTCTTGGAGGGTAGTTCAGAGATTAGAGCGGGAAACAAGATCAAAGGCAGATTTTAAGTCGACAAAGGCAGCATACAGACTGCCTTTGCCCAAGACCATCACTTTCCAGTGTATTAAAACAAAACACCTGGTCAATGGTGCTTATGGAAGCACGAAAACCGGCTTGCAAGGGTGACAATATACTATACTCATCAACCCAGTCCTGTATATTATTGAGAATCAATCTCCCTGATTTTTTGTACTGAGTCGATCAGACTGATGGGTTGATAATTCCCCGACAGTGACTTATCACGTTTTTTAAAAACGGGGATTATTTCGGCTCCTTTCCACGAGATCGGTACAGGGGCTCCTTGTGCAATTGCATTAGCCAGTAGCAATATGTACTTTTCCCATCTGGTTTTGTCATGGAGGAACACATCAGCGGGGATGCCATCTGGACCAGGTGCTCTCCCTCTTACCACTGCACCAAGAGCTATCTCTACATCCCTGCAGGTAAAGGCCTCATCTTCATAAAACACATAGCCAAGACCTTCCATGGTTGGTTCAAGTGGGCTACATGTATATTGTGGTTCAAAATGTTTAACCCAGTCTTCCTGTGAGACATGATTATGTGGTGGGTCTGGAATGCCCTCCCTGTCCCACTTTATGATGTTCCAGAATTGTTTGCTTTCTTTCTTAATACTGGCCTCCTTGAGATCCTGCCACCTTTTGTCGTCCCAAAAACGTTTGGCTGTGGACATAGATTTTTTTATATGCCTGCCTGGCTGTGCGAACTGCAACTGGTTCACCACCTCTAATGGCCTAACTCTTGACTGCCAACAATCAGTGTTGTACCAACGACTGGCTTTCTGGCTCGCTGATATATATTACTAATTAGTTCTTGCATAGTCTAAATAAAACTATTTTTTCATTTTAAATATTCAATGAAAAAATTATGATTTATAAATTAAATATTTAAATATAAAAAAATGAATTAAGAAAACTATTTTCATTTAAATAATGTCTCACCCTATTCCCCTACAAAATGAACATGCTGCTAAATTAGCCATAACTAATTATACTATACAAAATATAAATAAAAAAACTGAAATTAAACCCAAATAAATGAAAGAACAATTAAACAATTAAAACCTTACATACTAACCATTTATATATTGATTTTACCTTGCATTACTTAACATAAAAAAAAGAATTAGTTAAAATGTAATTAACCTCCCACCATATTATCCCAAAACCCAATATCCCGCTACTAAATTATAAACTACTTAATATAGGTATTTGTAGATCGCACATAAACTCTTAGGCATCCTGGCACTAACAGATGTTTACTGGTACCCAAAAGTACTCATTTTATTTAGACCTCAGATGGTTGAAAGACTGATTGGACCCACTGGGATTTGAACCTATGACCATGAGATTGACCACAGGACCCTGCAGTGGGCACATTAGTCCACTGAGCCACCAGACCCATCTAATTGCTTTTAAAAAATTAAATTACACATGTAAAATTGCAAACTATATTTAAAAAATGCAATTTTACTATTATTATAAGTGTGTGTGTGTGTGTGTGTGTGTGTGTATATATATATATATATGTATATATATATATATATATATATGTATATATATATATATATTCACTGAAAAAACCATAGGTTTCACACATGTTATAGTTAGCTGGACATTTTACTGATAAAAAACCAATGAAATTCCCCTGTTATAGTTACTGTAGGCAACTATAACTCACGCGACCGTAATCCTCTGCTGATGCTAATACTGTATTTAGACACTTATTTGCCCATGTCTTCTTCCATTAAATTTTAGCTATACATATATTAGAAATATTTTTTTTTCATAAAGACACATATGTCATCAGCAGAGGATTACGGTCGCGTGAGTTATAGTTGCACCGTGCGCGCACAGTGAGCACGCGGTGCGCTTCGCGCACCGCGTGCCCACGTTACGCTAGATGGGCCATGAACGCGCGATGCGCTTCGCGCACCGTGCGCACATGGAGGACATATGATGAGCATCGTTGTGACAGGTAAAATATATGTTTTGTTTAGCTCTATTAAGCCATGCACAAAAGGTGCCATTCGGGCACCTTTTGCACACGGGGTGGGGAGAATGTGGATATTTTTTTTTTATTATTATTATTTCTTACCGTACGCGTACGGTAAGCGTAATCGGCGAAATTTTTGAAAAAATTAAAATTGCCTTTTTTCACTTGGGGGATCGTTGGGGACTCCCTCGACATGGCTAGGTGCTTGGGAGCTGTGTAAACAGCCCCTTTACATGTTTTTGCACTTGGTTTTTCAACCCCCTGTTAGAGTGCGAGAGAGAAAATGGCGGCCGCCGCTTCCTGGTTTCGACCGATTCGAATGTTTACTAAGATCTAAGGGCCAATCAGAATCGCGCTCGCGCACGCCACCGTACGCGTACGGTAAGCGCACCGTAAGCGCACCGTAAGCTGGCTCAGATATATATATTGATTTAAATGCTATTTTCTCAGAATCTACTGAACAGATTTACACCAAACCTACAAAAGGCACTTCCTTGACCTGAGGACTACCTCTCTGCCAAATTTCAAGTAATTCTGTTCAGCCGTTCGGGCTGTAGCTGTGTCTAAAGGTCCTATGGAAAAATGCATGGGAAAAACGCGTTTTGGGACCCCCCTTTTATCTCAGCCCCCGCTTGACGAATCCCCCCGAGACTTTCAGGGTAGGAGCGGAGCGTAGCGCCCCACCTATTTTGAAAAATTCGCGAGGATTCGTCAACCGGCGCCAAAGTTATTCAAAATAGAATGTTGCGGATTTCCTATGGAAACGTGGTCCTAACTATAACTACCTACTGGCGACCGCCAGTAGGTAATATATATATATATATATATATATTTAATACAAGCAATGGTTATTACAAGTATACTAAAGTACACAATATTAATTACAATTGTCTTCATTACCATATTCTATACAATAAAACCTGCCTTCTCATATTTTATATTCTGTTCCACTATATTTTTGCAGTGGTGATATTTTTGACAACATATTTATGTTATATGATATTTTGGAATCAATATTTGTTTTATTCACCATATTAAACATGTACCCATTTTGAAAATGTCCCTTTTCTCATGAAAAGAGTAGTTACAGAACTATTAGTCATTTTCTCTACTCCGGCACAAAGGGACCACAAACATAATTGCAAAATGAGGAGATTATTTATGAACCCCTTGTTACACTTTTGCCCCGCTGTTGCATCACTTTTTGTGAGGCTGCAACAGCATCAATAATGCGCCATGTTGCACCATATTTACAAAGTGACGCTTCTAAGCAGATGTGTCACTTTATAAAGCCCTGCACCACATTATACCTGCATCAGATATAATGTATGTAGGGTGGGTGTTCCCCCCGCAACAAGCCTTGTAGAAGTGGCACAGGAAAATCTATCAGATTCTAGGACTCTAATGCGTCACGACCTTACGCCTGCCTCACAGCAGGCACATGGGTGATGCAGTGCAATGGGAATAGGCTTCCCCCATGCATTGCTGGAATTGCATCATGCTTACGACACAACTCCAGCAATGCGTGGGTTTCGTGCTGACAGATACGTCAGGATTCCTGACATATCTGTCATTCCTTGCAACATGGTGCGCCATACAATGAATGCGGCACATCCATCATGGCGCAAGGAGGGCGCACTGAAAAGTGTTGCATCGCTGCTTTCACGCTTTTCATAAATTTAGCCCTTAGTGTTTAAGACTGTATGTATAAAATGCCCACTGCCAAAAACTCGTCTTTTCAACTTTGTGAAGGATTCCTATCTTTAACATGGGCACATTTTAAGGCTTCTTTCCTCATAAAAACAGCTAGTGCATGACTATCAAATTGTCCTTCTCTATTCCTGAACAAAGGATTCACCGGCTCCTTTTAGGAAGCCTAGTTTTATACCCCACACACACCGAAGTACAACATTTGGGCTCACTCCTCAAAATTATTTTTGTTAACATTGTGAAATATTCCTATAATTAAAGTAGGCACAATATGAGGATTTTATTCCCATGAAAAAGAGAGCTGTATGTCAGCCAAAGTGACTTTCTCTACATTATGAGCATACCAGCTCAGTTCAGGAATACAATTTGTAAGACTCTTGTATATGATTTTCCCTTCAAATAACAAGACCATCAACGCTGAGAAAGTCTCTTGTAGCTGACATTGGCACTTTTGAGAATGTTTAAGCCTTCTTTAAGAATTTCTATTTTACACTCCAGATATAAAAGGCTGAACAAATAGATGTTTCAACTTTGTGAAAGTTTCCCATGTTTCATCTGAGCACATTTTGAGAATGTGTCTTCCCATAAAAAGGTGTGATGTACCACTGCCAAATTTGTGCTCCCAAACACAGTAAATGTTTAAAGTTTGATAAACAAAGTTTATGTGCATATATATATATTGCAACCTGGATTTTGTGGAGTGCTTCCTAATCGCCAGTGGTGCTGGTTTGAGGCGATGCCACATCACGCTTCTAACAATCGAAAAATCCCACTTTAATTCAAAGGCAGCGTTCATGAGAACATATATGTGTGTGTGTGTGTGTGTGTGTGTGTGTGTGTGTGTGTGTGTGTGTGTGTGTGTGTGTATATTCACTTAAAAAACCATAGGTTTCACACATGTTATAGTTAGCTGTACATTTCACTCGTAAAAAACCAATTAAATTCCACGTTATAGTTAGATCAGGTAACTATAACTTGCGCGCCCACAATAAACTGCTGATGACGTCACATAGTACATCACTCATGACATGGTCAGTGACATCACTCATGACATCAATGATGACATCTGAAATTACACATTGTGGATTGCGGTCGCGCAAGTTATAGTTACCTGATCTAACTATAACGTGGAATTTCATTGGTTTTTTACGAGTGAAATGTACAGCTAACTATAACATGTGTGAAACCTATGGTTTTTTAAGTGAATTTGCAAGGTTTTGTAAATGATAATTCCTAACTATAACGTGTGTGAAACCTATGGTTTTTTCAGTGAATTTGTACGTTTTTTTAAATGCTAAGTTATGTATTTATTTTTTATTTATTTTTTCTGGTTTTTCACTATGCGCACACCCTGCGCGCACGGTGCGCTTCTCGCACCGTGCGCGCGCTGTGGGCCCCACGTTGCGCAGTCCATGCCGTGCGCGCCTCGCCTTTTTTTACGCAGTAACATTTGTTTTTTTCTCCCTTGTGGGTCCTTTAATTTATTTAATAAATGTGATTGTTACTTCTTTATTTATTTTTTTTTAAAATTTTTTTGCCGTGCGCGTACGGTACGCTTACCGTACGCGTACCCCGCAATTTTTTTTTTTTTAAATTATTAAATTTATTTTTCGTACTTTTGGGTCCTTCTTGGACCCCCTGACAAACACTAGGGGGTCTGCAACTCTCTTCGTTGCCCCCGTTTCACGTTCCCCACCTTTGTTTCTCAGTGCGAGAGACAGAAAATGGCGGCCGACACTTCCTGATTTAGACCGATTCGAATGTTTACAGTCATGTAACCACCAATCAGAATTGAGCTCGCGCACGGCACCGTACGCGTACGGTAAGCGCACGGAGCGCGCTTACAGATATATATATTGATTTTAAATGCTATTTTCTCAGGACCTACTGAACAGATTTACACCAGACCTACAAAAGGCACATCCTTGACCTGAGGACTACTTCTCTGCCAAATTTCAAGTAATTCTGTTCAGCTGTTCGGGCTGTAGCTGTGTCTAAAGGTCCTATGGAAAAATGCATGGGGAAAACGCGTTTTGGGACCCCCCTTTTTCTCAGCCCCCGCTTGACGAATCCCCCCGAGACTTTCAGGGTAGGAGCGGAGCGCCCCATTAGTTTTGAAAATTTCGCGAGGATTCGTCGACCGGCGCCAAAGTTATTCCAAATAGAATGTTGCGGATTTCCTATGGAAACACGGTCCTAAATAAATAAATCTCTATCTCTATCTCTATCTGTATCTCTATCTCGTGAGGAAAGGACCATTTCATTCTTGAATTATAGAGACAAAAATGATAAAGATGTGCCAGTTCTTAAATCAATTTCTTTATTGTAATAATCCCAAAGTGTTAGAACGAATCAGTATGGGGAGTTTATTGCAATCAGAAATACAATTGTATCTTTTTAATGGGGGCTAGAAAAGAAAATGAGAACTCAGATACTTGGATTTTTAAGGAAGTGTGAACCTTCCTGAATGAACACAGTTTAAATCAGTTAATGCTGCATTTGAAGGTGGATTCATAGATATGGGATAATTCCAGTCTATCACTAGTGGTGGCTTGAGTACCACTATTATCCCACCATATCATCTCATGTGCATATATAAAGGGCACATTCACACCTGAGGGTATCTTGTTGCTGAATGCCAGATGTTTTTTGTCATCCAAGTAAATGGTACTTATTGTATAGACCTTGTAAGGAATAAAGTCTGAGTGGTAGCACCAGGATTCAAACATGTGAGAGAGTAGTCAAACACATATCCCTCAAGTGTATTCATTCATTTAATAAGCCACCAGACTAATACGATCTGTATGGGTTCTTCAGCATACCTATCATTACACACATCACTGTGGAGACTTGAATATGACTGTAATCACAAATTCTCACTGTGGGGACTTAAACATCACTGTAATCGCACAATATCTCTGTGAGGACTTGTACCTGACTATAATCATGCTCTATCTCTGTGTGCTATCCCTGTGCATTCCATTAATCACGCACTATCTCTGTGGGGACCTGGGCATGTCTTTAATCACACACATTCTCTTTGGCTACCATGGTAATACTATAGTCACACACCATCTCTGCGGGGTCCATGACATCTCTATAATCACACGCTATCTCTCTGGGGACCTGGGCATGTCTATAATCACACACTATCTCTGTGGGGACCTGGGCATGTCTTTAATCACACACATTCCCTTTGGCTACCATGGTAATACTATAGTCACACACCATCTCTGCGGGGTCCATGACATCTCTATAATCACACACTATCTCTGTGGGGACCTGGGCATGTCTATAGTCACACACTATCTCTGTGCGGACCTGGGCATGTCTATAATCACACACATTATCTTTGGCGACCGTGGTAATACTATAGTCACACACCATCTCTCTGGGGACTTGAGCATTCCTATAATTACACACAAGCTCTGTTTTGTCTTGAGCATCATCAGCTTTGCATCCTCTGTATGGGGCTTTGTGAATACTGAAAAGTAGTAAAGTTAGACTTTTGCTCTAAGTTTACATTGTTGAAACTGAAAAGTACAAAAGTTTGATTTTTTTTTTTGTCTAAGTTCACCATTGTGAATCGGGCCCTATTTTAATGAGGACTTAAACACAATCATCTTCATGCACTATCTCTGTGGGGACTTAAACATCGCTATAATAACACACTCTCTTTGTGTGGGCTTGAAAAAAACTACAATAAGACACTATCTTTGTGGGGACTTGAACATCACCATAAAAACATACCATCTCTGTGTTTACTTGAGCATTCCTGTAAATAAACGCAAGCTCTGTTTCGACTTGAAGTACCAGGGGGTGCCATGAGGCACAGGGTCAAGACTGATTTGCATGTAGCTGGGTCTCAACTGGCGTGGTGAAGTGAGCTGATGGATTCAACCCAGATCTGTGACTGGGGGTGAGTGACTGAAAAGTTTCAGCACTCAGTCCATCCTTGTGTTTGCTTTGTTCGCCCTAAGTTGGGACCCAGACGTGTGTCCCTTGCTCATTTTGCCACTGGATTCAAGCTAGCCTGGCTGATGAGGGGCAGTTACCCCAGAACCGGTCCCAGGATGCTTGTTTCTGGTCCTGGGAAGACCTGGCTTGGCAGTTCGGGCTGGACTGTTCTCATGAGGCACAGGGTCAAGACTGAGTTGCATATAGCTGGGTCTGAATTGGGGTGGTGAAGTGAGCTAAAGAACGATGATGGATTCAACCGAGATCCGTGACTGGGGGTGAGTGACTGAAAGGTTTCACCACTCCGTCCATCATCTCCTTGTGTTTGCTTCGACTTGAACATCATCAGCTTCACATTCTCTTTATGGGGGTTTGCAAATACTGAAAAGTATTAAAGTTAGACTTTTTGTCTAAGTTTACCTTTGTGAATCGGGCCCTATTTTAATGAGGACTTACACACAATCACCTTCATGCACTATATCTGTGGAGACTTAAACATCACTATAATAACACACTATCTTTGTGTGGGCTTGAAAAAACCTACAATAAAACACTATCTTTGTGAGGACTTGAACATCACTATAATAACACACCATCTCTGTGGGGACTTGAACATCTCTATGATAACACACTATCTCTGTGGGGACTTAAACATCGCTATAACACACTATCTCTGTGGGACCTTAAACATCGTTATAATAACACACTATCTCTGTGGGGACTTAAACATCGCTATAATAACACACCATCTCTGTGGGGACTTGAACATCTCTATAATTACACACAACCTCTGTGTGGACTTGAACATCATTAGCTTCACACTCTTTATTATGGGATTCAAGCTTTGAATGTATGCACTATTTATATGGTGACTTAAACACAATGATCTTCACCCACTATCTCTGTGAGGACTTGAACATCTATTTTGGTAAAAATGTAAGCAGCTAATCAAGCTCTGGGTTCCACGTGACCATATTCCTTGGTTCCATATGTTAATTTCTTTATGTGTTAGTTCCCTTATCTCCTAAGATTTTAAGCACTAATAAATAGGTTAAATGCAGCTTTAAGTGTCTTTCTTTAAGCATGATATGATATTTGTTGGCACATTAACATAATCTGTCTTTAATGTATACCCCTAGTATATATGCAGCAATTCATATATAAATAGATTTTAATGTTGTTTGTGTATATTGTTGATAAAATAAACATTTAGTCATGTGCCTTCGACTGTATTCAATCACAAATAATGTTACGGACTAGGTCCCCACAAGGATGGTAGCACGTGTTCAAGTCTCCATAAGGATGGTGCTGTGCGCACGAATAAATAACAATATATTTGCAAATTTGAAGCAGGATCCTGTATAATGATTTTTTTCTTAACATTTCTCTGTTATTAGTGTGTTTTAAAAACATTGGGAAAGGTTAGTCCCCACAAGGCAGGTATTTACACATAGTCACCACAAGGATGGTAACACGTGTGTGTGTGTGTGTGTGTGTGTAGTGAGGCTGAGCATAGGTGTATGGTCGGCTTGTGAAAGTGTATGCGCTTGTTCAGGTATGCTGGTCTGATGTAGTGCATATCTTTTGTACGCTCGCATGAGGCGGTTGAATGGGCTGTATTTGTGTATGGGCTGCCATTGGAGCTCTCTGAGTTGTGGAGAGATGTGGGTGGTACGAAGGAGGTTCAGCACAAGTCTTCTGGTGTTCTAGATGGTCTGGAGTCTGTGTAGGAGCTGTTTGGAGGTTCCAGGGTAGAGTGCTTTGCTGTAGTAGTGTTTAATTGTGATTAGTGTTTTGTGACGTACAGCTAGTGTTCTGGAGCAGCCGTTTGAAGATCTTGCATTGCATATGTAAGCAGGAGGGGCTTACTGCGTTTACTTGCGCTTTCATGTTGAGTTTATAATCCAGCATGGGTCTGAGGTTTCTAGCGTGGTCTGTGTTTTGGTGTTGGCCGTTGCTCTGACGGGCACACGGTAGAGTTCCAAGGAGAGTTCTTCTTTCCAAAGACCAGCACTTCCGTGTTGTCGTAGTTGAGCTTTTGGCAGATTGTTTATCATCCACTCTGTTCTCTTTATCATTCAGTTATGAAGTTGGTTCTGGAGGTGGTTTTGTCTGTCAGAGATGGGATGAGTTTGGTGTCATCTGTGTTGGATATTATGGTTTTGTAGTGAGTTTACTTGGTGATGTTAGTGTTTGGTTTTTCTCCCGCCATACTCGCTGAATATTGGGGGTATGATATTTTTCTTTAAAGCTTCATTTTAAAAGAGAAAACAACTGCTGCCTTATTCATAGAAACTGTAATGCATCAGTATGGTAGATTTTGTCCTGTCCTAAAGTAAATGTGTTCTGGGATTCCTGTAAGGAAGAGGCTATTCAGTGATTGTAAATGTAATGAAGATTGTGTTCTAAGGAACTATTGTTACGGGTAAGCAACTTTCTTTCCTTTACCATCACATTCTGCATGCGAATAGGGGTTGGGGAATGTGCAAGCATTTAATCGGAAATAAACTGAGCTTGTCCACTCACTTAACAGTAAAAGCTAGTTGGGTTTACAGAAGGATGAACAAATATATAAATGCTGTCTCCTAAAATTTGTAATGGGATGTTCGAGGCATTGGAGTGTAGATGACATGCTGTGCATAGCCTTCCATCTAGTGTTGGGCCTGGATGTTCGTACTTTGTTTTTGTTCGAAGAAGTCTTTTCCAGTCACGAAGTAGGTGACTCCTCCTTTCGGGGATAGTGCACATGGGCTGCGATTCTATTGTTAGATTGTTTTTTTTCCGCCATCGGGTTCGGATGTGAATTGCTGCGCTCTGGTTTGGCACCGTTTCTCTGGTTCCCTTCGACGCACAATCCACTACCCTCGACGGAATTGTTTCTCGATTGCGTTTTACTTTCTCCACATATCGTTTCCACTTAAAGATCTTCGATCGGACAACTCAGGAAGGGCCGTTGGGCTCTATTCAAGCTCTGTCCCGGGTGTAGCGCCAAGTTTCCGCACACCGACCTGCACGAAGTGTGCAATCTCGGTTTGTCCCTGGAACACGACGAGAAAGATTGCGACACGTGCCTATCGTTTCGATCAAAGAAGACGCTTCGTGACAGTCTGGCTCGACGTCATAATGTTCAACACCACGGCAGCTCCGCACCGGACATCTTCGGCGAAGATTCCGACCGAGGAAAAAACACAAGGTAAAGGAGCTAAGGAAGAACATGTCTCCATGTCTGATACAGACTCCGACATGGAAGAAGAGGAGCAAGTTACACCGAGTCAGCGTACCAACAACCAAAAACAAAAAAGGCTCTGGTCCTTCCTCTGCCTGCAGGCCAAGGTTGGCACCGAGAAAAGGTTTTGAGCACCCCGCTGGAGGGCCTGGCGCCGAAACACAAAGAAAAGCCTTCCGGCTTAGGATCCAGTCGTCCCCATACCGGCGCCGAGCCAAAATCCAAGCACGTCCTGGTCCATGTTCCATCTTCGTCGAAGCCCAAATCTTTATTACCGAAGAGTTTGGAGCCGAAACTTTCAACGTCAAAACCTGCAAGTAAAGATAGAGCCTCGGTCCAATGTTCCACCATCGGGTCCGAAACAAAAAACTGGTTATTAACCCAGATACTGGACATATTCATGCCAAATTGCCTGAGAAAAAGGAAAGTGGACCAACAGGATGCGTACCACATGCCCCTGACGGAAAGGAATGTGTGTACAAACCCTTCACCACTAATTCACCACCACCACCTAACCCACAGGCTGAAGGGGATGCAGATGTGGATAGGCCACAAGATGTTGACCCATGGGAGGATTAAGATACTGATCCACACACAGATACTGACCCTGACTTCTACCCGTCCAGGCCATCACCACCTGACGACAATATAGGCTACATATGGCTTCTTAATAGAGCTGCGCATTACCATGGGGTGGAACTTCATAAGGAGGCTTTAGAGGAGGACTTCTTGTTTGAGACTTTAAGCGCCACTCCGAAAACTACACATACACTACCAATGCTTAAGGGGATGCTTAAGCATACTGATGAGGTTTTTAAAGATCCTGTAAGGGCAAGGATCATCAGGCCCAGGGTTGAGAAGAAATATAAGCCAGTACCTACTGACCCTGCCTACATCAAGGGTCAGCTGCCCTTAGACTCTCTTGTGGTTTCTAATGCTCGCAAGAGAGCTGACTCAGACCACAGGTGAGGCCCCTCCTCCTGATAAGAAGTCCAAGTTAATTGATGTCTCTGGCAAAAGGGTAGCCTCACAAGCAGCTAATCACTAGTGCATTTCTTATCCTCAGGCTTTGCTAGCCAGATATGATAGGGCTCATTACGATGAGTTAGAAAAACATATTCAATTTCTGCCTGATCACAAATCTAAGGCAAATGATCTTATTCAGGAGGGCAAACCTCCCCAATACCTCCATTAAGTGCGCATTAGATGCAGAAGACACAGCAGCGCGCGCAGTTGTTGTAATAACTTTATTTCGGTCAACAGACCATAAAAAGTACATATAAACTGTATCAACAAGAAAAAAAAGGAAAGTTCACCTATAAGTTAATACAACACATAACATTAGAAAAAACAGTGAACACAAAATTAACTTAAAAGGTTCTGCCTCATACGCCACATATAAAGCAAATAGCGAGAAACCGCAAACACGATGGGAGGATAGGTATCATAGATCAATATTCTGCAAGCCTGTGTAAAATGCAAAAATCCCAAGTTCTTGCAGATAGGAATCAGCCAACGTTTCCTGATTGCAGAATAGGCAGGGCAAAAGAACAATACATGGAAGATGTTCTCGGTTGTATGGATGCATGCGGGGCAAGTATCAATGCTAGACTTGGACCATTTAGAGGTAAAGGACCCTATAGGAAGGGTACCATGCCTTAGCTGAATATACAGCTTTCGAGCAGCTGGGGGTTCGATTAAATCCATGAATTCCTCAGCCTTAGGTTCTGGTTTTACAGAGAGGAACTCGGATGTCAACCTACCCAATAATGTAGAGCTCATTAATGTTTGATGGTTTAACAAGCGTAACTGAGAGAGGAGTGTATTCTTAGATATCCCAGTGCAACAGATCTCAGGAGTGTCCCTTAGTCCAGGAAAACCGAGCCGGGCACTAACTCTACTAATATACTGAAGCCATGGAATAGTTTTGTGTTTAAGAATAGGCCAAATCTCAGAAAATTCTGCTCTGTAATCAGCTAATTCAGGAACAGACCACAACCTCTTCCAATACATAATTGGTCTAGCACTTATGATCTCTTCTATTGGAGACAGGCCAAGATCGAATCTGAGAGGGATCAATGGCGTGCTAGGCGGTAGTCCAACTAAGTTTCTAGCAAAAGATTGCTCCACCTTTTTAAGATCCATAATCTGCTTGTGCCCCCACAATTCAGCCCCATAAATTGCTATCATTCTTGCTTGGCGACTATATATTTCAAGTACAGGGGAAACCGGCCTATAAGTAGATTCCTTAAAAACTTTGCTCAGTCCCCCCGCCAGCTGAGATAGCCTAAGCGTAGATTTGGCAATCTGCTTGTGCCAATCAAAATTCTCAGTTAGAGTAAGACCCAGATAAGTGAATGTTTTGACCCTTTCCAAGGGTGCATTCATGAAGTACTGGATTTGGACGCACCCTTTTGGGGGGGTTGAAGATCATAAACTTTGTTTTGCCTATATTGATTTCCAGCCCCCGAAGGTCACAAAGTTCCACAAAACCTTCAAGGATTTTTTGAATGCCCGTTGATGTTTTAAACAGCAACAAAGTGTCGTCTGCAAACATCAGAGCGGGCACTCTGCCTGTGGCCAATCTAGGGTCATCGTTATTTGCCACACCATTCAAGTGATCTACTAGGCCATTTATGTAGAGGCTAAACAAGGTTGGTGCCAACACACACCCTTGACGAACTCCTTTTAGGACAGGGAATTGGTCTGTAAGTTCACCATACCTCCCACTCCTAACCCACGCAAAATTGTTTAAGTGGAGCCTCGAGAGGATACCTAGCAGGTAGGGTGGGAGGCTTAAATCTGCCAGTACTTTCCATAGTTTTGCACGCGGGATCAGATCAAAAGCAGCCCGCAGGTCCACAAACACAAGGTAGAGGCTGCCACCCTCCACTTTTGCTGTTTTCCAATAAAGGACCTGCAGGCGGAATATCTGGTCTAAGGTGGAAGTGCCAGACCTAAATCCTGCCTGGAATGTAGATAAAATCCCCTTTTCCTCAATCCACCCAAGGATCCTATCAAGAATAACCCTCCCCACCAGCTTTTGCGATGTATCAATAAGACTGATGGGTCTATAGTTAGAGGGAGTTAGTGGGCAACCCTTTTTTAAAATAGGCACGATTTCTGCTCCTAGCCATGTGGGAGGCAAGTCGTCACCCTGCAAAATGCCATTGAAAAGAGTAACTAAATAAGGGGCCCATATTTTTGGTTGTGTGCGCAACAGGTCTCCTGGCAGTTTGTCCAAGCCTGGAGCCTTGTTTGGAAGCAAAGTTCCTAATGCTACCTCTACCTCGGACAAGGTAATTAGTTCATCTGCAGGAAAGCATGGACTGTCTATAATTGGCCGCCCAGGATCTGCTGCCCCGCTAGCCCTTTGGGATCGCTGGGGTTCGGTAGTATTAACAAACGTACCACCAGACTCAGAAGTGCCATAAAGAGCGCAAAAATGACTTTCCCAAGCAGAAGGGGCTATATTGGGGACAAATGCAGGGACATGCCCACCAAGTCCAGTTGCAACCAGGGTCCAGAATAGTTTAGGATTCTTATTAGTAAGTGCGGATCCCATATTCTCCCACTTAGTGGCCTCCCATTCTCTCTTTGCCTTAAGAAGTGCCTTTTTATACGCAGAGCGTTGTGTTTTAACAGCCTCCCTATTATTAATTTTTAAAACTCTAAAGAGTGCCCTTCTTGCATTGCGACAAGAGGCATTATACCACGGAGTGGACGTGGCCCGCAACCGATTTTCCCTTCTCTCTGTGCAGAAAATATCTTTAATTGCTATGACCAGTTTATGTATATCAGATGCCCTACCTAAGTGACCGATATTCCCCATCTCTTCAATGAATGGAATAATGATCTCATATAATGCAGGAAGTTTGCTGTCGGACATCTGGAATTCTGTCCATTTAACCCTACGTCTACTATTTGAGATAATAAGAGGCGCTGTGGCACAATTTTCACCCAATGTTTGACATTTCAACCCGAAGCTCCCCATCTTTAATGAGAGTACCAGGGCATTATGGTCACTGTCAGATCTTTCAGTGACCCTAAACTCATGCACCCTATCCCAATGCCTAGCTTCTACAAAGATATAATCAATAATTGAGTACTGTTTTAGTCGATTAAATGTGGCTTTCCCAGGTCTATCAGGTTCAACCCTCCCGTTACATGCTCGTAGAGAAGTGATGAGCGCAAATGACTGTAATTGTAAAACTAAGGGGGTCCAAGCCTTAACCCGAGTAGTCAATGGCTCGGGGATAATCCACAATGAATCAACATCATCCAGGCCGGCCGAATTCGTGTCCATAAGTGGTTCAAAATGGCAATTGAAATCACCTCCCACTATTAACACAGTGGAAGAGTCCATTGACTGGATAAGGGTCAGCAAAGTTTCAATAGCCTCAGACACAAGGCCCCGCCTGACTGGCCTTGAGTATACATTAATCAAGGCAATATTTGGCCCTTTTGGAGTTGTCAGCAATACGCACTGGACATCCAACGAATTAGTTGGAATTTGCGATGCCTTAGCTCCCAAGTGCGTGCCGACCCATATAGACAATCCCCCCATAGGTCTGCCCTTCTCACCCTTACTTGCCAAAATATCGTACACAGCAAATCCCTGGGCTATACTTCTTTTTAATGGCCAAGTTTCCTGCAGCATACAGATGTCGTGTAGGGCCATAAAAGAGCCCCACTCAGGAATAGGCAATTTGCTCTTAAGTCCCGCCACATTCCAAGAAAGAATTTTGACATAAGCAGACTGCAGTTCTGGACTAATTGGATCATAGTCCAAGGAATCAGAAACATCATTAGTCACTACAGAACTAATTTCTATTGCCGGCTCATTCTCACAAGTCAGTGAGAGTTGGTCAGTAGGGGAGGGGGCAGTTACAGGATGGATAAATTGTTCCAATAACAAAGTTTGCACTGGGGGGGATTAACTTGTCATTCAGAGCCTGATGCTCGGTAGTGGGCGGCATACCCTTAGGGGATCCCCCCTGTCAGTCGCAATCATCGAAGCCTGAAAAGGCATCAAATCTGTTAGTAACTTCCAACGGGGTGAATGGTAACCGATAGTCTGCCCTCCTAGAACTATATCTATAGCTCCTGGGGGGTATAGTATCCCATCCAGGTGCATTTTCAATAGGCACGGGATTGGGTGCATAAGTTGTATGCCAATTATTTAAAGGTATAAATGGAGCAGGCAGTAATAACTGCGGACGCACTGTAGCCCCAGTGTACATCATAGGGGTCGCTAGGGGTCTCGGATAAAAATATGTCAAATCACACGGGAGAATTGAAGTGCTAGTTTTCCCTGGGATATAATTTAAAATATAATTAACTGCTCTAGGATCTCTAAAGTTGATAACAATTAGGTCCCCCTCAATGTCTTTGGCTCTCCATCCCAACCAGGGGAGTCGCCGAACGTGCAAAATCTCGCCATTAACATTAGGAGGAAGGGGTCTATGTTGGCTAAGCCAATACATGGCTTTATTTTTTAACTGAAAGTACCCTTCCCTCCTACCCTTCGTAATATTGCTATGGCTACATCTGTGGACAAACATTTACCGTTAAATGTAGGGGGTAGTAACAAGGGGACACTAGACTATTATTTTCCTAGGGTTGCTGTAGATAATGCAAGGGAGAGTGTACTTGCAGAGCGCAGGGCGGAACGGCGCCGCTCCATTGAATGTATGAAAAATAGATCGTCAGTTCAAGGTGCTCCTGTTCGGAGTAACTACTGCACCCAGAGTTTTCACCAAGTGCTTGGCAGTAGTTGCAGCTCATCTATGAAGAAAACACATTCACGTCTTCCCATATCTGGACGACTGGCTCATAAAAGCCAGCTCGCAACAAAGCTGTCTCTGTCACACTCACAAAACAGTGCAGTTGCTCCATGATCTTGGATTCACAGTAAACCTGTCCAAGTCCATCTACAGCCATCCAACACACCGGCATATCTGGGAGCCACAATAGATACACAAAACTCTTTGGCCTTCCCCAATCCGACCAGAATCCACAACATGCAGATTCTACTCTGCTAGTTTCAGCCTCAACACTCATTGCCAGCTCGAGTGTTCATGCAGTTACTGGGGATGATGGCATCTTGCATAATAATAGTTCCTTATGCAAGACTTCACATGCGTCCCCTTCAGGAGTGCTTGGCATGTCAGTGGAATCCGCCTCCGGGTCTGTAATCGGATCTAGTGTTGATGGACGACCACACCCATCTCTCTCTGCAGTGATGGAATACACAAAACCTTTCAAAAGGGCGGCCCTTCATAGACCCGGTGCCACAGATAGTGCAAACTGCTGACACATTGCTCACTAGTGGGGAGCTCATCTCCACACGCATACAATTCAGGGCGTATGGAACCTGCAGCAAAGACAGCTTCACTTAAACCCTCTAGAGCTGCTAGCGCTCAAAGCGTTTAAAGTTCATCTAGTAGGCAAAGCTGTCCTGATCAGTACAGACACCATGACCGCAATGTACTACATACAAAAACAGTGGGGGGACACACTCCAGCTGTCACAACAAGCACAGACCATCTGGACATGGGCCATACGTCACAAAATGTTTCTCCTTGTTTACTCCTAGAAGGTGTTCTGCAACCAGATTGCAGATCTGCTCAGTCATTCAATACAACAGATACACGAACGGGAACTCTACCCTCAAGTTTTCCTCCCATTCTTCCAAATGTTGGGTTTTCCGGACATAGCTCTGTTTGCCAAAAACCTAAACGCAAAATGCCCAAGCTTCGCATCCAGACATCCACACCCATTGTCCATAGGCAATGCACTGTGGATGAATTGCTCCCACATCGGCCAGACAACCCTGGTTCACAACCCTGTTCGAGCTCTCAGTAGTTCCTCACCAAAAAACTACACCTCACTCAGAGCCATGGAGAGATAAGACATCCATATCCCAGCCATCTCAACTTTGCAATCTGGCACCTGAAATCTTAGATTTTGGCTACCTTAATCTGCCACCAGACTGCATAAATATTATCAGAGGCTAGACGTCCTACCACAAGGGCAGCTATGCAGCAAAGTGGAAGCGATTTGTGATATACTGCAATAACAATCAAATGGATCGACTGGACGCTTCAGTTCAAAACATCATTTGCTCTTTACTACATCTGCAGCGTTCCAATTTAGCGTATTCTTCCATACATTTTCATCTTGCTGCAATACCTGCATATCTACAGAACAGTCAACATCTGTCTCTTTTTAGAGTGCCTATCATTAAAGCATTTATGGAGGGACTTAAAAGAATCATTTATTCAAGATGTCCACCTGCACTCACCAGGCACCCTTTGAGCCATTGCATAGATGTGAAATATAACTTCTAATTTGGAAGGTAGCTTTCCTCATAGATATCATATCTCTGAGGAGAGTGGGTGAGCTTCAGGCACTAACCATAAAAGAAACATTCTTACAAATACAGCAAACAAAGTGGTTTTTTAACCCTAAATTTCTACCAAAAGTAATTTCTGCCTTTTAATCACCCAATCAGTTGAGTTGCCTGTGTTCTTCCCTCAACCAGATTCTGTGGCAGAACGTGCTTTACACACTTTAGGTGTGAAAAGATCAATTCTTTACTATATATAAAGTACAAAACCTTTCAGCCACACAAAACCACTATTTGTTGCTTTTGCTCCACCACATTAGGCAATCCTATATCAAAATCAGGCATTGCAAGGTGTATAGTCCAGTGCATTCAAATATGCTATGCAAAAGCGAAAAAAACACTAACAATACCCCCTAGAGCGCACTCCACACGCAATCTAGGGGCTTATATGGTATTCTTAGGAAATATACCCATAGATGATATCCGCAAAGCTGCAACTTGGTCTACACCTCACACATTCACAAAACACTATTGTGTAGATGTGTTTGCAAGTCAGAAAGCTAGTGTGGGCCAAGCAGTTTTACGTACACCATTTCAGACGACTGCAACAGCTACAGGTTAGCCACCGCTTTGGAAGATAACTGCTTTATAGGCGATGCATAGCATGTGATCTACAGCTCACATGCCTCGAACGGAAAATGCTACTTACCCAGTATGCATCTGTTCTTGGCATGTAGAGCTGTAGTCACATGCGCCCAACGCCTCTCCGGGTACCTATTCCTGTTGCAGTTACATCTTACTTAGATACATATATACATGGACATCTCTTCCTACTCTTACTAACTCCATTATCACCCTCTGCGGCAAACAATATAACAATGGAGTCGGTGCCCATGCGCGCCGTCACCGAAAGTGGGAGTCACCTACCTTGTGACTGGAAACAAAAACAGAGTGCAAACATCCAGACTCAAGACAGATGGCAGGCTTTGCACAGCATGTGACTCTACAGCTCTGCATGCCAAAAACTAATGCATACTGGGTAGGTAACATTTTCCTTATTTTAATGAATAGTCATTGTAGAAGTATTTAATTCAGAGTATTTGTACTTTATGATGGATACTCCTAATCGCAGATTATTTGTTTTTGAATACTGCCCAGGACCCATACTGGATCTGGAAACTTTTATCCCGCAGTGCTATCGCATGCTGATAGTGACGCAGTGGCGCTCCGCATTTTCTTTGTACTGCCCTGGAAGTAACAAAGTGGAGCTGCATATAAGCACCACCCCCTGTTTGTTGACATCAGTTCCTTTGTTTCTGCATCTTCTGACGCAGATCTGGAACTCCTCGCCCAATCTTGCTGGTTTTACAACAACTACTAAAACAAATTCCAGTTTGCTAGGAAATTATGTCCACACCTAAAACTATTTCAAATCATGCCATAGCTGCAGAATACAGATCTTTGTCACGAACCTGCCTGAGTTGTCCCTGGTGGCTGGAATTGGGCCACGACTCGAAGATGTGCAATAAATGTTCCTTCATGGGCCCAAAGGATGTTTTCGATGGAGAGACGAAGATGTATGTCAATAAACAGAAGTTGTCCTGTTCCAAATCGTGGGCGCAATCTGTCTGACCCGTTCCTGGGGACTCTCTGTGAGCAGTCCTCTTACTCCAAGTCCTTCGGTAAGTCAATATTTAAGTCGAAGCGTAAACATATAAAATCTAAAGAAAGGGCAAGAGCAAGGGCATCACAATGTCAGTCGTACACCTTTTGAGTTCTCCAGTCGCAGAGCCAGTTCTGAGTTGATTCTGGTGCGCTCCCAGTTTCCCAGGCCGCTGATGACATCACAGATTAAAGCCTTCAGGGAGGTCATGCTGCACATGTTTGATGTACATCCAGCTCCCTCTTGTGTGCTTGTGGCACCAAGGAACAGCAGGGTCCCCAGATGGGTTACTGCCAGCAGGTTCTATCCTTGGTGCCATCTGACTCATTTGAATCCAATATGGGCCCTGTACCAACACCAGTACAGGCTTCCACTCTGGCTTTATGACCTGCACTAGTCACTTCCACATTGACGTTGGTACCGAACCCACTGGTGCTAACACGTATGTCAGAAACTGGTTCAACTTCTGTTCTATTGCAAACAGTGTTTTGCTACAAAATTTTTTTTTGCGTTTTTAATATTTATTGAACTATTGTTATTCATGTATAAAAAATGTGAGCTGCAATGATTAATAGAAGCAGCTTAACCCCTTCAGCGCTCATGACGGAGCCACTCCGTCATGAGCCACGGGTGCCGTGTGCTCATGACGGAGTGGTTCCGTCATGCTGCGGCCGTTGGCCGCCGCTCCTCCCACGCTGCGCTGATTCCCCGCCTGTGCGGGCGATTAGCGCAGTGGGCGGAGTCATGACGGAACCAGCTCAACCGTGGCTCATGACGGAGTGGCTCCGTCATGAGCACAGCGCCACCGCGCTGCCCCCAAACCCCCCCCCCCAGCGCTGCGGCGGAATTCCCGCCGCAGCGAAGGGGTTAAAGCGATTAGCAATATAAGGATAGTGAAAACAATGAATGATTCCACAATCGTGCTAAAACAGTGTGTATATCCTGGCAATAAGTACTGGGTATAGTTTACTCCTATTATGCGCTCCCGAACGTAGTTGTCTAGGGCGGGTGTACTGGATGATAAAAATCCCCATTACCTGAAGGCAAGGTATGTAGATCCCCGTCTTGATCAGAAGTTGGACAGCCCTCCTTGCAGAAGGTAAACAGGAATCGGCTGGGCTGAGATTCCGACACACCCATGACCTTGCACCCTTGCATTAGAGTGCTCCTCTAATTTGAGCAGGGAATTGCATGTGTATTTATAATAATCTCATCCAAGCTTCAGCCGGACTGATATTGTTTATTGTCTCTGTGATAGCCCTGTTGCCTCGCAGATGAAAAATAAACATTTGCACAATGTGTTAATGCCTTGTACTGAATGTTCAAGGTGTCGTGATAGTGTACTTACGAAGAGGAATTGTAAGCAATGTAGTTTCGGAGAAACTAATCCTGCACTGTCACACAAGCAAATGTTTGTCAAAAGTCAGTGTGTCGAAAAGAAGGCAACTAAAGAAACGTTTACATGTATAAATGGCAGCGTTTCTTCCTGGGCCTAACCTAGCCACGCGACACCTTGCTCTTTAGGCACCTAACTTTCAGACACACTCCAGAGTGCCATGGTCTACTTCCCTACATCCTGTATTCGCAGCAAGGATGGTTCATGACTCTTTAGTCTAAGTCAGATCAACATAGAAGATCGATATCCAGGCACTCTTCAGATTCAATACTACATACCCTATGTTCAACCCACTCAAGTGTAGTAATTCTTGACAGATAAACTTCCATTACCACTAAGATAGATGTCATACCTGCAGCGAACCTTTTGCAAGTGACTTAACAGCAACTGCCTGTACCACCTCTTCCAGATACTCTGGTACCACCCCATGTCATCATGCCTTCGGCGGCAACAATGTCAGTCACCTACGCACAAGTTCCAAGGGTACCAAAACTGTCAGAATCCACAACATCTTTCCCATCACGTACCTTGCACAGATGCAAATGGAGGAAAACACCCTCCATCTCCAAGCAAACCAAGTGGTTATTCTACAGACACTTCCTACACAACAACATCTCTTCCAAAATCTCCATTAAGATCACCTCCAATGGATAACAGTCTAATATTCCAGGTTGTATTTGTTATAGGTAAAACAAAGCCTAATATTCATATTTGAGGCACCTCACTGTTCAGTATCTGCAATAATGACAACATTTCAACCATGAGCTTCACCAAAACCAATTTTACAACTGGTTCCGGGCTTTTCAAAGCTTGTGGAAGAAGTTTTTAAATGTCCAGCCACATTAAGATCAACCACTCCCCATCTTCTAAAGAAAACAATAAAAAAAAGAAATGGTGAAGGTAGAAATGAGAAAAAAATTGCGAAAAATTGAATATAATAAAGAAATTGAATTCAAAACTGGAAATGCGCAACAGAGAAAGAAGAAATAGGGAAAGATACGGGTGTAAAAATAAGGAGAAGGCAAAGGGAATAAAAGGAACTGATAAAGGAAAGACATGAAAGCAAGGAGAAAGAAGGAAGGGGAGGCAGTAAAGATAGGAGAAAGTAAAATAATTTTTTGGAAGAGGGTATGCTACATCATTCTGTACTATTGGCTTTCAAACCCTCACAGAAATGGGCAAAGTGTTTTAAATAGCTACCTTATCAGGGAGGCTGATGCATGTTCTCAAGCCTGCTGACAGGCAGTTGTCATATGCGAGCTAATTGGTGGCAGTGTGTACCCTTGTGGTTGCTTGCGATCTGCCTGTTGGGTGTCCCCTAGGCCCTCTAGATGAAATATATATATATATATATATATATATATATATATATATATATATATATATATATATATATTTATCATTTTAAAATCTTTTTTTATTAAATAAGCAAACAAAAAGCGTGGCAATATAACCTTTGACAGATCTTTTCCATACATATTCCTCAAGGGTATCCATGATAACATCTGTGTATCTTACCATGTTGCAATACAAGTGCATCAATGAAATCATTCCTATTTAATACAGTCTTGCTCCTTCCCTCATCCCATGTTCTCATAGTTACCTCGGAGACCTCTATTCTATAATTCACCCACTTGCCCCAGATCTTGTTCCATTTCCTCGGGCAGCCCTGCCCTGGAACACCACTTTTTCTACAGCGCAGCACCAATCTAAATCCTCCTTCCACTTTACAACACTCAGAGGTTGGTGCGTTCCCTATTTCTTTGCTATATTTTTTTGCCACTATATACGCTAGCATAAGCCATATTTCAGAATATTTAGGCCAGCTATCTTCTCCCTTCACACAGAATGTGCCATCTGGCCTCCCAATGCGACCTTTTGTTCCACCACTTCAGACATTACACCTGTTCTTTCCCTCCAGTATTGCTGATTTCGGGAGCAAGACCATCTTGTATGTAAGAAGGTACCCACGTTCCCACAACCCCTTACACACTTGTATGTGTCACTGCGTCCCATACGGTGTTGAATATTCTTGAGTTGAAATATTAGCATGTCAGCTACATTACGTCATTTGTTTTATTGTCAGACCCAGAAACTCATTGCGGTTGTTAATCATGCCTTAATTGCAAATAATATTTTATCTTACCTTGACAACCTCACAGTGGGGGTATGCTTGCTACTACATTCTGCACTTTTTGCTGTCCGTGAGAATCCTGCAATGCAGAAGAAAAGGATTCTTACTTGTATCCGTTTCTGCATCGTAGGTGTTCTCACTGAAGTCCAATACAATCCTTCCTCCTGCCAGGTTGGCAGTGTAATTCATACTATGGCACATCATATTCTCCTGCTGAAAAAGAACTGAGGCTGTGAGGCATTTTTAATAGAGAGGATGCTGGGTAATGGAAGCTGCTGGCTCCCTTAAAGCGAGTGTATGCTGAATGCTACTGATGCACTTTTGACCTGGCAGACACCCTCTACTACACCCTCTACTTCATTTTTCTTCGCAGTTACAGCAGTAAAGACTGTCTTTACAAGTCAGCGGACGCCACTGTGGCTGGCAGCATATAAGCCACAGGGACATCGGTCGTCTTGTTTATCTTTCCCTGCTGCTATAGCCACGAAGCCTATTTACTCTCCCTTAATGGCTTATGCCCATCCATTGGGGTCAGTATCCATTTCCGCCCAGGGTGGTGATCCATCAGCTCAGACAGATGGGTCTTGCAAATCGTTCGACATGGATATGCCCTTCTTCCTTCCACATCAGAGTGCATTTTAGATTAACGCTTCTTCTTTCTAGTGCATGAGGTCAGAGGGTTGCTCTCCAAGATTTCTATTGAGAGAGTACTGGACTTGGAAAGACAGGTCATTACCCCGCTAGTTCTCAGGCCAAATTGTGTTAATGGGGGGGGGGGGTGTTTGGACCGCCATTCATCTGGATGCCTTTCTGCGGAAGGACAGTTTAAAAATGTTCAACTCTGCCCTGGACCCTGGTGACCGAATAGTGTCCTTGGACCTGCAGGATGTGTATTTACACATATGCCTATCGTGCCGTTCCACATCCATGGTTCAAGTTAAGCTAGCAGCATTTTCAGTTTGCTGTGCTCCCCCTCGACCTCACTAGTGCTAGACTCTGTTCATGAAGAAAGATAGCAGTGTGGCCGACAACCTTTGAAGGTTGGAAATAACCGTATGTTGATGGCGGGCTCACCACAGTCCGTCATAAACCACCTCCAGAAGATGGCGATCCTTCTAAAGTCATTGTGGCTCACTATTAACTAGCCATAGTTGCATCCATAGTCTCATCTGACCCTTTCGAGGAGGTGTCATTCATTATCATATCCTGGACACAGTGTAGTTCAGGCCCTTTGAGCTGGTGCAGTAAATACATGACATTTGGGCTGTCATTCAGATGTTTCTACCTTTCTATTGGAACACAGTGAGAGCAGCTCTGAGGGGTCTTAACCTATTAGCCTCTTGCAGGCTGCTAGTCTGCAACACCAGGTGGCACATGCAGGCTGTGCAATGGACGAAGTTCCAGTGGGCCCAGCATCAAGGAGATCTGACAGATGTCATCCAGATCATGACTACTCACAATCTACAGTGGTGGCTGCTTGAAGGGAGTTGGTTCAGCAGCTGGCCACCCGCCCCCCCAAAGCTGTGTGTGGTGATTGACACGTCCTTACTGGTCTGGGGAGGCTATCTAAGGAGGTGGAGTTCAAAGGAATTTTTATGTGAAGCCGTGCTTGTATCGAGAACCAATATGTTGAAGTTGCAGTCCATTCATTTGGCTGTAAATGCCTTCTTGCCTTCAAAGGGAGGCTGGCGTAGGTTCATGAGGACAACAACCACCCCCATGTGTTGTTGCAACAAGCACGGCATATGGAGCCCTCTGCTCGTGCCAAGAGGCTTCACTCCTCTAGGGTTGTTTGGGGAGCAAGGTATTTCCCTGATCACAAACCACCTGGGAGAGTCCCTGAATGCCTGAGCCAAGGAGCTAAGCACGCGACATATGGCAGATAACGAGTGGTGTTTACTTCCTGAGGTGCTGCGGGGCATTGTCCGACAGTAGTGAGGACACTGGTTAGATCTTTTTGCCACTGTCAAATGTGCAGTGTCAAAGTTTTGGCATTGGAGTTTCTGCAATATCACGCTTTAAAACCATACATTCTGTTGGGAATGAAACACAGGACACATGTAGGCCTTCCCGCCCTTGCCTAGAGTGCTGAAAAGGAGGAAAAATAACACGCCCATGTCATCCTATTGGCATGGACTGGCCCACAAGAGTGTAGTCTCCGAAACATCGGAGTATCTGTCCTTCAATCGTGCTGCCAATTCACAAGTATTTTCCGCCACAGCAACAGGGCAGGGCGCTTCACCCAAATCTGTATAATCTATACCTACATGCGTGGAGATTGAGCTGCGGCAATTGACTGTGTTTGAACTACCACCTGAGGTGGTGGATGTCGTACTTGCCACCAGGTACTGTGCCATAAATTTTATTTATGCCAGACGCTTGGACAAATTTGTGGCCTGGTGTGGTGCTCATAAGACTGATCCCTTGCAAGCAAAACTGTCCGACACCTTTCTTTTCTTGCAGGGGAACTATTAAATGTTATTTGTTCCCCTTTCGGCCTTTCTACACTTACTGAACCATACATTCTTGTTTAAATCCCCTGTTGTGGTGATTTTTTTCAAATTTTTTATACTTTCCCTCCACCCTTATGCAGTTGGTTGGACTTTAACTTTATCTTGACATTTCTCATGTGTACACCCTTACACAGGTGCATGCTGAATCTCCTGACTTTGAAAAGTCCTTTCTTCTCATCTTGATTACATCAACTTGCCACTTGAGTGAACTGCATGCAGTATCAATGCAACAGTCATATACCACCTTTTTACAAAACAACCTGCTGCGTATGGCTCAAGAGCCATTCTTGTCAAAAGTAGTGATTCCCTTGGGCAGTCTGTCACTCTGCTAGTGTTCTTTCCTCCTCTTTCGAATGGTGAGGGAGAGCAGAGGCTCAATCAGCTAAACCCCAAAAGGGGTTCAAACTTTTACATTGATCGTATTGAGGAACACCAGGTGGACGATCAGCCTTTTGTGGTGTTCTCCAGGGCAAAGAAAGGGAAAGCTGTGTGGAAGAAAATCCTGTCAAGATGGTTTGTCTTCTGCATTATGATCTGCTTTGCACTGGCCAAGAAGCAGCCTTAGCAATATCTGAGAGCCCTTTCCCCCGGAGCTAGGGCTGCTATCACTGCGTTGGCTCACAGTGCCCTGTCCTTGACATCTGACAGACTGCGATGTTAAGGTCCATGCATGTTTAGCGAAGCACTAGTGTCTGGCACGAAGAGCATTTTTTTCTGCTCGGTGCTGCAGGACTTTCTGTTCTGAGTTCTCTTCACACACCTTCCACCTGGGGAGGTACTGTTTTGGCATATATTCTAAGATGAGGAGTCTGCAGTTATAAGTTATTCTACGGGTAGATACTTCTCTTTGGTAATGCCCTTTCTGGTGGATACTCTAACCACAGTTTCCTCACTGCCCTCCCACCGCCCCATTCTGTGGATTGGCATCTTTTTAGCATCTGAAAAGGTCCCAAGTTGTTGTTCAGTACACTGGTACCAACATTTGTTCACGTTCTGCGTCCGAGGTTGTGAAAGGGGGTGGGGAAGAGAATGGTCATCAGCATGCAAGGGCTGCCCTTGTACGAGGCTATGCTCCATCACTTCTAGGGTGGTATGGAGCCAGCACCAAGCCACACTATTCTGCCGAGCAGCATGCAGGAGCAGTGCTAGATAAAAGTTTCTAGATCAGAGTCTGCCGTTTGTGGGAGTATTTGAAGGGGAGGAATCTATGGTTAAATAGAGTATCCACACGAAAGCTTGTTCATTCTGTAGGTTTGAAATCCTGGGCCTAATCACAAGTAAGAAGGAATGTAATTGATGCTTTCTATTATGATTTAAAGGTGATATCCTGAACTACACAAGTGCATTATAAATGACAAAAACATACATGTTCCGCGCTTCAGTTGATCAAAGAGAAAATGGTGTTGCAGTTGTAGAGACCAGCTTAAACACTCATGAAAAGTCTGTGAGAAGCAGAGTTCATGTTTGGGCATCTTATAAAGGTGCCTATAAACATTTGTTGCGGAGTACTTCGATTTTGGTAAAGGTCATTATAAAGGGTTGAGGGGGTGTCCCTTGATGTCTTACCTAATTCATGTTGTATCCGTTGGCAGGTATATGACATTGCCTTCAGCCGTGCTGGTGGTGGACGTGACATGTTTGCATCTGTTGGTGCAGATGGCTCTGTACGTATGTTTGATCTACGACACTTAGAACATAGTACCATTATATATGAAGATCCTCAGCATCACCCATTGCTGCGCCTTTGTTGGAATAAACAGGATCCAAACTATCTTGCTACCATGGCCATGGATGGAATGGAGGTAAGACCTTTTCTGAAAGAAATGGCTAATGGTACCTATTGTGAATGTGGATTGCAGTGTTTTTCATTTTTGGGCAAATTCATCATGAGAGATGTTTGCTTATCCAGTATTGGGGTATCTTTCATAGATTCACATGCCTGAATCCTTCCCCGTCGCCGAGGCGGGAGTCCCCGGTAAATAAAAAAGTAGTGCCAAATGTTAGTAGTAGTGGTAGGCCCAAAGAAAAGGCCTAAAGCCTATATCTTAGCAGCCTATCTACCTCATTATGTAAAAGAACCAAGAATTTTGGTAACAACCAATCAGACACCAGCACTCTTCCAGAACCCTCTCAGCAGAGCCAGTTCTCCTCAGATTTTTACCGCACGTCTTGTGGAAGGGAGTCTCCCTGAGTGCTACTCAGTTTTCAACTTGCTTCAGCATGTCTGATAAGAAGGCCTTGTTCAAATCCTGCAGGACCTGCACCAAGAAGAGAGTCCATGTTGATGATCAACATTTGGACTGCATCTACTGCCTCTACCCTAAACATGAGGCAAAAGATTGCAAAATTTGCCGCACCTTCCCTGCCAAAACTCTTAGGGATAGGGAGGCGAGAGTGCTTTTGTGGCTCAAGTCCTCTTCGGCTGAGGAGGATGACAGAGCCTCTACTTCTAGCAAAAGAGCTAGATCGCAGGACAGCTCTTCCAGTGAGGGGAAGAAGCGCCAGAAACATTCTGCTTCGGATTCTGTTCAGAGGACTCACATTTTATCCTCTGAAACACTGCACTCTCCTCAGGATTCTGCGGTCAAGGCTGGGACACAAACCATTAGTAAAAGCCTTTCAAAACCTCTGGCTTTCTCTCCATCTATGATTTCGGTCACCTCATCTGCTCCTTCATTGACGGAGACCATCTCGACGACGGCCATTACTTCACCTATTCTTTCAACGAGGATTACTGTCCTCTCAAAAAAGCCCGTCGTTGAAGCCAGCATTGACGATGCCGTCGAAGAAGCTTTCATCGTCGACGAAGGTCTCGTCGTCGAAAGTCCTGTCGACGACGATCCCACCAGCGAAAAGCCTGTCGACGCCGAGCCCGTCGACGAAGGCTCCGTCGGCGAAGACCTCGTCGGCGACAGCTCCGTCGACGATGACAATCCCGTCGACTATGATGGACACAAAAAATGTATTGACATCCACTCCTATTTCCACCAGGAGTTTCAAACTAAAGACTTTTCAGAGACAGGAATATAGCGATATATCACCGCTTACTCCCTCACATCTCCTAGAAACATATGTGCAGGGTGAGGATGATGACTACGAGGATGACTAGGATGAGGGGCCCTTCGGGATTGCTCGCTATCCTTCTGAACTGCACATAAAGTGTCAAGAGGACGATGACGATGAGGAGGAGGAACATTACTATCAGGAAAACATTGTCGTTCCTCATCACAATCCTTACCACAGACAAACTCGTCAGAGAGAGATGTCGCATTTGCCTCTGACTCTCATTCAGGACCTGCAAGCCATGCTTGCAGATTATAAACAATGTTTTCCACCGCAACCAGTCAGTCCGCAGGTTCCGAACTTTGTGCCGCAACCGGACCCATTGCCTTTGCCTGAAGATCCAGCTCCAACACCTCAACTTCCTGATCCTCCAGAAGACCCGCATCAGGGTCAGGATTCAACCTCTGAGGAGGAATTTGAAGAGGGTGAGCTTCCAGACCCAGCAGACCCTTGGGATTCGTATATAATCCCTATGCCTTCACCACCTACCCCTCTTCCATCTGATTCACCTCCGGAAGATATAGGGGGGTTCCATAACCTTATGCAGCGTTCCAGGTTCCATTTGCCAGTGACCATTGAACAGTCCGACTGTTTTCTTCACGATTTTAAAGAGGAGTCCAGAAAGGTTTCAAGAGCTATCCCTATTATTGATTATGTTTGGAAGGAAGGATTAAAAATCATGAAAAACCCGGCATCAGTTCCTGCGGTGCTTCCTCGGATTGACAAGAAATATCGTGCCCCTGCTGACAGTCCGTCCTGTCTCATTGGTCATCCTCAGCCAGATTCGGTTATTTCACAGGCAGCCCAACAAAAGTGTAAGAATCCGGCAACACCTATCACTGCACCACCGGATAGGGAAGGACGGCGCCTGGATTTAATTGGTAAAAAAATTTCAACTTTGGCAGCTGCATCCATCAGGGCAGCCAACTCATTGGCGATAATAGGACGTTATGATCGCCAGATGTGGTCAGAAATCGCAAGCTTTATCGACCTCATCCCAGAGGACAGCAGAAAAGATGCTCGGAAGATTTTGTTGGAGGGGGAGCGTGCAGCATCAGAAACTATCGACTGCGCTCTAGACATTGTAAACACTAACTTTCGCCAGTTGGCTGGGGCAGCGGTTCTCAGACGCCAAGGTTGGCTTAAGGCCACCACGTTCAGACCAGAAGTCCAAACTAAAATATTAGATATGGCCTATGATGGCGAATCATTGTTTGGAAAGCATATTGATGACGCACTCCAAGCAATAAAAACCGACACTGAACTGCAAGGAGCCCAGTGATCTTGCGGTATCAAACGAGGTACCTTCAGAGGAGCACGAGGCCGTGGGTTTTCATCCAGAGGAGGTTATCAAACCCAACAAAATAGGTACCAGCCTCAATATCGGCAGTCCTATCAATCCTCATACAGACAAACAAACACGTCCTGTTTCTCTCGTCAAGGCGGACGAAAAAGATCGCAGAATCAGGGAAGAGACACCCTAAGGAAACAATGATTTCTGCAGGGCGCCTTCCACTCCTTTTCCCCTCCCTGTGGGTGCGAAGATTTCAGCATTTGTGAGCAAGTGGCAAGAAATTACGTTGGATCAGTGGGTTCTGGACCTGGTTCACAACGGTCACACCTTAGAGTTTATCACCAAGCCACCCAACACACCACCCAAGGGACCCCCTCCCCCTCGTCTTCACTTACTTTTCAAAGAAGCTTTAACGATGCTCCAGAAGAATGCAATCGAAGGTTCCTACACTTCAAAAAGGGACGGGTTTCTATTCTCGCTTTTTTCTCATCAAGAAAAAGTCAGGGGAATGGCGTCTAATCTTGGACCTTCGCAATCTGAACACATTCCTCAAGAAGCAAGGATTTCGCATGGTCACACTGGCAGAAATTCTAGGCTGCCTCAACTAAGGCGATTATCTAGCTTCTTTGGATATGGAAGACGCTTACTTTCACATCCCAATACATCCGAAGCATCGCAAGTATCTTCGTTTCACAGTGGCTGGCGCCCATTATCAGTTCAAAGTGCTCCCGTTTGGGTTCAAATCTGCCCCAAGGATATTTACAAAGTGCCTAGCTCCAGTGGCGGCTACGTTACGATCCCGAGGAATCCAAGTCTTCCCGTATTTAGACGACTGGTTGATAAAAGGTCCTTCAGAAAATTCAGTAGAGACGGACGTGACAACATCTCTTCATCTATTCCACTCTCTGGGACTTGCAGTCAACAGGACAAAATCTCAATTACACCCGAGGCAGATCCTTCTTTTTCTGGGAGCTCTGCTAGATACCGTCCGCTGCAAGGCATTCTTATCTCACGAACGACAAGTTTGTCTTCAAAAGTTAGCAATCCTGATTTCCAAAAGGTCAGTTTCTGTCCGGATGTTCGCGTCGTTTCTGGGAATGTGTTCCTCGGCAATACACCTCGTCCCTCTAGCGCGGCTCCGGATGCGACCCTTGCAGGAGGAGTTACACATTCAATGGCAGCAAGCGAAGGGTTCCTTCGACGACATCATCAGAGTCACTTCAGAAATAAAGACCGCTCTAAGTTGGTGGTCACACATACCCAACTTAGCAGAAGGGCTTACTTTCATACAGAAGATTCCAGACTTTGTCCTCACTACGGATGCCTCCATGGAAGGATGGGGAGGTCATCTACAAGACTTACAGATACAGGGCAAATGGTCTCCAGAGTACAAAAACAGACACATCAACAGTCTGGAATTGCGAGCAATTTTCCTGTCTCTGCAAGCGTTCCTTCCAAGGATTGCAGGTTCTTCAGTTCTGGTTCGGACCGACAATACCACCAGCATGTTTTACGTGAACAAACAAGGAGGGACGAGATCAGCAACGCTGTCTGCGGAGGCTCAGGAGTTGTGGGAATGGGTCACACTCCACAACATCACACTCAGAGCAGAACATGTCAGTGGTCTCTGTAATACATTAGAGGACACACTCAGCAGATCCCAATCAGATTGCCACGAATGGGAACTAGAGCAAACTCAAGTGCTCAGGATATTCAGAGCTTGGGGCACACCGCTACTGGACTTGTTCGCCACGAAAGAGAACAAGAAATGCCTCTTTTATGCCAGCAGATACCCTCAACAGGGATCAAGAGGGAATGCCCTGTCCATGCGATGGTCAGGGATTTGTGCTTACGCCTTTCCCCCGATACCTCTAATACCTAGGGTCCTACGCAAAATGAAGTTGGAGGGATGCAGTCTCATCTTAATTGCACCCAAATGGCCACGCCAGTATTGGTTTCAAGAGCTTCTAGTACTCTCCCAGGACCAACCAATCCGTCTTCTTCCGACACCCACAATGCTGTCAAGGAACAGGGGTCAGGTTCTCCACCCGGACCCTCAATCCCTACATTTACACGCATGGCTCCTGACTTCTTAGAATTTAAAGACCTGGATATCCCTCAAGACTGTAGGGATATATTGACGAAATCACGAGCTCAAAGCACGATAAAGACTTACCGTCTGAAATGGAAATGGTTTTGCTGTTGGTGTGAAGCAAACCAGGTGCACCCGGTGGACGCTCCTGCGGAACAGATCCTCCCTTATTTGTTACATCTGGCAAGATCTGGCCTTTCTTTTCCTTCGGTCAAGGTTCATCTAGCCGCACTTTCAAGATTCAGAAAGGGTGCCCATAGCCCTTCTCTGTGTTCATCCTCTTTAATTAAGCAGTTTATGAAGGGGCTTTTTCGGAGGTTTCCTCCGCTCAGACTTCTGCCACCGGAGTGGGAACTCAACACGGTCTTAATGCAATTAATGAAGCATCCGTTTGAGCCTATCCATAAGGCTGACCTCAAATTTCTTACCTGGAAGGTTGCTTTACTTTTAGCTTTAACATCAGCTCGACGAGTGAGTGAAATTCAGGCGTTCACTGTAAAGGAACCTTTCCTACACTTCACTCAAGACTACGTGCACCTCCGAACAAATCCAACATTTATCGCTAAGGTGCCGTCACAGTTTCATCTTAATGAACCGGTGAAATTAAAGACTTTTTTTCCTAACCCATCTACTCCAGTGGAACGAGCCTTGCATTCCCTAGATATCAAGAGATGTATTAAGTTCTATCTTCAAAAAACAAAGAACCTTAGAAAGTCCGACCAATTGTTCGTGGCTTATGGCCAAGCTACCCTGGGAAGGGCGGTAACCAAATCCACCATTGCCAGATGGATAGCATCGACAATAATTTTCTGTCATGACAAAGCTCACAGGCCATTGTTACGGAAACCCAAGGCCCACTCCACGAGAACAGTAGCAGCGTCTACAGCATTGTTTGCTGGAGTGACTCTAGAAAATATCTGCCGTGCTGCGACATGGAAAAATGTCAACACTTTTACAAGACATTACTGCCTCTAGTCTACGCATCAGGACGATGCAGCAGTTGGACAGGCTGTCCCGCGACATCTGTTTCTTTGAGATATATTCAGGTACGCTTTTATATATATTTTTAACATGTAATATGTTGATATCTTTTAGTATGACAATGCAATGTTTTACAATAATAATTTGGTTTCATTCGCAATGTTATTGCATTACATGCTATTTTCTGTTTATGAATTGCATGTTTCCACTTTAAGATTCTTTTCTCTTGTCAACAAGCTGTGGATGCAATCAGGGAGTATCAGCACTAGTCTCCCACCATCCGCAAACGACTGTATACTTGGTATACTGCTTGCTATTCTGATTCAGGCATGTGAATCTATGAAAGATACCCCAATACTGGATAAGAAAACAAGTTACTTACCTGTAACTACAGTTATCCAGTGTTGGTATCTTTCATAGATTCACATGCACCCACCCTCCTCCCCGTGGAGTCAGTTTTCTATATTTTGGGATGATTACTTCCCACTTGTGCTACAAAAATCTGAGGAGAACTGGCTCTGCTGAGAGGATTCTGGAAGGGTGCTGGTGTCTGATTGGTTGTTACCAAAATTCTTGGTTCTTTTACATAATGAGGTAGATAGGCTGCTAAGATATAGGCTTTAGGCCTTTTCTTTGTGCCTACTACTACTACTAACATTTGGCACTACTTTTTTATTTACCGGGGACTCCCGCCTCGGCGACGGGGAATGATTCAGGCATGTGAATCTATGAAAGATACCAATACTGGATAACTGTAGTTACAGGTAAGTAACTTGTTTTCTTATTGTGGATCCAAGGACCGAATAGCTAGCCATATAGATTCTAAAGTATTATTTTTGTATAGCCTACACGGCTGTATGGGAACTGCACTCCAAAGCCTCTTCACATAGTATACCAACCAAACTGCAGTTTCATTTGTCTTCTTTATGATGCCTTTCTGGGTTGAGCAATAAGATCTTTTCTACTATTTGCATCCAAATATCGCTCATGAGCAGGAAATATCCAGAATGACGCCTCATAAACGGAACTGTTTCCCACATAACTTCTCATATAACTTCATAAAATCAGCATTGCAAGGGTTTTCTGTAGAATATTATTCATCAGTGTAAAAGCATGCGATGGTGAGCGCTGCAGGTCATTGACTTAGAGTTAAAGTTTGAACCACCCAGACATAACGGGATATTCATTAATTAACAGACAAAATAGAAGTTCTGATCTTCTACCGACACACTGCCCTTTGGAACAACTCATGGTGGTCAGCAAAGCTTGTACCTGCCCCCATGCGAAAAGACTGCGCCCGCAACCTCAGCATCATCCTGAACAGCACATACTCCATGAAATGTCAGGTCAATGCAGTCTCTTCAGCCTACTTCCATATGATCCAAATGCTCTGTGAAATCTTCAGATTGCTTTCCATCAGCACAAGGAAAATGGTGACGCAGGCCCTCATCAGCCTGCAAAACACACTATGCTGGCACCACCACTGAACTCGTGCAAAGACTCGGGGCATTTCATAATGCAGCAGCCAGACGGATCCTCAACCTGCCCAAGAGAATGCACATCACCCAGCGCCTAAAATACCTCCACTGGCTCCCTGGCCAGAAGAGAAGCCATTACAAGCTCCTGACCGATGCCTACAAAGCCCTCCACAGCCAAGGACCAGCCTACATGAACCACCACCTAATCTTCCACCAACCTACTAGAAACCTCTGCACACCTCGCCCAGACACTATGTATTTGCCGCACCCGCTCCGGAGGGCGCTCCACCCACCTTGCCACCAAAGCCTGGAACACCCTCCACCTCCGCACTGCACCCTTGCTGGCCCACTTCAGGAAGGGACTCAAAAACTGGCTCTCCGACTGATACTTGCAGCACAGCGCCTGCCTGGATGCCCCCAGGGGTTATTAGACGCCCTATTCGAATACTGATTGATTGTTCAAATTCAAATCTTATATGAATAGGGATTGATTTTCTTAAGCTCAACACTCTCAGATATCAATATTTTGGAATCCCAGGCAAATAAACAGTCCTGTCTTGCCGTAGAGACACCTTTTGCACAGTGTACTATAGAACAAAAAGGCCAACAAATATACTGAAGCCCAACGATTGGTTCTTGCGGATAGGAGTCCAGCAAAGGTGATAATCAAAGAGAATGCTTAATCTTATTTAATGGTGTCTAGCAATTACCTCCCACTTATCATACAAACGTCATACCCAGAAACATCATTGTTGACCCTCATTGCAATCATAGTTATCTTAGAATATTCTGAAAAAAACACTGTAGGCAAGTTTTGCAGGGTGGTGTAATTATGTGACCACCACAGATGTGTATCTCAACACCTACCTATGACCTTACCCACACCACAAATCAGAGTGGAAGTCTTTGCTCCACTTAAACAATCTGTTAGCTACACATTAAAAAGTACCCTTCTCCAGTATTGGGGTGTCTTTCATAGATTCACATGCTTGAATCATTCCTCGTCGTCGAAGTGGGAGTCCCATGGTACATAAAATATATACTAAAAAATCCATAGGAAGTATTGTAACATAGCAATCAATAGGAAAACACCTGTCACTTTAATAACTCGTCTAAGTCATTAGATCTAGTCCAAACTCCAGCCAATCAGGCGACAGCACCCTTTAGAACCTTCTCCCCAGAGACTCAGACCCTCAGATTTTCTACTGCACGTCGTGTGAAGGGAGTCTCCCTGAGCTCTGCTCAGTACTTCAACTTTTCTCTTCAGGAATTCTTCAGAACATCTTCACTACAATGTCTACTACAAAGAGATCACTCTTCAGACACTGTGAGTCTTGTGGGAAACTGCGACTTCATTCTGAAGACCCACATAAAAAGTGTATCTACTGCCTCCACCCTGACCATCAGGTGAGAGATTGTAAAATATGCAGGACTTTTCCTCAAAAGACCTTAAGAGACAGAGAGGGACTTCTTCTTCTGTGGCTACAGAAGCTCAAGACGAAGGATAACCCATTATCAGATGTTGAGAGTGATTCCTCTCTCAAGACTTTTGCGTCAAAGAAAAGGGCGGGTGAGGCGGAGATGCCATCTCCTAAGGCGCTGAAGAAACACCACACTTCTAAGCGTGAAGACCAGCCTTCCTCATCAAAATGGGCTCCTGCTCTTCCTCAGTCTCCACCCTCTACGCCTCCGAGATCTAAGTCTCAAGTGTCTAAATCACTGCCTGAGAGACTTTTGCCACAGAAAATTGGCATCTTGTCGACGAGCTCGTCGTAGATTCCTCCGTCGACTAAGTCCTCCGTCATCACAAATACGACGAAAGTCAGATTTTCGCTTTATATCTCTACCACTGAATAAAACTAATAGAATGGTGCACAATTGAAGCTACCCCCATGCAGCTATTTGTATTGACCAGGGAGAAGTCCACTGGTCTTCACCAATCCTCCAGGTAAGGTCAATGCAGGCAAGTCACTTGCCAGGTTCTTTTCTCGAAGCAGGTAGGTAATCTAAAGTGCCCTGACTCACTTATCTTTGATGTATTCAAATGATGGCACTCATTTTGAGAATTATTGATAGTAAATTGCATACCAGTTGCATGAACCTGAAGCTTCGTGTTTGGCAGCACATTAACAGCAGAAATGAGATCGCCCCTCATGGAGCTAGCCTTGACTGACTTATTACTGCCAAGTCAACAGTGGCTGACGAGATGGGACATCGGAACGTTAACCCAAATTCACAAGGGTTATTAAAGAACCCTGACACATTCAGGTAGTCTGGATCGCCTAATACCAGGGAAAGCGCTGAAGTAAGACCAGGCTATTAAACAACCTGAGACTGGAATGCTAAACAATCAGTACCTCACTGTTGGTTGGGGAGCTCAAAGGGTCATAAGATACAGGAGCGAGAAGATCAAGGCACCAATTGGAAAGGTTTGGCCCACTGGAAGGTGAAACAAAGGAACAATTGTCCAAGGTGAGATACCAGCCACCCAGAATGCAACAAGTACGAAATACAAGTGTGACTGTACCTTAGGCCAACATCCTGCCGCCAGGTGAACAAGAAATTAACATGCACCTGACCCCTGTTCTCCACCCCTCTCCCCATAAACGCCACAATGGCCTGAATCATAAGCTGCCCTGCAGCAGGAACTAAATGACACCACCCGAGCCCCAGCACAACCCATGCCTGTCATGAGCAGCATGGCAGAAAAGCTAACAAGGGACTTTCTGCAACAAAACTGTACGAAAGGTAAGCCGAAGTATATGGCATTTCAACATCTCGAGGCAGAACAGATGGAAAGGCTAGTTATGCCCTGAGGAAACCACTAAGACCGGGAAACCTCATGTCTAGGACACACTGTAGCTTCATTTTTTTTGTTTGAATATCTTTTATTAGTACATTTTCCGGTATAATTTCCTGTTAAAGGACACACTGGCTTCATATAGGCACATCAAAATGGTACAAGGCCATGAGCTCCACCATGGGAAGACCTTTAGAACCAGTCATTTGTTCAACTGATATGCCTATTCAAAGTAAAAAGAGTGTAAAAGGTTGTAGATGCCTAGCTGGGATCATAGCATTGAAACTATGGATTCCTGCGATGAGAGGTAATCCCGTAGCCTAGATAGGTAGTTACAGAAATGAGTCCAGGACCCAGAAAGAGAAGAGTCTGAGTGGAGGCTTACTCATGTAAAGTTCTGCAGCCGCCATCCTCATCCTGAACACCAGAGCGACTGAAGCATGCACCAAGGTGAAACAGCCCTACCCACCCTGACCATTATAGCAGCCAAAAGGTCAAAGCGTAAGTAGGCAGCAGGGGAAAATTGATGAATTGCCTCGGTCCAAAAGCACCAATATTCAAAACGACATGCCTAAATCTCTGAAAACATTCTGACCTACTAGAGCAAAGTCACAGGAGCCCTAGGCCACCCTGTAGTGCAACATCGTATGGTGAGGGAGAGTGACAAAGGGAAGTAAGAACATTCACGTAGAAAAACACTGCTGCCAATATACAGCGTGGGGATGTACCAGCATTTCTCTTGATGGAGAGTAACAAACTGTGATTTTGAAAGGGGAGTTGGCCTTATGAAGGTCTAGGGGGCCAAATATGTGTTTACATTTACAAATATATAAACATGTAAATTGTGGCTTTTATCTATTAGCACTAAGTGATGACTATTGGTTTTGTATTTTTCACTTCCACCCCTCCAGCCATTTCCCCCAACACCAGAGACAACTCTTGCTCTACTTAATCTGTTATTTCTTGATCTCCACAGAGTTTTTCATCATATTATATCCAGACTTTGCATAGGTGAAAGGCTGCTTGCTTAGTACAAGTTCTTGCATGTCTGTAAAATTGTAGATGTGGTTAAGTAAAATCAGTAGTAGACAGATTAGTGGGTATTTTGATCATGTTAATTAATGTTGATGTATTTGTTTTTGTTATTTTACTCTGTTGCTTTTTATTCTGAGGTGGTGATTTTGGATGTTAGAGTGCCATGCACTCCGGTTGCTAGATTAAACAACCACAGAGCATGTGTCAACGGGATTGCCTGGGCTCCACATTCTTCCTGTCACATCTGTACTGCAGGTAAGCAGTCAAATTCACATTTTCTGACATACTTGAGCATCATTTACTATTGTGATAAGTGTTTTGCATGGACAATGCTAGACCTAGCAGTGAGTATAATGCCATGCCGAGACTTAACCCCAGGCTTCAGGGACAACTGCCAGTGGTTGGTGTTTTTTGGTAACCATGTTGGGCCATTGTGCCCTTCCTTTAGTGGCAGCACACCATATGTTTTATAGGAGTTCGATTTGTTGAGAACAGACCCTCAAATGGCTGCCCTATGTAGTTATCCTACTCCCTCACCTTTTAACAGTAGTGAAGATACAATGCCTCAGCAAGCTAGATATGTGCCCCAGGCTATACTCCTCATCCCCGTCAGGTGCATGGAGTAAGCTGGAAGACGGACCTAGCCCTACTCTCTGAAAACCAATAAAACTAGAAGTCTATGCTTTGAGCATCTACGGATGAGCTAGGTGTGCCTGCAACAGTGGAGTTAGGCTGGTCAGTTGCTATGTTTTTTTTCTTTTTGCCTTCCTAAAAAGTACTTTTAATGTGTCTTACCCTTTGTCAATGGACAATGCTCCTAGATAATGTATCTTCACAATGCAGAAGACATTTTGCAGCACAATATAGTTCTCACTTTTGTGAGCTGTATCAGTCTCCCCTTTAACCCAGTCTCAGAAAACGTTCTTAGATTGCATTCAGCAAGAGAAATGGCATGGCATACACGTCCCTCTTTCATTCCTCTTGTTTTTTTGATAGCTGATCTTTGGTCTATTGCTGATGAACCTAACTGAATCTGTCCTCCATCTCTTTCTGTGTCTTGACTGATCCTGTGCATCCTCTTCCACATTTTTGCTCCGCTGTTCTGCTATCCAGTTAATCACACATTAGCAAATCCTTTCCCTTAGAAGGGAGGGTGTCTATTAGTATGTTCTGCTTGCCTCAAAGTTAATTTGAGACATTTCAGTTTGTAAGTGCTTTCTGCTTCCTCAGGTTAGAGTCTGGGTTATGTTTTTTCATGCCCCCTGTAGCTTTTTTTTTTTTTTTACATCTTTGTGATCTCTCATGGACCCAGAGCCATTTCCCATAAATGTGTCACTCGACTCATTTTATAGCCACTTCCATGTTTAACCTTTTGTAATACATTAACTGACTGTATTCACATCCCTTGTGTGTCACCAATTATTTGTACAAAAAGAGTACACTCTCTTAAAGAGAGCAGCCTCATTGCTGGTCATGCGAATCATTTTAAGAGAGAGCAAGAATCCAAAGTACTTTCAAGTAGCAGCAGCAAATCTTGGGGATGTTGCACTCTGGTGGCAGGAAGCAGCTGGCGAGCCGCCCTCCCCCCTTACTATAACCCCACCCTTACTATACCTCCACCCCCTACACAGTACAATCTGGAGCATGCCCACAAGGCTGAAAAACTGGAAAAGAAAGATCTATAGCAAATCTAGCTGCTGGTCATTTTCAGCAAATGGTTATGCCATGCGTGGGGAAAGTAGAAGAGTGGTTTCTCAGAAACCGTACAGTGCTGGATATGCAGCATATTTCTCTAAAACGTGCAGAAGCTCAACCTCCTCCTAACTTCTCCCTACTCCTACTGAGGCATTATCACTTAATTGTCTGATGGGAAGAGTAAAGAGAGGAAACGAGTCTGGGGGAGGGCAGTTGGGGTGTCATTCTTTTTGTTGGGGTTCTTATGACGATTTTGTTGCTACCCTAGTTAAATTTACTACTGAGCAAATAGGTCAACTCCCAATTGTGATGCATTAGAGGACTTGTGGTATTTGTCCACAACATGAGTATTTGTGGAGCCATTTTATGACATATGCCACACTCTAATTCTGCAATATTTTATTAATTCATTGTGAGATATTTCATAACACACTTTTCACTTACTGACCAGAAGATGCTTGAGAGCAAAAAGTGTTGAACTAGCTATCTAAAAGACTGAAGACTGTCAGTATCTCGAATATAAAGGTAGAATGTTTTAACATGAGCAAGCATACAGTTTGTGGGACAGTCAAATAGTTAAACCAACAACCTTAGAATGCTGTATTGCATATTTAATCCTATTCTGATCACATAGATAGGAGCTCTGTTTAATTAGATCTTTTATTGTTTAATAATTAATCTCTGGCTTTACCAGCAACCACTGGATCCTCCTTATTGCCAGAAAGATGTGTTGTCATATGGTAATGCCTGTAACACCTTCTGCAGGGGAATTCTGCAATAAATCTAGCTTTTAGATCTTTCTGGGGGAAGATTGATAGGCGAGTCAAAGAGCAATGGGAGCTTTCCCCGTTAGTAATTTTCAGAGATTTTCTGTGTATAAAGACCAGCAGCTTTAATTGTTTATCCAAAGACCAGGTAACGTCAAAGAGGATCTGCAACTGTTAGTGCAGATGCTTCTTCGATTTGTTAGGAGATGCTATCAAACTGAACTTCATTTTAGAAGCATTTAAGTTTAACCAATTAAAATTCATCCAAGTCTGGAGTACTGCTATTAATGTGGATTTTGCTTTCCGTTCTTGCCTGGGGCAGTTGTGACATTGTAATGTAAAGGTCGGCAGAAATTTGCTAATGGGTAATAGATGTTAAATTGCAGCGTGGGTAAACGCAAACCCTTTTGGAATTCCACATCACATTGATGTTTCTTTGAAGAAGAATTGATCTTGATAGGCTTAAAAACCTGTTTTTCTCTAAAAGGAGCTGAACCATTTGCAAGCTCAGTCTAACACGCCACCTTCCCATTTCACTCTGATTGTGCTGCAGAACAAATGTTGGCTTCAGCCTGCAATCTTACCTTTGTTCCCTGTGTGTTTTGTCTTTTATTTGGCAGTGATCACACTGCTGAGAACTCCAGCCCCTCACCTCCCATATCCTGGGGTCCCCGGTCACCCTGGATGCTATGGCCCAGGATGTCCATGCCTTCGGCAGCAAGGAGGACTGTTGGTTTGGGGTAGCTAGGGGCATTGCCTTGAAAACAGCACCTGGAGTGCCTAGGACTTCTTTCTCCTTCCGCAGCAGGCCATGCTATTTTGAGGGGGTCACAGGGGACTGGCTGTGATTGGGCCTGTGGTCCCTTCCTTGCTGTGCATTTTCCCCTTGCCTGAAGCAACACAACGCACCCTATGAGGGGGAGAGATCTCTGCACTGGACTGAGAGCTCCTGGATGTGAGGGGCTGCGGAGAAGGGGCCCTCATAGTACCTACTGCACTTGACTGACGCAGGGCTACTCAGGCCTTGGGGGTGAGAGGCTTGGGATGCGTAATCTCGCGGGGGGCCTTGGTGCAAGACGTGAGACACAACTGGCAGGGGAGATGAGAAGGAGGCACAGTTTCTCCTTGGCTGTCTAACACAGTGAGTTGGACTGCTGGTGTGCCCTATCACAGATTTTAAATGGGCAGGCACAGGGTGCAATGTGGGACCCAACTGACTGAGCTGGGACAGTTTACTGCCAGTGGGTCTGGGAGGGGCATCCAACAGGGGAGACCAGAGGGGGCTTCCAGGCACCCTAGGGCCCTCCCAGAGCCCAGATTCTGGTGGCTATTGAGGCTTCTAGGGCAAATATTCAGGCTAAGATCGTCAATGCCTCCCTTGATGCAAATCTCCTCGGGGTAGATCTCAGTAAAATGGCAAAGATCTATGGCAGCAGAACAATAAGTTGTCCAAATGCAGGAGGAACTGTTGTCAAGCAGAAAGTGAAGGCTATGGGTCTAACATATATGCTGCCCTACCCTGCAAAGTTAAAGGTGCTTCATGAGGGACTTTCACATTTCTTCACAAGCACAGAGGATGTGTGGGACTGGCTGGAGGTGCATGGCCTGATGATCATGGCCTGATGATCTGGGAACTCCACCTAAAGTATTGAAGGAAGTAAGGAACATCGGAATGACCATGGACTCCAAGCTCTCAATGAATGCCCAAGTGGACAAACTAGCAAGATCAAGCTTTGTTACTATGAAAACTCTGCGACTAATTCCCCTATCTGGGATTTCCACACCAGGTCCAGGCTATCATCTCACTTGTTCTGTCCAAACTCCATTACTCCAATAGCCTCTACTATGGATCACCTTTAACGACTTTTAAGACTACAACGGTTTCAGAACTTGGCTGCCAGACATATGTAACATGTAAAGCCACAAACCCACATCTCCCCTACCTTGAAAACCCTCCATTGGTTATCGGTTGCCATAAGATCCGCCTTCAAGATGCTTTGTGTCACCCACAAAGTGATACATGGAACCGGACAGCTCTTCATCAAGAATAAAATCACAAAATACATTCAACAAAGGAACCTACGCTCTCGAGTGGCACCTCGCGTCAAAATCTCAACCTATAAGAAAAAAACCATGGGTGGCACATCCTTCTCTGTTCAAGCAGCCAAACTAAGGAACTCTTTATACTACAACATAAGATCCACGGATAACCACCTTATCTTCAGAAAACTACTCAAGAATTGGCTCTTCTCCACATAACCACCATACTAAACATAAATATACAGCATATCCTTCTGTATAGAGCATTTTTTTGGACTATAGATATGTACCTACATATGTTTATTGCTTTGTGTAAACATGTATAATTGTGTAAAAATATTGATATTCATTCATTCTGCTTAACAAATGTGCATATTACTTAAAGGTACAATATTCTGATTTTAACCTGTATATGTGATGGCATACATAAGTAAATCTTTTATCTTAACTATCTACAATTGCTTCACTATTGAATTACAAAAAACCCAAAATAAAATGTATTTAAAGTATAACCACACTTGAAAGCCGGAGGAGCAAACCAGTAATTCCATCAAATCGAAGCAAATACAAAGTAAGCACATGTTCTCAGGCGAGATTGAAATACAAAGTGGATTTATTACATCATAAATCCTGTTGTTGCATGTTTCGGCCATCCAGCGGCTTTGATCACACAAAAAGTGAGAGTGCGAGACATCAAGACATAGTGATGATTAGATATATATATGTCCGGGGCATATGTGCTGCAGATTGTATACTTTTGCATAGGTCGCCATCTGGTGTTGGGCTCAGATGTTTGCACATTTTTTTTGGTCTTGAAAGAATTCCTTGTAGTCACGAGGTAGGTGACTCCTCCCTAGTATGATAGTGCGCATGGGCATCGACTCCATCCTTAGATTGTTTTTTTTCTGCCATCAAGTTCAGATGTAAATTGCTGCGCTCCAGATCGATATCTGTTTCGAATTCCCCTTCGACGCGCAATCCCTTTCCACTCGACGGTATGGTCTGTCGCGTTTCCCATTTCGACGTGCTTCTTAAAAAAACCTCCTCGACCTAGATCTTCCACACAGGCTGCTGGGCCTCTCCGCGCCGACCACGCCTGCATTCAATGGAAAGGACTCCTTTAAAAAAAAAAAAAAAATGCCCCGGTGTGGTGCTAAGTTCCCACACACAGACTTGCATGAGGTGTGCAATCTCTGCCTTTTCCCGGAGCATGAAGATGAAAACTGCAAGGCCTGTGCATTGTTCAGGTCGAAGAAAACCATCTGTGATCGTCCGGCTCGACGTCACGAAATGTCTCGCGGAGCAGTTAGATTCCGGACATCTTCGAAGCAGACCCCAATATCCAGCCGGAACAATCAGGTGATGAAGAACACGTCTCCGACTACTCCGATGTCGAAAAAGAGACAGTCATCCTGTCTCAGCGGTCCATGAGTACAGAAACCCCCCTCAAGTTTAATTTTCAGAAGGCTCCGGTAACACCCTCACCCTCTGGCTTGGGTCGACACTGGCAACATGTTTCAGATGCCCCGCCCTCAGGCCTGGTATGAAACCTAAACATGAGCATTCCGGCACGGGCTCGAGCCAACCCCATTCCGGTGCTGGAAAGTCCTCCTCGGCACCGATGCAACAAGTCAAATACCTGTCCACGCCGAAGACAGCCTCGACGCGAGAGCCCTCTGTATCGAAGCATAGCAAGGGCAAACACTCTGAACCCAAGAAATCTTCGTAGCCGCAAAAGGCTTCTGACTCCCAAAAAATCATCGGAGCCGCAAAAACGTAGAGTCTAAGACCCCACGGAAAGCCTCAGTAACTCCCTCCAAAGAAGTTTCGAACCCAAAATCTTCAACACCGAACAAATTAATTTTGCCCACACAGCCTGCACGTGATTTGGCAGATCCAAAGCAAAAAACTGTTTATTGATCCAAACATGGGCAAACTAGTCACCAAGCCTCTAAAAAAGAGGAAACTGGACACTGCAGAAGAACCTGCTATACCTCTCAAACAGGATATGGGCACTAACACTTCCCTGCCTCCTTCTCCTGCTCCAGTTAATCCACATCTATTGATTTCTCCACCACACTCCCCACAACCTATATTTTCACCTCAACCATCAGATAGCGAGGATGACCCAGGTAGAGATAGATCCACATGGAGATGATGATTCACATAACATCCCACATGACGTAGATACATGGGGTGACTACAATACAGATCCTGACCCACGTAATGATCCGGATCTCTATCCATCTAAGCCGTCACCACCAGATGACTACACTGGGTGTTCGAGGCATATGGGCTGCAGAATTCATACTTGTGCATTGATCGCCATCTGGTGTTGGGCTCTGATGCTTGCACCTTGTTGTTGTCTTGGAAGAAGTCTTTTCTAGTCACGAGATAGGTGACTCCTCCCTTGCTCGATAGTGCGCACGGGCATCGACTTCATCCTCAGATTGTTTTTTTCCGCCATCGGATTCCGATGTAACTTCAGCGGTTCGGTACCGTGTTTTCCTAACCTTTTCGACGCGCAAACCATCATAAATGCGACGGTATTATCGTTTACGTGCCTTTCGACGCACTAATTCCGGTCGCCGACGCGGGCCGCTGGGCATATCGACGCCATTCGGGCCTACGGCAAATGGAAAGGACTCCATTCAAAAACTGCCCCTAGTGTGGAGCTAAATTCCCACACAGCGACAAACACAAGGTCTGCAACCTTTGTCTCTCCCCTGAACATGAAGAAAAGGATTTTCAAGCCTGCGCCTCCTTCCGATCCAAGAAAGCCATCCATGCTCGCCGGGCTTGACGACACGTTATGGCGCAACAGGCTGCACCGGTGCCCGAAGACATCTTCGATGAAGGCCCGATGTCCCAGAGGCAGAAGATTCGGAGGAACTCGACATCGTATCCGAAGCAGATGACTCGGACTCCGTGCACATCACTCCAGGTCAACGAGTGAGTGCAACTGCCCCTGCCCAAACTCCACCCGACAAAACAAAGGCTCTGGTTAAGACTTCGCCTGAAGGCCTTAGTCGCGACCGAAAGAAAGCTTCAGAAGCCCTGCCTCCGGGCCCGGCTCCGAAGACCAAGGAAAAGCCTTCCGGCGGCTCGGGACCGAGCAGGCCGCACGTCGGTGCCCCAAAAACAGTCGATGCCGAAAGCGGGAACACATCCTACTCCCGCTGCCCCCAGAAAGGCACAACACTGAGCACTCCGGTACCGAAAGAACAGAAGGCCTCTGATCCGAAGAAACATCGACAACCTTCGAAGCCGAAGGACTCAAACCCCTTCTAAGGCTCCAGATCCAAAACCGAACGCATGTTCGGAACCGATAAGGTCGGCGCCAAAGGGAGATGCTGAAGAGGAAGAACTGTTTCGCCCGGATCCTTTCGATCCAAAACATAAAACATTGCATGTGGACCCTAAAACAGGCCATATTGTCAATATCCCACAGAACAAGAGGAAATTGGACACCCCACACATCCCTGAGGTGCCTTTGAAGAAAAAAGACTGTGCAACTTCACCATTAAGACCCTCTTCTCCTGTTCTTCCTACTAACCCTTTCTCCTCCAAAGTCTCACATACCTCCTCCATACTCACCACCACCACAGGATGATGATGGCCCTCCCGCCCCGACTCAACATCGGGTTTAGTCAGCTCATTGATTGGGCTGCCCAATATCATGGAGTCCAAATGCATTCAGACCCCACAGAGGAAGACTTCCTCGTAGACACTTTTGCACAGTCACAAAGGACAGTACAAACATTACCTATGCTAAAAGGTGTCATCAAACATGCTCCATATGTCTTCAAAGACCCTGTCAGGACCAGGATTCTCAATCCTTGGATTGAGAAAAAATATAAACCCGCCCCTCATGATCCCACCTACATTAAAGGCCAACTCCCCTTAGATTCCCTGGTGGTGACCAATGCTAGGAAGCGTGCCAACTCTCAGATCTCCGGTGATGCTCCACCTCCAGACGAAGAGTCTAAATTACTAGACTCTTCAAGCAAGAGTTGCCTCCCACGCAGGCAATCCATTGAGGATAGCTAATGCCCAAGCATTACTTGCCAGGTACAACAGGGCTCACTATGACAAGCTTGAGAGCCTAATGCAACATTTACCTGACCAATACAATGCCAAAGCCAATGATCTGATTCAGGAGGGCAAGTTGATAACAAACGCATCCATTAAATGTGCCCTCGACGCAGCAGACACCACATCTAGATCAATCAACACTAGTGTGTTATTACGAAGGCACGCATGGTTGCGCATTTCTGGATTCAAATAAGAAGTGCAGACTACTATCCTGAATCAGCCCTTCAATCAGGAACAACTTTTTGGCCCAGCTGTAGACACAGCTTTAGAAAAAATGAAAAAAGATACTGAGACTGCAAAATCAATGGGAGCATTTCAGTCTCCATCTACACGAGGCTCCTTTCGTCGCTCCTTTTATCGGGGTGCATCCAAAAACATCAGCACAGACACCGCTTCCTCCTCCTATAAAAGTCCCACACAAACATCCCCAACAAAGGATATTTCAGAGGCGGATACAGGGGAAATAATAACAAAGGGAAAGGCCAAGGTAACCACACATGTACCTCCCCCACTAACAGTGACTTCCCTCCACTACCTCCAGACCATTCCACTCCGTCGGAGGAAGACTCTCACAGTTCCTACCTGTCTGGAATTCCATCACTACAGACAAGTGGGTAAGACAAATTATCCAGTATGGTTACCGGCTGGAACTTACTGCAACTCCCCCCAACATACCACCCAAACAGCGTCCAATGTCCACGGAACATCTAACGCTTCTCAAACAAGAAGTTCTCTCCATGCTTCAGAAGCACGCAATAGAACCAGTTCCCCTAGAACTTTAAGGGACAGGAGTTTGCTCCCTGTACTTTCTAATCCCCAAGTAGGAGGTACTCTCCGGCCAATACTGGACCTCAGACCTCAACTTCTACATACAGTCGAATCATTTTCACATGATCACTCTACAACAGGTCCTTCCCCTATTCCAACAAGGCAACTTCCTTGCCACACTAGATCTCAAGGATGCCTACTTCCATATTCCCATTGTTAGACCTGTCTGCTTCTGAGAGTCCCCTCACACCATGATTTATTTTGTTCCCCTGTGCCTCCTAAAATTTGTCGCTTTTTATTTGTCTACCAGGACCTTTTTGTGTGTTGTCCCATGGGGCTAGATGCTCCTTGACGCTCAGTTGCTCACCAAGTTCCTGGCACCTATGTACAAGGCGCCTGACGGAACCGGTGGCATTACACACTGAGGTTGTCAACCCTAAAATGGTGGACACCATTGTCCCCTATGAGAGTGACTCCCATTGGAGTCCTTCTGACCTCTGACCCTTTGGAGGTTTTGGCGCACTCTGTGTAACCTGCAAACCTGACAGGAATCCCCTCAGAAGTTACAAGTACACAAAATGGCTGCCTTAGGAAGCCCAGTATGGTGGCTCCTAATGACCAAAAAGACACCTTGGAAGGGCCATGTCATTGACACAGCCAGGGAAGGTTCTAGAACCTTCTGGCTCGTGCTGGCACCCCAGGGCACTGGCTATAAAAGGCCCAGTCCCTGGCGGCCATGATGAGAAAAAGTGGAGAAGAGAAGAAACATAGAAGAGGACTTGACACTAGATTGACACCTGCCCTGTTCCCCCCCCCCCCCCCCCCCGAGGCAGCTGATAGCGCAGGCAGAAGTACAGCCGAGGTTGTTGGCGTGGACCCTGACTGGCGTTCCAGTCAGAAGCGCGAGCAGTGACCTCTCGCCTTCAGCGCCTGGCCAGCGAGTTCCCAATTGCCCCTCAGAGACTTTGGCCATAGTTAGAGCCTCCCCGCCTTCCCCAGTGGTGAGATCGCGACTGCGACCCTTGACAGGGCCCCTTCAACTTAAGTGCCTCCTGGCGGGCGTTCGGACGTCTCCGAACCCACCGCCGTCGAAGCGCTGATCGTGGACAGAAGGTGAGGTGCTGCACTGGGGCGGGGAAAGGCTGGCCTTCATTTGGGCGAGAGTACCATCTCTGCCCTGCCCGAGTGACTTGGGGACTGTTGTTGTGGGCGGGAGCCCCCCCCCCCCCCCCCCCCCCCGTGAGTGAGATCGGAGGGAGGATCGCGGAGCCCCTGGAACCCCACCTTCGCCCTTGGGAGAAGGGCCATACTGACTGGAGCGCTTACTGGCGCAGCTAAAGTGAGGTGGGACCGTCTCTTCCCCTGAAGTTGCCGCATTGTTCCGGGACTGAGGTGCGGCTCCAATTTTGAACTGTGCGCGCAGGTAGTTTGACCCCTCCGGCAGCCCGTTCGACGGTCTGAGGACTCGTGAACTGAAGCCGCCTTCGGAGACCCCGCCTGCGTTGACAGAAGCGCACAGACTCCTCCGGCCGCAGTAGTATTAAACCGGCTGGCCGAGGAGTGTAATTGCCGTAGTCATTGTATGTCTTTATCTTCCAGATACACGCGCAATATGCTTTAAGTGCAACTAAAGGATTATCACGAGTATCTTGTGCCCAGAGAGCCCGAACCCGTGAACACTTCAAAAACTGTAAGAGCGTGCATTCCGCATTAAATGGCAATCTAACTGTGTTTACCCTGAAAGTGATTAATTGGTGGCAGCGATACCAGTATGACCCTGAGATATTTATGTGAAACGATCGGTATCTAACTTGCTATGCAACTGTGATGTTTTGCTGATATTTATTCCAGTCATTGCTGATATTTATTCCAAATGTATTGAATCCTGATATTTATCCAGTATATTTATTTGAGTCCAACCATTTATTCCTACGCAACCAGTACACAGCTAATCAAACCCATGTAAGAAAGGTGAATGTGATTAACTAATTGAACTTCTTCCAATCCAGAGAACTTTTACATAAACGAAATGTATTTTTCTATAACAGTGGTGTGGTGTCCTTCTTTTTATGTGGTGTGCAGGGAGTTATTATTTGGTCATAGCCGGCTTAACACAACAGCCTTCTACCGCCTTGTCACTCGAGCCAAGCTACCCCCCTTTGTGCTGGGCTTGCCCATCGCAGGTCCAACATAAAATTGGTGGCAGCGGTGGGGATTACGAGCCGTGCTGTTGTGAACCTCATAATAATTCAGTGTGCATCACAGGTACACACCCGGAGTATTCTCCCAGCGGCCTTCTAATTCTGTGATTTTGTTTTTTTAAATTCTTTCCTGGAGGTGGGTGGAGGTGATCCTCAGAGGAAGTTCCTATCTTCATAACCTACTTCGGGGTGGTGGTCCACCCTTTCAACTGACAAAAATGGAATTCAAAATGTCAGAGCTGGAGACCTATACTGTGGCACAGCTCAGGGAGGTCTGTCAGGAAAGGGGAGTGTTCGTTCGGCGAGGAGCCAAGAGAGAGGAGCTCCGTACTAGTCTGCGAGCCTGGGTGGAAGCACACACGGAGGGAACGGTAGAGGAGGAGGAATCAGACCGGGAAACTGTCAGGGAGATGATTACAGAATGTCCCCTGGGGGTGGGTGCGATGTCTATCAGCCCCAAGGTAGCCTCACGGGAGGGCAGTAGTGTGTCATCAAGAGGGTTATCAGAAACCGAGTTAGCCGACAGGAGAGAGGAAAGACAGTTAAGGTGGGAGTTGGCCAAGCTGGAGATGGAAGGGAGGAGGATGGAACATGAGTTCAAGTTACGAGAACTCGACCTCAAGACCATTAACAATACTCCGGGGGGTGTCGAGTCCAAGGAAATTGCCAGGGAGCCCAGGCCCCATTTACCAAAGGACGTAGTCGCCAGTTATTCCGCTGGGGACGACATAGCCAAGTGGCTGGCAGCCTATGAGGTCTCCTTAAGAGCCCATGGGATCCATGAGAAGCACTGGGGTGGTGGATTATACCGGTACATGCCTCCGACAGGAAGGGATGCCCTATTGGCCCTAGACCGGGAGGAACAGGTAGACTACCCCGCCATGAAGGTGGTGCTCATTAGGAAGTTTGGTTTGACCCCGGAGAAATACCGGCAAAGGTTTAGGGGTAGCCACAAGCTGAGCTCACAAAATTGGGTTGACTTCCTGGATTTTGCCAAGAAAGCCCTGGAAGGGTGGGTCCAAGGTAGTGAGGTGGAGGACTATCAAGGGTTGTATGACTTAATCCTCAAGGAGCATCTACTCGAGAAATGCCTTCCCGAGCTGAGGCAACACCTGGTAGACAGCAAACTTACTTGCCCCCGTAAGCTTGCTGAGGAGGCGGACATTTGGGCAAGTACCCGAGTGTCCACGAAGGGGACTGGAGGAGTGTTAGAAAAACCCCACTCCCACACCGGAAAGGGTGGTGGTAACGGGGTCTTTCCAGACATACACAGTGGTAGCTTGGCTCGAGTGGTCAGGGGTCAGGCACCGTGTTAAGCATACGCAATACCCACACAATAACCATGCGTGCATCCGTTCCAAAAACGACACTACACCTTAAAAATTATACTTAAAATATATTTCTTTATCTTCTTTTCTCTTAGTTGCTGATTGTATTATTATTTAATCACAGTACACCAGGCTTTTTCTGTGGAAGGGTATGTCAAATAAATACTGTCTTAACGATTCAATAACTAAGGTAGATCATAAATAATCAAGGCATAAATATAAGTGCATTACATTACAGGCAATTAAATATTATGAGGCAATAAATACTGTACGACAATAAATATTGTGAAACAATAAATACTGTGAGGCCATAAATAGGATAAATACAATAAATACAGTGCTCTCAATAAATAATAAAAGCCAACAGTGACACTTGTAAATTAGTTCACATTCCTGAGGTACTATGGGATGATTTGACCCAATCCCAGCTTGTAAAGATTTGGATGGCCTGAGGGGTATACTCCCTGGCTTGGACAAGGCTGAGGCCTAAACTGAGGTAGATAAAAGGGGGGATCTAGAGATCTGGCTCTCCCACACTACACAACCCCTCTGTATTAGTCTCAGCTCACCCCTGGCACAATCAAGCTGGTTCCAGCACCCTAGGCTAGTCTCTCAGGGCTCCACAGGGCCTTAGGCGCCCTCTATTCCACTTACTGCCCTTTTTATGTAGCTCCGACGTCGCTGGAGTCGAGTCGACGCCGTGAGGCGGCTCCGGTTCGATGTCGGCGGCCTCGGCACAATGTCAGTTCTTGACGACGCCGGTAGGCGGTTCCGGTTCGATGTCGGCGGCCTCGGCTCGATGTCGACCTCCGGTTCGATGACGTCGGGCTGTCTTGGCTCGATGTCGACTTCGGGCAGCTCCGGTTCGATGTCGGCGGCCTCGGCTCGATGTCGGCCTCCGGTTCGATGACGTCGGGCTGTCTTGGCTCGATGTCGACTTCCGTCGGCTCCGGAGTGCGACCTCCACTCCCGACCTCCGGCACGATTCTCTTCAGGTTCCGGCGACTCCGGAGTGCGATCTCCACTCCCGACCTCCGGCACGCTTCACCTCGGTCTCCGGCGACTCCGGAGGGCGGACTTCACTCCCCCGTTGACGCCGCTCACTCGACCTCGGGTGACTTCCTCCTCGACCTCTGGTACTCTCCACGACCTCCGTCGGCGCCCTCTCTCGACCTCTGGCGGCTCCGGGTACGACGTCTGCTTTCCAGTCAGTGCCGCTTCTCCACCTCGGGCTCCAGGTCTCAGGCTTCTCGACGTCGGACTCCAGGGAAACCAATAAACAGGTCAGATTCTTGCTTTTCTTTACTTCTAAGGCCTGTTCCTGCTGTCCAGGTCCTTAAGATGGTTTTTCTTGCTTTCTCCCACACAGGGCTCCAGGCTGGGCTCAGTCAGTAGGGACTAGTATCAAGGGTGGGTTTATGGACCCCACTCCAGGCACAAGTTTCCACCCCTGCTGCCTCACTCCTTCCTCCTTCAGGTTTCTGCTGCTCTCTCTTCACCAGTCAGGTGCCAACTGCCAGCTCCAACTGTCAACTCTGGCTTAGCTTCCCAACATTCCAAACCGCCTCCAACTGTCACAGGGTTCTGGAATGTTCTGGTAGGTTCCAGTGGGTTCTGATGATGTCACAGGTGGCCACCATTTTGTGCTCCAGGCCCTCAGACAGAAGTTCCAGGGGTAGATAAAATGGCTCCCTGAATCTGCATCAATACTAAAAAGTCTGGTGGTTCCCAAAAAGGAAAAAGTTACTAACAGGGTTTGAGGCAAAAGTGGGACAAAATAAATAATGATGAGGAGGGACCACCCAAAGGGCTGACAGGTCTAACAAGGAGATTCTCAAAAGTCCGGACAGGGCGCTCCCCTAAGGAAAGAGGGGGGAGATAACAAGAAACAGGAGTTCTCCAAAGGCCCCCAAAATAACTTTAAGGGGAAAAACACCTTTTCCAACTCTAAGGCTAACCCGCAGAAGAACCCTAACCCTGGCCAGAGTCAGCAGCCAAGGGTTGTCCATTGCTTTGAGTGCGGTGGTATTGGACATTACAAAGGAGACCCGAAATGCCCAAAGAGACCACCCCCTCCCGCTGGAGGAAAGGCCCCGGGAGTCGCTAGTGTAGAGCTCGGGGAGGAGATGCCCTTAAGTGAGGGAAGGGAGTGGGCGGGAGTCACCTTAGTGTCCCTGGGTGATCGGGAGATGGTTCCAAAGATCCAGGTGCCCTCGAATACTACCAAGTATGGGCAGTGGGTCACCATCAATGGCCATAGAGGGGAAGCTCTGAGAGATACAGGAGCCAGTATGACTATGGTAAGGAGTCAACTGGTGTCCTCGGAGCAGGTGGTTCCGGGAGTACTTCATCCAGCCGCACTGGCTGACGGCAGAATGGGCCACTATCCTGTGGCCGAGGTTCCCTTTGAGTGTGGAGGGGTTGCAGGTCCACTTCGAGTCGCCGTAAGCCCCGCCGTGCCAGTCGATTGTTTGCTGGGCAATGATATGGAGCACAATGCTTGGAAGGAGGTGGAATACCGGACCCATTCGGAGATGCTGGGTACACCTGATTGGGCCTGTGTGAGTACCAGGTCGGCAACTGCTCGGGAGGAGAAGTCGCAGGGGTCGGAGTCTGGAACAATGGCCCACCCCGTAGCTGCTGATGAGGGAGCATGCCGAGGACAGGAGGAGCCTGCCTCGACGTCCGTGCCCCGTGAGACGGATAGGCCACCTACGGAGGTGGACCCGGAGTCCACGGAGGAGGACATGGTTCCGTTGGAGAACTTGCCTATCCCCGCTGATTGGCGAGTGGAGGGAGGTCCGTCCAGGGAGGAACTGAGCAGGGGACAAAGGGAATGTCCCACCCTCAAGGGTCTGAGGCAACAGGCTGAAGCCCAAGCAGCGGGTAACGAGTCTGGGAACTATTGTATTTACTGGGAGGATGGCCTCCTCTACAGTGAACCCAGGGGGCCAGTGCACGGATTGTCACGGTCCCTGGTAGTCCCACAGTGTTACCGAGCCTTCCTGTTCGAGTTGGCTCATGAGATTCCCTTGGCAGGACACTTGGGTCAGGACAAGACCTTTGCCAGGCTTGTCCCCCACTTTTATTGGCCTCGAATGAGGGTGGCGTCCGACGCATATTGTCGGTCGTGTGTGTCATGCCAAGCCAGTGGGAAAACGGGGACGAAGCTGAAGGCTCCCCTGGAACCACTTCCCGTCGTTGGCACCCCCTTTGAAAGGGTGGGCATCGACATTGCTGGGCCCTTAGATCCACCGACAACATCCAGTCACAGGTTTATCCTGGTACTGGTGGATCATGCCACAAGGTATCCAGAGGCAATTCCTCTGAGAACCATCACTGCACCGGTGGTGGCAAAGGCCCTGATGGGGATCTTTACCCGAGTGGGTTTCCCCAAGGAAGTTGTGTCTGATAGGGGGACCAACTTCATGTCAGCATACATGCGGGCAATGTGGAAGGAGTGTGGAGTGACCTACCGGTTCACTACTCCTTATCACCCACAGGCCAATGGCCTTGTGGAAAGGTTCAACAAGACATTGAAGGGTATGATCAGAAGTCTACCCGAAAGCCTGCGGAGGAAATGGGACGTCCTCCTACCCTGCTTACTTTTTTCCTACAGGGAAGTGCCACAGAAGGGAGTGGGCTTTAGCCCCTTCGAGCTTCTGTATGGGCACCCTGTACGTGGACCTCTCAACCTGGTGAGGGACTCATGGGAAAAGTCTCCCCGGAAAGTTCCCCAGGACGTGGTGAGCTATATGCTGGCCTTCCGGAGCCAAATGGCTAAGTTGTGGAAGCAAGCTTCTGACAACTTGGAAGCCAGCCAGGCAGTGATGAAAGCGTGGTATGACCACAACGCTCACCCAGTGGAGCTGGAGCCTGGACAGAAGGTGTGGGTGATGGAACCGGGAGAGCTAAGCGCTCTTCAGGACCGTTGGACAGGCCCATATGAGGTATTGGAAAAGATGGGCAAGTCTACCTACCTGGTGGACGTCAAGACCCCACGGCATCCACGTCTGGTGCTGCATGCCAATCGCCTCAAGCCCCACTATGAGAGGCCCGAAGTCATGTTGATCCTGGTGACTGATGGATCGGAGGAAGAGGAGACTGAGCCTCTCCCCGACCTGTTGGCGTCTCAAGAAAAGGATGGGTCATTGGAGGGAGTGAAACTCTCACCATCCCTAACTCCGGAGCAGCAGGAGGAATGCCGCCAGGTTCTGGGGTCATTCTCTCCTCTGTTCTCCCTTGTCCCGGGTAAGACCCATCTGTGTGTTCATGACGTGGACACCGGCGACAGCCCACCTGTGAAGTCTAAGTCTTACCGGCTGTCGGACAAGGTGAAGGCCAGCATCCGAAGTGAAGTAGCTAAGATGCTGGAGCTCGGAGTTATTGAACCTTCAAATAGCCCTTGGTCTAGCCCGGTGGTTTTAGTTCCTAAAGCTGCACCACCTGGCACCACGCCAGAATTGCGATTCTGCGTGGACTATCGAGGACTTAATTCGGTCACGAAGACCGATGCTCATCCGATCCCTCGGGCGGATGAACTAATTGACCGGTTGGGAGCTGCCCAATATCTGAGTACCATTGACCTCACAGCAGGGTACTGGCAGATTCCTATGACTGGTGGAGCGAGGGAAAGGTCAGCCTTCTCCACACCTGATGGACACTACCAGTTCTGTGTGATGCCCTTTGGGCTCAAGAACGCTCCTGCAACCTTCCAGCGGCTGGTGAACATGATCCTCACTGGGAAGGAATCCTTCTCTGCTGCTTACCTTGACGACATTGCTGTCTTCAGTAGCAGTTGGGAGGATCACTTGCAGCACCTGCAAGACGTTCTCCAGGCCCTGGAACAAGCTGGTCTGACGATCAAGGCCAGCAAGTGTCAGATTGGGCAGGGGTCGGTGGTGTACTTAGGTCACTTGGTGGGCCGGGGAATGGTGCAACCCCTTCAGGCAAAGATTGAGGCAATCGTGGCCTGGGAACCCCCCAAGACCCAGACTGAGGTCCGAGCCTTCCTGGGCCTCACAGGTTAGTACAGACGGTTCGTGAAGTGGTATGGCACTATCGTGGCTCCCCTTACTGAACTCACGGCCAAGAAGCAACCCAGGAGAGTCATCTGGACCGAGGCTTGCCAACGAGCCTTCGACACTCTGAAACAGGCATTGTGCAACGCTCCAGTTTTGAAGGCTCCAGACTTCTCGAAGGATTTCATTGTCCAAACAGATGCATCCGACATTGGCATTGGGGCGGTGCTATCGCAACTCAATGAAGAGGGTCTGGATCAGCCCGTGATCTTCCTGTCACGGAGACTACTTCCCCGGGAACAGAGATGGAGTACCATTGAGCGGGAAGCCTTTGCGGTGGTCTGGGCAATGAAGAAGCTGCGACCATACCTGTTTGGTTCGCACTTCCTGGTTCAGACAGACCACCGACCCCTTCGTTGGCTCATGCAGATGAAGGGGGAAAACCCAAAACTGTTGAGGTGGTCTATCTCCCTACAGGAAATGGACTTTCGGGTGGAACATCGGCCCGGAGCTGACCACACCAATGCAGACGGTCTCTCCAGGTATTTCCGCCTTAGTGTTGAGGACTCCCAAGGGGTTGGGTAGCTCTCCCCACTTTCAGCTGGGGGGGGACGCGTGTTAGACCTGTCTGCTTCTGAGAGTCCCCTCACACCATGATTTATTTTGTTCCCCCGTGCCTCCTAAAAGTTGTCGCTTTTTATTTGTCTACCAGGACCTTTTTGTGTGTTGTCCCATGGGGCTAGATGCTCCTTGACGCTCAGTTGCTCACCAAGTTCCTGGCACCTATGTACAAGGCGCCTGACGGAACCGGTGGCATTACACACTGAGGTTGTCAACCCTAAAATGGTGGACACCATTGTCCCCTATGAGAGTGACTCCCATTGGAGTCCTTCTGACCTCTGACCCTTTGGAGGTTTTGGCGCACTGTGTAACCTGCAAACCTGACAGGAATCCCCGCAGAAGTTACAAGTACACAAAATGGCTGCCTTAGGAAGCCCAGTATGGTGGCTCCTAATGACCAAAAAGACACCTTGGAAGGGCCATGTCATTGACACAGCCAGGGAAGGTTCTAGAACCTTCTGGCTCGTGCTGGCACCCCAGGGCACTGGCTATAAAAGGCCCAGTCCCTGGTGGCCATGATGAGAAAAAGTGGAGAAGAGAAGAAACATAGAAGAGGACTTGACACCAGATTGACACCTGCCCTGTTCCCCCCCCCCCCTGAGGCAGCTGATAGCGCAGGCAGAAGTACAGCCGAGGTTGTTGGCGTGGACCCTGACTGGCGTTCCAGTCAGAAGCGCGAGCAGTGACCTCTCGCTTCCAGCGCCTGGCCAGCGAGTGCCCAATTGCCCCTCAGAGACTTTGGCCATAGTTAGAGCCTCCCCGCCTCCCCCAGTGGGGATCGCGACTGCGACCCTTGACAGGGCCCCTTCAACTTAAGTGCCTCCTGGCGGGCGTTCGGACGTCTCCGAACCCACCGCCGTCGAAGCGCTGATCGTGGACAGAAGGTGAGGTGCTGCGCTGGGGCGGGGAAAGGCTGGCGTTCATTTGGGCGAGAGTACCATCTCTGCCCTGCCCGAGTGACTTGGGGACTGTTGTTGTGGGCGGGAGCCCCCCCCCCGTGAGTGAGATCGGAGGGAGGATCGCGGAGCCCTTGGAACCCCCCCTTCGCCCTTGGGAGAAGGGCCATACTGACTGGAGCGCTTACTGGCGCAGCTAAAGTGAGGTGGGACCGTCTCTTCCCCTGAAGTTGCCGCATTGTTCCGGGACTGAGGTGCGGCTCCAATTTTGAACTGTGCGCGCAGGTAGTTTGACCCCTCCGGCAGCCCGTTCGACGGTCTGAGGACTCGTGAACTGAAGCCGCCTTCGGAGACCCCGCCTGCGTTGACAGAAGCGCACAGACTCCTCCGGCCGCAGTAGTATTAAACCGGCTGGCCGCGGAGTGTAATTGCCGTAGTCATTGTATGTCTTTATCTTCCAGATACACGCGCAATATGCTTTAAGTGCAACTAAATGATTATCACGAGTATCTTGTGCCCAGAGAGCCCGAACCTGTGAACACTTCAAAAACTGTAAGAGCGCGCATTCCGCATTAAATGGCAATCTAAATGTGTTTACCCTGGAAGTGATTAATTGGTGGCAGCGATACCAGTATGACCCTGAGATATTTATGTGAAACGATCGGTATCTAACTTGCTATGCAACTGTGATGTTTTGCTGATATTTATTCCAGTCATTGCTGATATTTATTCCAAATGTATTGAATCCTGATATTTATCCAGTATATTTATTTATTAGAGTCCAACCATTTATTCCTACGCAACCAGTACACAGCTAATCAAACCCATGTAAGAAAGGTGAATGTGATTAACTAATTGAACTTCTTCCAATCCAGAGAACTTTTACATAAACAAAACGTATTTTTCTATAACAGTGGTGTGGTGTCCTTCTTTTTATGTGGTGTGCAGGGAGTTATTATTTGGTCATAGCCGGCTTAACACAACAGCCTTCTACCGCCTTGTCACTCGAGCCAAGCTACCCCCCTTTGTGCTAGGCTTGCCCATCGCAGGTCCAACACCTATACACCCTGCTCACAGGAAATATCTAAGGTTCACAGTGGATGGCCAACACTATCAGTTCAAGGATCTCCCATTCGGAGTAACCACAGCACCCAGGGTCTTCAAGTGTCTCGCTGTAGTGGCCGCAAACTTGCGGAGGCAGCAGATCCATGTATTCCCATACCTGAACGATTGGCTGATAAAAGCCTAATCGCACAGTCAGTGTGTTCATCACACTTGCCAAACAATTCAGCTGCTACACGATTTGGGGTTCACAATAAACTGCCCCAAGTCACACCTTCAGCCCTCCCACCTACATCGGTATCTAAGGGCCACAATAGACACTTCCAAAGGTTTAGCATACCCCAATCCAGTCAGGATAGCCAGTATGCAGACTCATCACAAAACTTCAACCCCAACACTCCCTTCCAGCTCGAATGTCATGCAGCTCATAGGAATGATGGCCTATTGCATTTTCACGCAAGACTTCAGATGCGCCCCTTACAGGAATGCTTAGCACGTCAGTGGAATCAAGTTCAAGGTCAACTTGCAGATCAGGTGTTGGTGGACAGCCGCACACATAGCTCTCTGCAGTGGTGGAACACACAAAACCTTTCCAGAGGGCGGCCGTTCCTAGAGCCAGTTCCTCAGTAGTGCTAACAGACGCATCACTCACCGGCTGGGGAGCCCATCTCCTAAACCACACAACTCAGGGCAGGTGGGCCACTCAACAAAAAGTGCTCCACCTCAATCACCTAGAATTACTGGTAATATTTCTAGCGTTAGTCATTCCAATCACATCTCCTCAACAAGGCTGTCCTGGTCCGCACGGACGATATGACAGCATTATACTACATACAGAAACAAGGAGGAGCACATTCTTTACTGCTATCTCACCTAGCGCAAATCATATGGAGATGGGCCATTCCGCAAAACATGTATCTTCTCGCAGAACATCTTCCAGGAGTGCACAATCAGATTGCAGATCTGCTAAGTCGTCAGACACCGCAGATACACGAGTGGGAATTTCATCCTCAAGTTCTTCAACTATTTTTCCACATGTGGGGTCACCCAGACATAGATCTGTTTGCCACACACACAAACGCAAAGTGCCCAACCTTCGCCGCCATGTTCCAACACCCGTTGTCCAATGGCAATGCGATATGGATGAACTGGTCATGCAGATTTACGTACGCTTTTCTGACACTCCCACTCATTCCGCTAGTAGTACGCAAGCTCAAGCAACAGTACTCAAAATTATCCTAGTTGCTCCCACATGGGCACGGCAACCGTGGTTCACAACACTCCTCGAACTCTCAGTAGTTCCACACCAAAAACTACGTCTCTCCCCAAGACTGCTCGCGCAGAACCATGGAGAGATAAGACACCCAGATCCAGCACAACTGAATCTAGCATTCTGGCTCCTGAAGTCCTAGAGTTCGGGTACCTTAACCTCCCACCAGACTGTGTGAACATTATCAAAGAAGCCAGACGCCCTACTACTAGAGCTTGCTATGCAGCCAAATGGAAGCGATTCGTAATTTACTGCAATAACAAAATTGACCCGCTAGATGCTTCCATTCAGAACATCATTTGCTATTTACTGCATTTACAAAGATGTAATCTTGCATACTCATCCATAAGATTACATCTAGCTGCCCTCGCCGCCTACCTGCGAAACAGACACCATTTGTGATTGTTTAGAGTACGTGCAATAAAAGCCTTTATGGAAGGCCTTAAAAGGATAATTCCACCCAGACTGCCATCCTCTCCGGTGTGGAACCTAAACATTGTCCTTACTAGACTCATGGGTCCCCCATTTGTGCCTTTACACAAGTGTGAATTGCAGTTCCTTAAATGGAAACTAGCTTTCCTCATCGCAATCACCTCACTCAGGAGAGTAAATGAGATCCAGGCTTTAACTATACAAGAACCATCCTTACAAATACATCGTAACAAGGTAGTTCTAAGAACATATCCAAAATTCCTTCCCAAAGTAATCTCTGCTTTTCATCTTAATCAATCGGTAGAGTTACCAGTGTTTTTCCAAAACCCTGATTCTGTGGCAGAGAGAGCTCTTCACACGCTTGATGTCAAAAGAGCTTTACTTTATTACATCGAGAGCACTAAAGGGTTTAGAAAGACAAAACAACTGTTTGTAGCTTTCTCTCCACCTCATTAAGGCAACCCTATCTCCGAAGCTGGGATTGCCAGATGGATAGTCAGATGCATTCAAATATGCTACCAGGAAGCAAAATGCACATTAACAATTCCCCCTAGAGCGAGTTCAACACGCATACTGTGGGCTTCCATGGCATTCTTAGGGAACATTCCCCTAGAAGACATTTGTAAGGCAGCATCATGGTCTACTACACACACCTTCACCAAACACTATTGTGTAGATGTGCAGGCGAAGCAACAAGCTTCTGTAGGCCAGGCTGTTCTTAAGACACTTTTTCAAACTACTACAACCTACGCAGGTGACCACCGCTAGGGGACACACTGCTGTACAGTCTATGCACAAGTATAAGTTCTGCAGCTCATATGCCTCGAACAGAAAATGCTACTTACCAGTATGCATCTGTCTTTGGCATGTAGAGCTGCAGCGATTCATACGCCCACCCGCCTCCCCGGAACCTGTATCTGTTCCAGTATTATCTTACTTGGATACATTCACATGGACATCTTTTCTGTTTCTTACAAACTCCATCATTTCCCATCATGGCGAAATACAATCTGAGGATGGAGACGATGCCCATGCGCACTATCGTCCAAGGGAGTCTCCTATCTCGTGACTACAAAAGACTTCTTCCAAGACAACAACAAGGTGCAAGCATCCGAGCCCAACACCAGATGGCGATCTATGCACAAGTATGAATCTCTGCAGCTCTACATGCCAAGAACAGATGCATACCTGTAAGTAGCATTTTCCTCGCACAACTAAACAGGGCTGCCCAGTACCACGGGTCCCCCTACATTCTGAGCCCTTAGATGCAGATTTTTTGCCCGAAACCTTCGCACCCTTGCAAAAATCAACAAGCACCCTGCCAATGTTAAAAGGCTTGCTAAAACATGCCTGTTAGACCTGTCAGCCCTTTGGGTGGTCCCTCCTCATCATTATTTATTTTGTCCCACTTTTGCCTCAAACCCTATTATAATTTTTCCTTTTTGGGAACCACCAGACTTTTTAGTGTTGATGCAGGGTCAGGGAGCCATTTTCCCTACCCCTGGAACTTCTGTCTGAGGGCCTGAGACACAAAATGGTGGCCACCCATTGTCACCTGTGACATCATCAGAACCCACTGGAGATTTCTAGAACCTTCCGTAACATTCTGGAACCCTGTGACAGGGAGAGGCAGTTTAGAATGTTGGGAGGCCATCTCAGAGTGGCAGTTGGCATCTGACTAGAGAGGACCAGTTCAGAAGGAGGTCGGAGTAAGGCAGCAGGGGTGGAAACCAGTGCTTGGAGTGGGGTCCAGAAACCCACCCTTGATGCTAGTCCCTACTGACCAAGCCCAGCCTAGAGCCTGTGTGGGACCAGGACCAGAAAAACCACCTTAAGGACCTAAATATTGTGAAGAGGCCTTAAAGAAGAAGACCAGCAAGCTCCTGACCTGTTTAGCGGTGTCCTCCTGGAGCCCTGACGTCGAGAATCCTGGAGACCTGAGGCCTGAGGTGGAGAAGCGGCGCTGACAGAAAGCAGACGTCGTACCCGGAGCCGTCAGAGGTCGATAGAGGGTGCCGACGGAGGTCGTGGAGAGGCACCGGAGGTCGAGTAAGGAGTCACCTGAGGTCGAGGTGAAGCGCGCCGGAGGTCGGGAGTGGAGATCGCACTCCGGAGACGCCGGAATCTGAGGTGAAGCGCGCCAGAGGTCGGGAGTGGAGGTCGCACTCCGGAGACACCCGGAAGCGGGGAGACCGTGACCCTGCGACGCCGGAAGGCGACACCGAGCCGAGGCCGCCCAGCGACATCGATCCGAGGCCGCCCGGCGACATCGATCCGAAGCCGCCCAGCGACACCGACCCGGAGCCGCCCAGCGACATCGAGCCCTAGCAGCCCAGCGACACCGGGCCGAGGCCGCCCAGCGACACCGAACCGAGGCCGCCCAGCGACATCGAACCGGAGCCGCCCAGCGACGTCGACCCGGCGCCGAGCGGAGCCGATCATCGTGAAAAGGGCAGTAAGTGGTAGAGGGGGCGCCTGAGGCCCCGTGGAGCCCTAAAATACCATTCTAGGGGCTAGAGGGGTGTTAGAACCAGCCTGGGAGTGCCAGGGGTGAACTGAGACTGGTGCAGTGACCTCTGTGAGGGGTTGTGTATTTTGGGAGAGCCAGATCCTTAGGTTACCCCTATTCTACCTCAGTTCAGGCCCAGCCTTGACCAACCTAGGTGGGACACCCCCCATGTCATCCAAATGACCACAAGCTGTACTTGGGCGAAGTAAAACCAAACTACCTCGGGAAAGGGTTGTGAACTGTAATTGTCATTGATGGTGTTATTTAAGTTATTGAGGGTGCTTTATTTATTGTCTTCCACTAATTTATTCCTGCACTGTATTTATTCCCTGACTGTATTTATTTGCCATCTGTATTTATTTCACCTATATTTATTCCGTGTTTATTTATGACCTGATCCTATTTATTGAAACCCCACTGTGGTATTATTTATTTGACCTGCTATTTTCAAGAAAAGTCTTATGGTATTGTATGTATGTTCTGAAACCTGCAACTAAGAGAAAATAAGATAAAGACAAACTACTTTCTTTCATAATTTTTACGGTGTAGTGTCGTTTTTGGAACGGATGAACGCATGGTTATTGTGAGGGTGTGACGTACGCTTAACACGGTGCCTGACCCCCGACCGCTCGAGCCAAGCTACCACGGTGCTGGGAACCTGGTGACTGCTAACCCGGTTGCCCGGTTTCCAACAATGCCCCAGACGTTTTTAAGGACCCAGTCAGAAACTGGGTTCTAAATCCCAGGGTAGATAAAAAAAATACAAGACCGCTCCCAATTACCCAATTTACATTAAAGGTCAGATTTCCTTGGATTCCCTTGAGGTAACCAACGCACCCAAGCGTGCAAACTCAGAGTACAGGCGACACCCCCACCCCCACTACGACGAGCTTGAAAAGCTCATGGAACACCTTCCTGACCAGTACAAACAAAAGCCAACGACTTTATCCAGGAGGGCAAACTCATTACCAGCACCTCAATAAAATGTGCGCTCGATGCAGTCAGTACCGCATCTCGCGCAATTAACACTAGCGTCTTGTTGCATAGACACGCTTGGCTCTGGGTTTCCGGATTCAAGCAGGAGGTTTAAACTGCTATTTTAAATCAGCTGTTTGATCAGGAACATCTTTTTCGCCCTGCAGTTGACACATCCCTAGAAAAGATGAAGGATGCCGAAACTGCTAAGTCTATGGGGCCCTTACAGTTAGCTTCCCCTCTTTTCGCCGCTCCTTCTACAGAGCAGGCTCCAAAACCGTGGGTTCAGAACATCCCTCCTCCTCCTACAAGAGCCCCACTCAAACATCCCCGAAAGCATACTTTCGCGGAGGCTACCGAGGAAACAATAATAAAGGGAGAGGTCGTGGCAACAATAGCCGGACCCCGCCTACCACTAAACAGTGACTTCCCTCTGATCATCCCACTCCTGTCGGGGGACGTCTTACAGTTCCTACCTGTCTGGAATTCCATCACAACAGATAAGTGGGTAAGACAAATTATCCTGTATGGTTATTGCCTGGAAAATTCCTCCCAGACAGTTTCCCATGTCCTCGGAATATCTAACAATTCTCAACAAAGACATGCAATAGAACCAGTCCCCTTCCCTCATCGAGGCCAAGGGGGTTTACTCCCTGTATTTCCTAATCCCAAAAAAGGACGGCTCCCTCAGGCCCATACTGGACCTCAGACCGCTAAAACTCTACATTCAGTCAGACCACTGTCACATGGTCACACTCCAACAGGTGCTTCCACTACTTCACCAGGGCGGCTTTCTCTCCACTCTGGATCTAAAGGACGCCTACTTCCATATTCCCATTCACCCCGCTCACAGGAAATATCTCAAGTTAGTTGTAGATGGTCAACACTACCAATTCAAAGTCCTCCCATTCGGGGTCACTACAGCACCCAGAGTCTTCACCAAATGCCTCGCAGTAATTGCAGCTCACTTAAGGAAACGGCATATTCATGTCTTCCCTTATCTGGACAACTGGCTCATAAAAGCCAAGTCACACAGCAGCTGTTTGCAACACACACACAATTCAACTGCTTCACAGGATTCACAGTAAACCTAGCCATATCCCATCTCCAACTGTCCTGCCTACAACAATACCTAGGAGCTACAACAGACACTTCAAAAGCTCTAGCATATCCCAATCAAGTCTGGATAAGCGCTGTGCAGGCTCTAATCCAAAAATTTCAGCCTCAACACTCACTACCAGCGCGAGTGTTCATGCAGTTAATCGGGATGATGGCCTCCTGCATTCTCCTCGTCCTTTATGCAAGACTCCAAATGCGTCCCTTACAGGAATGTTTGGCACGTCAGTGGAACCAGGCTCAAGGTCAGCTGACAGATCTGGTGTTGGTGGACGTCCGCACCCATCGCTCTCTGCAGTGGTGGAACACACAAAACCTTTCCAAAGGGCGGCCGTTCCTCGACCCGATTCCACAGACCGTGGTAACAGCAGACTCATCGCTCACCGGCTGGGTAGTTCATCTTCAAACCCATACCACCCAGGTGTGAGAAAGTGCCATCTTTCTTGCATGGTATGCCCCCACTTTTTGCTAAATTGCTGAATGTACTTTGACTGAGTGTACCCTGGACTCCTGCCAATCAGGTGCCCAGGGCCTATGTTCCTTCCTTAAAACACACAAACTCCAAATTGGCAAACCCTGGCCACATGTCAGCCCCTGGTAAATGGTACCCTAGGTACCCAGGGCCTTGTGACCAGGGAAGGCCCCTAAGGGCTGCAGCACTCATTATCCCACCCTTAGAGGCCCTGTACCCTTACACACACACACACTGCCTTTGCAGGCTGAGTGTCTGGGTGCAGGACAAAATGAAGTCGACATGGCACACATCTCTGTGTGCCATGCCCATCACCTACACTGCCAAGGCATATGTCAGCCACCCCTCTGGCTGGGTGCCTTATGCCCATGGTGTGGGCACAGGAGCAGGAGCCCTGTGCCCCTACAGTACCCAGGTCCTTTCCCGGGCACTGTAAGTGCAGTGCTGCCATTTAAGAGTACATGGTGCTGAGAGCTCGTCAAACACGAGCTCCACAGCACCATAATGGCAACACTGAAGACTGGGAAGTATCAAACTTCTCAGCACATTAAACCCACACTGATGCCAGTGTGGAATTTAATGTACCAAGCACCCCAGAGGGCATCTTAGAGATGCCCCCTTACAACTAACCTACAATCCACGTCTGCTCTGAGGCTGCCCAGGCTGCCACACAGCAGACACGTTGCTGGACCCCTGGGTGGGAGAGCCCCTGCTCTCCCGGGCCTGCAACAATGCACATCCTGGGTGAGGTGATAAATCTCCTCCCCCAGGATGAGCAAAGGGAAGCTTCAAAGGCCTGCCGCCTCTAGGAGTTTCCCCAGGCCACTGCAACCCCCCACTCTGGCGGGAAGCTTGGCCGGAAACCCCATACAAGGACAGGGGATGTGCCAGCCTGCCCACCCCACCCCTCAGGTGGGGGAGGCGAGGTGAAGCACATCTCCGGGCTCTCGCCATCTTGAAGATGGGAGGCCCTACCCTATCAGGATTAGGCTACTGCCCCCCTCCCACAGGAGAGAGGCAGGATAGGGGGTGTACCCACCCCAGGACAATGACCCATTGGTCCCTGGCCTTCACCTACCTGTAACGCCCCTAAATCTAGTATTTAGGGGCACCCTGAACCTTCCTTCCCCAGATTCCAGATTCCGAAACTACATGAAGAGCGAGAAGAAACGAAGACCTGCCCTGCGGCTGCGAAGGAGAGGGAGACACCAACTGCTTTGGTCCCAGCCCTACCGGCCTGTCGACCTCGAACCTGCTCCTGCTCCAAACCCGGCATCTCTTGTGGCCAGCAACCTCAGAAACCCCGGAGGACCTGGCTACCTTTGAACTCTGATCCCCTGGGACTCCCATGAGTAGAGGCTATACTCAGAACCTACCTTTCTCCAGTATTTGGGGTGTCTTTCATAGATTCACATGCCTGAATCATTCCCCGTCGTCGGAGTGGGAGTCCCACGGTACATAAAAAAGCAATAATTATGCATATACCAAACGAAAAACCTTGGTAACCTGAACCAGGAAGTAAGGTAGCCTAAGCTACAAGGGAAAAAACTTCCACAGCTATGACTATCACTGTCATTATATACAGTCCAAACTGCAGCCAATCAGGCGACAGCACCCACCAGAATGTTCTCCTCAGAGGCTCAGGCTGTCAGATTTTCTACCGCACGTCGTGTGAAGGGAGTCTCCCTGAGCTCTGCTCAGTTCTTCAAGTTTCTGCTGTTTCTACAACTTCTAGGATGTCAACTACAAAGAAATCACTCTTCAGATCTTGTGAGTCCTGCGGAAAGCTTAGGCTTTTTTCTGAAGACCCTCACAAAAAATGCATCTATTGCCTCTATCCTGATCATGAGGTGAAGGAGTGCAAGATTTGCCGTACCTTCTCTCAAAAGACCTTAAGAGATAGAGAGGGACGCCTTCTTCTGTGGCTACAGAAGCTTAAGGATAAAGATGCTCCTTTATCAGAGATAGAAACTGCCTCTGGATCCTCTATCTCGTCCAGAAAAAGGGTGGCTGAGGAAGAATCTTCTTCTACTGGGGCAAAGGTGTCGAGGAGAGCCCAGTCTGTTAAGGGCTCGGGGCAGTCTTCGTCTTCATCTAAGAAGAAATCTCCACCTTCAGGATCCAAGCCCTCTACGCCCCCTGGGAAAACAGGAAAAACCCAGCCAGCTAAGAGTTTTCCTGACAAGAAATCACCTCAGGTGAGATTGCCGTCGTCGACGGCGCCGTCGACGGCAGTGGCGTCGACAGTTATTATCGTCGACGCGATTTCAACGTCGACGATTACATTCTCGTCGCCGAGACCTACAATGATAATGTCATCAGCTTCATCGCCGTCGACGCTGGTTTCGGTGAGTGTAAAACCCATCTCGTCGACGAGGGAAGTGTCATCTCTCGTCTCCGATCCGTCGACGGTAAGAATCAAGAAGCTGGCTCCGCCGACTACTTCGTCGACGTCTACTCCGTCGACGAAGATTGTGGCACCGTCGACAGTTGCATCGTCGACGAAGAATACCTCGTCGACGAAGAAAACCCCGTCGGCGAAGATGGACGCGTCGACGCCCTCGTCGTCGAAGACGCCCTCGTCGACGAAGACGACCTCGTCGACGGCACCATCGTCGACGAAGGTTGCCTCGTCGTCGGCACCGTCGTCGGCGAAGATTGTCCCATCGTCGACGGATGCCATCTCGTCGACTAAAACAGCCTCGTCATCGAAAATGGCTGTAACGTCAGGATTCGTTCCGTCGACACGAGTGTTACCACCTTCACTATCTGTCTGCATGGATATGCAGGTATGGACTGCGACTCCGTCGTCTGTCGTGTTTGATCAAAGGTCACCAGCATCTACGCTTCTACAGCGTAGAGGATCGTCTTTAGAGGCTATATCGCCTCTAAAATTACCGGCGCAACTTTTACAATCGGAGGATAACGACTCCGAAGAAGATGAGAGATTTCGGACTGCAAGGAGTCCATCGGAGCTTCTCATCAAATATCAAGATGAGGATGATGAGGATGAACAATACGAACATCCTAATATGGAACCACAGCCAACACCACCTGCACCAGTGCCGTCTGGTCAAATGCCGTTGGAACTACTTAATAATCTGCAGTATATGTTGCAAGATTACTATAGACGTTTTCCTCCTTCGGAAACGGCGGAATCTCTTCCGGCTACACCCAGACCACGAGTACAGTTGTCGTCGCTCCAGTCACCAAGACCACCTTCTCCGTTGCCATCTCGGCAATTGCAGGTTTCAGACGATGAAAGGGAGGACGGAGAGGTAGATGATCAATCTATCATGTCGGAGTGGGATAATTACCAAGTACAAACTCCTTCTCCATGTGCTCCAGCTCCGGTGGACTCTCCCCCGGTGGACATTGGGAATTTCCACTCACTGATGGAAAGAGCGACCAAGAGATTCCTGATTCCCATGGAAACAAAGGAAGATGACTGCTTCCTATATGACTTCAAGGACCAACCAAGGAAGCAGGTTCGGGCAATCCCAATCATTGACTTTATTTGGAAAGAGGGATTGAGACTGATGGCTACCCCTAATTCTCTTCCAGCAGTGTTACCAAGGCTGGACAAGAAATATAGAGCCCCAAGTAATTCACCAGCATGCCTGATTGGTCAACCTAAGGCAGACTCGGTTATAGCACAAGCAGCTCAGAGACGGGCTAGAAATCCCTCAACACCCATATCAGCTCCACCTGATAGAGATGGTAGAAGGTTGGACGCAATAGGAAAGAAAGTGTCTACGATGGCAGCCACCACAGTTCGGGCTGCGAACTCCCTGGCGATTTTAGGGCGATACGACCGCCAGATGTGGTCCGACATCTCTCCTTTCCTCGACATGTTACCGGAGCCTTCAAAATCCGAGGCTATAAAGATCCTGCAGGAAGGAGAGTATGCGTCTGCGGAAATCATCGACGCAGCATTGGATGTGGCATCAACTGGTTTCAGGCAGCTGGCAGGAGCCGCAGTGCTGAGAAGGCAGGGCTGGCTGAAGTCCACATCGTTTCGCCAGGAGGTCCAGTCTAAAATTATAGACATGCCATTTGATGGCGAATCCTTGTTCGGTGCACATGTAGATGAAGCGCTACAGGCAATAAAGAAGGAAACGGAGACGGCAAGGTCCCTGGGTAGTTTGCAATTCCGAAAATCTACCTTCCGCGGAGCCAGAGGACGTGGATCCTTCTCTAGCAGGGGAGGTAATAACCAGCAGCGTTCCTTTCAAACCTCTCAGTATAACCAAAGATCTCAGAATTATCGCCAACAGTATTGCGGACAGCGAAATCAACAATATTTGCAGTCGCGTAAGAAGCAGTCCTTTCGTGGACGAGAGTCCGGTAAGAAGCAATGAGTTCAGCCACCTGCCACCATCTCTACCGTTCCCACGTACAAGAATCGGAGGTCAAATATCCCACTTTTATTCAAATTGGTCCAAGATTACCTCAGACAAGTGGGTATTAGATATAATATCCAGAGGACATGCTCTGGAATTCACAAAAATTCCGCCAAATTCTCCTCCCAAAGATCCACCCCCTGCTCATCTCGAGCTTTTTTCCCAAATAAATTTGATTCAAAAAGGAGCAATAGAAAAAGTCCCTCTCTTACAAAAGGGAACGGGCTTTTACTCAAGATTTTTCCTCATCCGGAAAAAATCAGGAGAGTGGCGTCCAATTCTCGACCTTCGCGCCCTCAACCAATTCCTAAAGAAAATGTCGTTCCGGATGTTGACGCTCCAAGAAATTCTGCAGTTGCTTTCGATGGGAGATTACATGGCCACCCTCGACCTGCAGGACGCCTATTTTCACGTACCAATCCTACCAAGGCACAGAAAATATCTACGGTTCAGAGTGGCTGGCAGGGATTTCCAATTCAAAGTCCTCCCATTTGGACTCCGTTCTGCACCCAGAGTCTTCACAAAGGTCATAGCGCCAGTGACTGCGCATCTCCGTCTGCAGGGAGTTCAGATATTCCCGTACCTGGACGACTGTCTTATCAAGGCAAGTTCCGCCAAGGTAGCATCCGAGCATGTTCAGAAATGCCTTTTACTCTTCCAATCCCTGGGTCTATCAACAAATCTGGAGAAATCACATCTTATTCCTTCGCAAAGAAGAACGTTTCTAGGAGCGACGTTGAACACTGATCTGGTCAAAGCCTTCGTATCAAAAGAAAGGCAAACCAAAATATGCAATCTTGCGCGCTCTCTAAAATCAAAAGAGTGTGTTTCAGTCCGTGTATACAAATCCTTCCTAGGGATGATTTCGTCTTGCATTCATCTCATTCCCAACTGTCGGTACAGAATGAGACCGTTGCAGGAGGAACTCAATCTGCAATGGCTTCAGATCACAGGGTCATTCGAGGATCTCATTCACATCACCCCACGAATGCGAGAGGCCTTTCAATGGTGGAGTCAGATGAACCACTTGAAAGAGGGTTGCCCATTTCTGGTCGAAATGCCGGAGTTCACAGTCACCACAGACTCATCCCTCGAGGGTTGGGGAGCGCACCTTCAAGGAATGACAATCAATGGCAGGTGGACTCTAGAACAAAGAAAGTGGCATATCAACCTGCTAGAACTGCGAGCCATATTCCTGGCTCTAAAATCCTTCCAGACCATCATCCGAGGAGCATGCATACTTGTAAGAACAGACAACACTACAAGTATGCATTACGTGAACAAACAAGGCGGGACGAGGTCAGCCCTCCTATCCCAGCAAGCGCAAGAGATTTGGGATTGGGCGATCCGCCACAAGATCAACCTCAAAGCCATTCACGTCCCGGGAATCACGAATGTTCTGGCGGATTTCCTCAGCAGGACCACAACGTCGAATCACGAATGGGAGTTACACCAACCATTCCTAGACGAAGTGTTTCACGAATGGGGGCATCCCGATATAGACCTCTTTGCGACCAGCCAGAACCGCAAATGCCCATTCTTCGCAAGCTGGGCTCCCCACAAGGACTCGCTGGGGAATGCCTTTTCGATGAATTGGTCGCAAATATATGCTTACGCCTTTCCACCGATCCCGTTGGTTCCAAGAGTTCTGCGCAAGATCAAACAACAGCCTTGCCGCATGATCTTAATTGTTCCCAGGTGGCCCCGCCAGTACTGGTTCACAGAGCTTCTCCTCCTTTCGGAGGCCGAGCCCATACAATTTCGACCAATTCCACATCTTCTGACCCTTCAGAACGGTCAAATTTGTCATCCGGACCCAGCATCGCTGAGATTAGCGGCATGGCTCCTCAACAGCTTGAATTTGCACACCTAGATATCCCTCCAGACTGCCAAGAGGTTTTGGCCAATGCTCGAGCACCAGCAACTGTTAAGACCTACAAACTAAAGTGGAAGAGGTTTTGCATGTGGTGTCAATCCGTTAATCTCCATCCGATCCACGCAAAGCCGGAACAACTTCTGCCTTTCTTTCTACAATTGGCGAGGTCAGGTCTTTCCCACTCTACTTTGAAGGTGTTCTTGGCTGCAATTTCAAGATTCCGACAGGATGGTACTAACTCTCTCTATTCCAACAGAGTCATCCAACAATTTTTTAAGGGGCTATTTAGGATGTTTCCGCCTATTCGGCGTCCGCCTCCTTCTTGGTACCTTAATATAGTGCTTTCACAACTAATGAGGCATCCTTTCGAGCCCATCCACAAGGCGGATCTAAAGTTCCTTTCTTGGAAGGTTTCTTTATTATTGGCTCTAACTTCTACAAGAAGGGTTAGTGACCTTCAAGCGTTCACTATTCATCCACCCTTTCTGCAATTCACATCTGATTCTGTGGTGCTGCGCACTAATCCAAAATTTATGCCAAAGGTCCCGACGGATTTCCATCTTAATGAACCCATAGCTTTGAAAACTTTCTTTCCAAATCCGCAAACCGCTGCAGAAAGGGCCTTGCATTCCCTATACATCAAGAGATGTCTGAAGTTTTACTCACAACGTACAGCACCGCTGCGCAAATCGGACCAGCTCTTGGTAGCTTATGGCAGACCACGTCAAGGCCATTCAGTATCAAAGCCAACCATAGCTCGTTGGATCTCAGCTGCAATTTGTTTATGCCATGATCAGGCTGGAAGACCACTACAAGCGACCCCAAGAGCACACTCTACGAGAGCAATCTCGTCATCTACAGCTCTTTTCGCCGGTGTGCCTCTTCACCAGATCTGTAAAGCGGCAACATGGTCCAGCTGCCATACGTTTACCAGACACTACTGTTTGGAAGCTGCAAGTGATGCGGATGGTTCAGTGGGACAAGCTGTTCTACGTAATCTTTTCAAATAAGGTGAGCCTCTGTTCTCCCTCCTCCGCTATGCTTTTATAAGACGCTTTTTGTGATGTGAAATTGTTTTGCATAAATTGAAACACGTGTATTTCTGTATGGTTATACTGTTTCATAATGTATATGGTATATATATATATATATATATATATATATATATAAAGTGGCGTCTTATGAGCAAAAGGTTATGTACTGCTATCTACTCTGATTCAGGCATGTGAATCTATGAAAGACACCCCAAATACTGGAGAAGAACAATAGTTACTTACCTGTAATCTGTGGTTCTCCAGTATTGGTGTCTTTCATAGATTCACATGCAACCCGCCCACCTCCCCTCAGAGGCTTTTTAGGCTATGGTATATTACTTCACTCCTGTGCGAGAAAATCTGACAGCCTGAGCCTCTGAGGAGAACATTCTGGTGGGTGCTGTCGCCTGATTGGCTGCAGTTTGGACTGTATATAATGACAGTGATAGTCATAGCTGTGGAAGTTTTTTCCCTTGTAGCTTAGGCTACCTTACTTCCTGGTTCAGGTTACCAAGGTTTTTCGTTTGGTATATGCATAATTATTGCTTTTTTATGTACCGTGGGACTCCCACTCCGACGACGGGGAATGATTCAGGCATGTGAATCTATGAAAGACACCAATACTGGAGAACCACAGATTACAGGTAAGTAACTATTGTTCTTCACCCCTGGCAGCAGCCCGGAACCGCGATCCCAGCCCACTCTGCACCCGCCCAGCCTGCCGGTGCCGGAGTGAACTAAACCCACGAGGACGACCCCACGGCGACTGTGACCCCGAGTTCGGCACCCAAGGACCCCCCTCGACAATCCTGAAGAAGCCTGCAGCCTCAGAACAGAGTGCCACCCCAACCGCGATCAACAGAGGGTAAGATTTCCCGACACCAAAAGGCACCCCTGCGCCCCACGGCCCTCCCGGGGTACCTACCTATCCTCCAACTACCCAACTTACCTCTCGAAGTGGTGGTGGCACCTGAAGAGTCCTCGTCCCCGAGCCTGCAGTCTTTTTCCAAACCGGAGATTTCCCATAGAAATCAATTGAGCGCCCGAAGGCTCAACAGCACCCTGCACCCAGCCGCCCGAGTGGCCCTGGCCGTGAAAACTCTACTCTAACCTACTTCCCCACTTGCCTTGAGTAAGTAACCATGAGCCCAGCTCCCACAGCCGCGTGGCTTGCCAAACAGCAGCCACCAAACAAGGCCCCCCTATCCCTCATAGGATAACATTGGGCCTAACTCTCTCTGCACTCGGCCGCCCTAGAGTCGCTGAGGGTGAAACGACTGTACCTACCTGACCCTGGGAGACCCCTGAGTCTGTGCTCAGAACCTCAACTCTGCCAGTCGAGTACTTACCCTTAAACCGCAAACTCTATTTTCCTCATAGGGTAACATTGACTGGCTTTTTCCTGAAATTTCTTCGAAGTGTGGACTTTTCAAATCTTCAAATAATCACCAAAAATCAGCCGAGTGACAAAAATGAATTTACTCACCTGCTCTTAGGTGAGCTCCCAGTGCTGGATCTTGGTGCCCAGCACTGACTCTGAAAAGTACCCACAACTATACTTACCTTTAACTCATTTTTCTTCCATAGGAAACCATTGACTGTTTTTCTCTGAAATTTCTTCTAAGTGTTGATTTCTGCAATTTCTAAATATTCTTCAAAAATCGTATCACATCTGAAAACGTAATTACTTACCTGTTTTGGGTAAAGGTCCCAGTACTGAGTCTAGGCACCCAGTACTGGATTACAAAAGTAACGATAACCTACTGTACCTGTAACCTACATTTTCTTCCATAGGGAATCATTGATTGTTTGCTCTGAAATGTTTTCTAAGTGCTAACTTTTAAAATAGCTAAATATTAGTTAAAAATCATTACAGTACCAAAGTCGACTTTCAACAATTGATTCTGAGAACTGACCCAGGACTCGATCTAGGATCCAGGCCTGGAATTACAAAAGTAATCTAAAAAGTAATCTGTTGCATATAATTTGAATTCATCATTGAGCTCAATGTATTGTGTTTAGAAATAGAGTTGCTTACTGCAACTACTTGTAACTGTTTACTAAAAAGTCTATTGCATATACAAAAGTAGTTTTTATGAAACATCTCCTGTCGAGAAAGTCTATTTTAATTCCAAGTGTTGGTTCTAAAATAAAACAAGCATATATTTTTTTATATACAAACCATTGGCCTAGAGTTCAGTTATTGAGTGTGTGGAACTATTTGCTGACTGAGTGTATACAACAAATGCTTTACACTGTCCTCTGATACTGCCTTACTGCTCGACCAGGCTACCACTTTGGAGAGTAAGGTTATATCTAACTTTAACTTCTGTTAAACCCTTGGGGTCTGTGAACTCACTACACCCTGTACCTATTAAGGAACAGTATATACAGAGTCACTTTCTCACACCAGGGCATGTGGACCTACCCAACAAAGACAATTCCACATAAACTACCTGGAATTGTTAGCAATCTTCTTAGCGTTAAAATCTTTTCAACTCCACCTCCTAGACCAAGCTGTCCTGGTCCATACAGACAGCATGACAGCAATGTACTACATACAGAAACAGGGGGAACACACTCCAGCTGTCACAACAAGCGCAACTGGCTTGACTGCCACTCTATCACAAGGATGATGTCATGAGTGATGTCATGAGTGATGCCACTGACCATGTCATGGGTGATGTAATATGTGACGTCATCAGCAGTGGATTGCGGTCGCGCGAGTTATAGTTATCTGAACTAACTATAACGGGGGAATTTCAATGGTTTTTTACGAGTGAAATGTCCAGCTAACTATAACATGTGTGAAACCTATGGTTTTTTAAGTGTGTATATATATATATATATTACCTACTGGCGGTCGCCAGTAGGTAGTTATAGTTAGGACCCCTTTTCCATAGGAAATCCGCAACATTCTATTTTGAATAACTTTGGCGCCGGTCGATGAATCCTCGCGAATTTCTCAAAATAGGTGGGGCGCTACGCTCCGCTCCTACCCTGAAAGTCTCGGGGGGGATACGTCAAGCGGGGGCTGAGATAAAAGGGGGGTCCCAAAACGCGTTTTTCCCATGCATTTTTCCATAGGACCTTTAGAACGAGCTACAGCCCGAACGGCTGAACAGAATTACTAGAAATTTGGCAGAGAGGTAGTCCCTATGTCAAGGAAGTGCCTTTTGTAGGTTTGGTGTAAATCTGTTCAGTAGATTCTGAGAAAATAGCCTTTAAATCAATATATATATCTGAGCCCGCTTACGGTACGCTTACGGTAAGCTTACGGTACGCGTACGGTGGCGTGCGCGAGCGCGATTCTGATTGGCTGTTAGATCTTAGTAAACATTCGAATCGGCCGAAACCAGGAAGCGGCGGCCGCCATTTTGTGTGTTTCACTCAGAAAAAAAAGAGTGAAAACAAGAAAAGGGGGCAATGAGGAGAGTTACAGACCCCCTTACATGTGTGAGGGGGTCAAAGAAGGACTGTAAGGTACAAAGAAAACATTTATTGATTTTTAAAAAAAACACGGGGTACGCGTACGGTAAGCTTACGGTAAGCGTACGGTAGAAAAAATTAATTAAAAAAATAAATGAAATTCAGATTTAAATGTTTAGATATTAGGGGGCTCTAAAAAGAGCCGTTGTGTTTATGAAATGATTTTTTAGTGGTACCTACAAGTAAGTACCGATGCAGAGTCTAAGGTTCAAGAGGAAGACTCTGTTCCTTTCATCATTGAAGTGCACACCATCTCCTCTATAAATGTCTTGCATGTCATAACGCAAGTTGTTGTGGTAAATGGCACCCATACCATAGTCACGGAGGAAAGCAGAAACAGATTTGTTGACGTGCTTTCTTGCTTTGTCAATCTGCGGACAGAAATGATTGGACCAGTTCCATTTTTGCCTTTGGCATATGTTGGAAAACACAAAGGCAGTTTTAGGGAAAAGTGAAAACAGTTGTGCAAAGGTGTCCTTCATAAGCATTTCCAGACCTACCCCAGTCAAAGTGCCTAGGTCATTGCCACCACAGTGCACTATTATGAGAAAAAACCATAGGTTTCACACACGTTATAGTTAGGAATTAGCATTTAAAAAACCTTGCAAATTCACTGAAAAAACCATAGGTTTCACACATGTTATAGTTAGCGGAAATATTACTGATACAAAACCAGTGAAATTCCCCCGTTATAGTTAGTGCAGGCAACTATAACTCACGCGACCGCAATCTTCTGCTGATGACATATGTGTCTTTATGAAAAAAAAATATTTGTAATATATGTATAGCTAAAAATGTATGGAAGAAGACATGGGCAAATAAGTGTCTAAATACAGTATTAGCATCAGCAGAGGATTGCGGTCGCGTGAGTTATAGTTGCCTGCACTAACTATAACGGGGGAATTTCACTGGTTTTTTATCAGTAAAATTTCCGCTAACTATAACATGTGTGAAACCTATGGTTTTTTCAGTGAATATATATATATATATATATATATATATATATTACCTACTGGCGGTCGCCAGTAGGTAGTTATAGTTAGGACCACGTTTCCATAGGAAATCCGCAACATTCTATTTTGAATAACTTTGGCGCCGGTCGACGAATCCTCGCGAATTTTTCAAAATAGGTGGGGCGCTACGCTCCGCTCCTACCCTGAAAGTCTCGGGGGGATTCGTCAAGCGGGGGCTGAGATAAAAGGGGGGTCCCAAAACGCGTTTTTCCCATGCATTTTTCCATAGGACCTTTAGACAGGGCTACAGCCCGAACGGCTGAACAGAATTACTAGAAATTTGGCAGAGAGGTAGTCCTCAGGTCAAGGAAGTGCCTTTTGTAGGTTTGGTGTAAATCTGTTCAGTAGATTCTGAGAAAATAGCCTTTAAATCAATATATATATCTGAGCCAGCTTACGGTGCGCTTACGGTACGCTTACCGTACGCGTACGGTGGCGTGCGCGAGCGCGATTATGATTGGCTCTTGGATCTTAGTAAACATTCGAATCGGCCGAAACCAGGAAGCGGCGGCCGCCATTTTCTCTCTCGCACTGAGAGAGATGATTAACAAACAAAGCACAAAAACATTTAAAGGGGCTGTTTTGACAGCTCCCACACACATAGCCATGTACAGGGAGTCCCCAAAGATCCCCCAAGGCCAAAAACGGAATTTTTATTTTTTCGCTAATTTCGCCGATTACGCTTACCGTACGCGTACGGTAAAAAAATATAAAAAAAAATAAAATATCCACACTAACCCCACCCCGTGTGCAATTGGTGACCGAAGATCACCAATTGTGCATGGCTTATCACATAAGTAAAAAACGAAAAGATTAAAAAAAAAAATATAAAAAAAAAAAATTATCCACACTCTCTCGACCCCGTGTGCAAATGGTGCCCGAAGGGCACCATTTGTGCATGGCTTATAACTACTGCGAAAAATTAAAATCTTACCTTTAAAAACGAAGTGCATCATATGTCCTCCATGTGCGCACGGTGCGCGAAGCGCATCGTGCGTACATGGCCCATCTAGCGTAACGTGGGCACCGTGCGTGCACGGCACTAACTGCGTAAAGTGGGCGCGCGGTGCGCGAAGCGCACCGCGTGCTCACTGTGCGCGCACGGAACAAACTGCGTTAAGTGGGCGCGCACGCCACGAATGGCGTAAAGTAACTTAGCATTTAAAAAACCGTACAAATTCACTGAAAAAACCATAGGTTTCACACACGTTATAGTTCGGAATTAGCATTTAAAAAACCTTGCAAATTCACTGAAAAAACCATAGGTTTCACACATGTTATAGTTAGCGGAAATTTTACTGATAAAAAACCAATGAAATTCCCCCGTTATAGTTAGTGCAGGCAACTATAACTCACGCGACCGCAATCTTCTGCTGATGACATATGTGTCTTTATGAAAAGAAAATATTTGTAATATATGTATAGCTAAAAATGTATGGAAGAAGACATGGGTAAATAAGTGTCTAAATACAGTATTAGCATCAGCAGAGGATTGCGGTCGCGTGAGTTATAGTTGCCTGCACTAACTATAACGGGGGAATTTCATTGGTTTTTTATCAGTAAAATTTCCGCTAACTATAACATGTGTGAAACCTATGGTTTTTTCAGTGAATATATATATATATATATATATATATACATATATATATATATATATACACATATACATATACATATATATATATATATATACACATATACATATATATGTGTGCGTGTAGAGAGGTAGAGTTGTAGAGGTGTAGAGAGGGGGGGGGTGAGCAGCAGGGGGTGAGCAGCAGGTAGAGAGAAGTGTCTGTCAGTCTCGGTGTCTGTCAGTCTCGGTGTCTGTCAGTCTCGGTGTCAGCTAGAGCAGCTCTGCTGACCTGGTTCTCTGGCTCTTAAGAAGCTCTGCTGACCTGGTTCTCTGGCTCTACAGCAGCTCTGCTGACCTGGTTCTCTGCACTCACGATGCACGCACCCGACTTGGCGAAAATATATTAAAAAATAATATAAGTTTATTATAAGTACAAATATATTATTTTTATGAATATCTTAGATAATCTCTTGCCCTAATATGTATATTAAAGACACATACATATCGTTCTGGAACATACATTTTTTTTTTTTTGCGCGAGTCGCACACCCAGCGCGCCCCAGCATGTATAGGACGTCATGCTGGACCCGAAACCGCGCAAGCATCTCGTACAGTAATGCGCATGTGTCGCGAATGCGCGGGAGCAGGAGTCGTGAACTGGTCGCATACCAATCCCGCACATCACGTAATATTAAATGTATATGAAAACTGAAAAACACGCAGCAGTCGCACACCATACGCGGATCCTTCATGACTTTTCTAAAATGGCAGCTACAATGCGCACACCCACCGTGATGTGTACGCTTTGAGTGCGCGACTCCGAAAAAAAATATAACTATATTAAAATAAAAACTGAAAACAAGAACATTAATCAATATTTCAGTTTGAATTTTCAAATTTTTTTGTGCAATTTTAAGAAAAATGTATGTTTAATGAATAAAAAATGTATAAATAAACAGTTAAACTGTAGAAAATCAGTACAAAAAAATAGGTATAACTACTATCACCCTTAAAAATTAGCATTTAAAAAACCTTTGAAATTCACTGAAAAAAACATAGGTTGCAGAGACGTTATGGTTAGAAATTAGCATTTAAAAAAGCTTTGAAATTCACTGAAAAAAACATAGGTTTCAGAGACGTTATAGTTAGAATTTAGCATGTAAAGAAACCTTTGAAATTCACAGAAAAAAACATAGGTTTCAGGGGTGTTCTAGTTAGCTGGCCATTTTACTCGTACAAAACCATAGAAATTCCTCCGTTATAGTTAGTTCTGCAAACTATAGCGCCCGCAATGCACTGCTGATGATGTCACATATTGCATCATTCATGACATGGTCAGTGACGGCCAGCTAACTATAACACCCTGAAACCTATGTTTTTTTCTGTGAAAAACAAATATATATATATATATATATATATATATATATATATATATATTCACTGAAAAAACCATAGGTTTCACACAAGTTATAGGTAGCTGTACATTTCACTCGTAAAAAACCAATGAAATTCCCCCGTTATAGTTAGTGCAGGCAACTATAACTCACGCGACCGCAATCCTCTGCTGATGCTAATACTGTATTTAGACACTTATTTGCCCATGTCTTCTTCCATTAAATTTTAGCTATACATATATTAAAAATATTATTTTTTCATAAAGACACATATGTCATCAGCAGAGGATTGCGGTCGCGTGAGTTATAGTTGCCTGCACTAACTATAACGGGGGAATTTCATTGGTTTTTTACGAGTGAAATGTACAGCTAACTATAACTTGTGTGAAACCTATGGTTTTTTCAGTGAATTTGCAAGGTTTTTTAAATGCTAATTCCTAACTATAACGTGTGTGAAACCTATGGTTTTTTCAGTGAATTTGTACGGTTTTTTAAATGCTAAGTTACTTTACGCCATTCGTGGCGTGCGCGCCCACTTTACGCAGTTAGTGCCGTGCACGCACGGTGGTCACGCGGTGCGCAGCGCGCACCGCGTGCCCACGTTACGCGGGATGGGCCATGTACGCACGATGCGCTTCGCGCACCGTGCGCACATGGGGGACATATTATGCGCTTCGTTGTGAACGTTATTCATTTGTACTTTCCATTTCAGTAAATAGGCCATGCACAAATGGTGCGGGCACCATTTGCACACGGGGTGGGGAAAAAGTGGAATTTTTTTTTTTTTATACATTTTTTACCGTACGCGTACGGTAAGCTTAATCGGCGATTTTTGAAAAATAAAATATAATTTTTTTTTTGGCCTTGGGGGTTGTTTGGGGACACATATATGGATGCTGGGTGTTTAAGAACTGAATATACTCCCCCTGTAGATGTTTTTTGTCTTGGTTTTTGCAGCCCCCCTCAGAGTTCGAGAGAGAAAATGGCGGCCGCTGCTTCCTGGTTTCGACCGATTCGAATGTTTACTTAGATCGAACAGCCAATCAGAATCGCGCTCGCGCACGTCACCGTAAGCGTACGGTAAGCGCACCGTAAGCGCACCGTAAGCTGGCTCAGATATATATATTAATTTAAAGGCTATTTTCTCAGAATCTACTGAACAGATTTACACCAAACCTACAAAAGGCACTTCCTTGACCTGTAGACTACCTCTCTGCCAAATTTCAAGGAACTTGCCAGTAGGTAATATATATATATATATATATATATATATATACACACACACACACACACACACACACACACACACACACACACACACACACACACACACACACACACACACACACACACACACACACACACACACACACACACACACACACACACACACACACACACACACACACACACACACACACACACACACACACACACACACACACACACACACACACACACACACACACACACACACACACACACACAACCATCCTTGTGGGGACTATGTGTGAACACATGCCTTGTGGGGACTAACCTTTCTGAATGTTTTTACAACAGACAAATAACAGAAAAATGTTAAGAAAAAATTCATGATACTGGATCCTGCTTCAAATTTGCAAATATATTGTTATTTAATCGTACGCACAGCACCATCCTTGTGGGGACTTGAACAAGTGCTACCATCCTTGTGGGGACCTAGTCCATAACACTATTTGTGATTGAATTCAGTCGAAGGCACATGGCTAAAGGTTTATTTTATCAACAATGTACACAAACAACATCATAATCTCTTCATAAGTGAATTGCTGTACTAGGGGTATACATTAAAGACAGATTATGTTAATGTGCCAGAAAATATCATATCATGGTTAAAGAAAGAGACTTAAGCTGTATTTAACCTATGTATTAGTTCTTTAAATCTGAGGAGATAAGGGAACTAACACATAAAGAAATTAACATATGGAACCAAGGAATATGGTCAAGTGGAACCCAAAGCTTGATTAACTGCTTAAATTTTTGCCAAAATAGATGTTCAGGTCCCCACAGAGATAGTGGGTGAAGATTTTGTTTAAGTCTCCATAGAAATAGTGTACATTCAAAGCTTAAATCCCATTATAAAGAGTGTGAAAACAATGATGTCCCCACAAAGATAGTGTGTTATCATAGCGGTGTTCAAGTCCCCACAGAGATAGTGTGTTATCATAGTGATGATCAAGTCCCCACAGAGATGGTGTGTTATTATAGTGATGTTGAAGTCCCCGCAAAGATAGTGTGTTATTACAGTGTTGTTCAAGTCCCTACAAAGATGTTGTGTTATTATAGCGATGTTTAAGTCCCCACAGAGATAGTGCATGAAGGTGGTTGTGTTTAAGTCCTCATTATAATAGGGTCTGATTCACAAACGTAAACTTCGACAAAAAGTCTAACTTTACTACTTTTTTCAGTATTCACAAAGGTAAATTTAGACCAAAAGTCTAACTTTACTACTTTTCAATATTCACAAAGCCCCATTCAGTGAATGTAAAGCTGATGATGTTCAAGTCGAAGCAAACACAAGGAGATGATGGACGGAGTGCTGAAACTTTTCAGTCACTCACCCCCAGTCACAGATCTGGGTTGAATCCATCATTGTTCTTTAGCTCACTTCACCACCCCAGTTCAGACCCACTATACGCAAATCAGTCTTGACACTGTGCCTCATGGGAACATTCCAGCCAGAACTTCCAGGCCAGGTCTTCCCTGGACCGGAAACAAGCATCCTGGGACCAATTTCGGGTAACACCTCCTCATCAGCCAGGCTAGCTCGAATCCTGTGGCACAGTGAGCAAGGGACCCAAAAGCCACCACAAAGATAGAGTGCTATTAAAGCGATGTTTAATTCCCCACAGATAGAGTGCATGAAGATGATTGTGTTTAAGTCCTCATTAAAATAGGGCCCGATTCACAATGGTAAACTTAGACAAAAAATCTAACTTTTCTACTTTTCAGTTTCAACAATGTAAACTTAGACCAAAAGTCTAACTTTAATACTTATCACTATTCACAAAGCCCCATACAGAGAATGAGAAGCTGATGATGCTCAAGCCAAAACAGAGCTTGTATGTAGTTACAGGAATGCTCAAGTCCCCACAGAGATGGTGTGTGACTATAGTATTACCACGGTTGCCAAAGCGAATGTGTGCGATTATAGAATTAGTGCATGATAATAGCCATGTTCAAGTCCCCACAAAGATAGTGTGTGATTATATTGATGCCCAGGTCTCACAGAGATAGTATGGGATTATAGGGATGCCCAGATCCCTCCAGAGATAGTGTGCGATTATAGAGATGCTAGGCCCCCACAAAGAAAGCTGTCTAATTATAGGGATGTCCAGGTACCAAAAAGATAGGAGATGAGAGTCTAAACTTGCTGAACAATCTTTGCTCATCAAAAGTCAAATCAAACAATTGCGAATGAACATCTCCTGAATAAAATGTCATCAGAGAATGTCTAGGGAAACTTACGGCACATCTTGTCGTATCTTGTCACATTTGCTCTGTGTTCAAAGACAGAGGTCAAATGTCAGGCTTTGTCTTCTGAGGGAGCTTGGTGTTTACATTTCTTTTTCCGACATAAAAGTGAGAGGAATTATGTGACACTCTTGCTGGATACTAGATGTAAGAAAGGTTTTTTTCTAGCATACAACATTTAAAATAACTGCAAGTATTTCTGAGTATTGTAAAATAGCAACATACAGGAGAAACACATTTTTTGTTAACTCTGAAGTGTTTTGAAAACAAATTCTTTAATATGATCAAAACAAATCAATGCACTAGGTGATGGAATTTTCACACAATATTGTTTGTGTACTGTATAGCTTTATTTGTAAAATGGAATGTCTGTGCAAATGTAATGGACATTTCAATTAAAAATGTGTTGTCTGTAATGGCAGTGTCCTACCATACCATGCATACTCCACTCTGCTCTTCACCATTCCATTTCAATGCACTCTACTCTGCACCACTCCACTTTACATCACTCCATGCCACTGCACTCTACTCCACTCTGCACCCCATCAATGTATGCCACTGCACTCCACCCAACTACACTCTATGCCACTTCACTCTACGCTTCTCTACTCTATTCTGCAGCACTCCACTCTGTACAAATGAACTGTATGCCACTCTGCTCTACACCACTGCACTCTTCACCACTGCCCTCTACATCACTCCAATCTAGCTCACGCCAATCTACTCTGAACAACTCCACTCTATGCCACTCCACTCTACACCACTCTGCACCACTGCACATAATGCTAATAGACTTCATGCCAATGCATTTTACTCTGTAACACTCAACTCTTTGCCCTATTCATTCTACACCAATCCACTCCACTCCACGCTGCTGCACTTTACTCTGCACCACTCCACTCTACGCAACTTCTCTTTACTCGGAAACAATCTATTCTATGCCACTGCACTCTATTATGCTACTCCACTCCATGCCACTCTACCCAAACCCATTGCACTCTACACCACTGCACTATATGCCAATGCACTCTATGCCAATGCACTCCACTCTGCACCACTGTACTCCATGCCACTGTACTTTACACCAATGCACTCTACACCACACTACACCACTGCACTCTACGGGCCCGATTCACCGAACTAACTTAAGACAAAATCCTAAACTTACTACCATTTCGGTATTCACAGAAGGCACTTACTCATTTTGGTATTCACAGAAGGCACTTACTCATTTTGGTATTCACAGAAGTTAGGACTCCTAACTTTAGGACTCCTAAATGCCTTCTGTGAATACCGAAAGCCTTAAAATTAGGATTTTGCTCAGTTTAGTAGTAGTAAAGTTAGGAGTCCTAACTTTAGGACTCCTAAACTGAGAAAAATCCTAATTTTAAGACTTTCGGTATTCACAGAAGGCATTTAGGAGTCCTAAAGTTAGGACTCCTAACTTCTGTGAATACCGAAGTGAGTAAGTGTCTTCTGTGAATACCAAAATGAGTAAGTACCTTCTGTGAATACGAAAATGGTAGTAAGCTTAGGATTTTGTCTTAAGTTAGTTCTGTGAATCGGGCCCTACGACACTCTGCTCTGCACTACTGCACTCTATACCAATGAACTCTATGACACTTTACTTTGCATGACAGCAATCTGCATCACTCCACTCTATGCCACTGCACTCTGCACCATTCCACTCTGCACCACTCTATGCGACTGCACTCTCTGCCACTCTACTCTTCACCACTGCATTCTATGCCACTGCACTCTATGCCACTCTACTCAGCACACTCCACTCCGCACTACTGCTCTACTATGCACCACTCTAATCTACGCCACTGCATCCTATGACACTGCATTGCACGCCGCTGAATTCTATGCTGTCGCACTCTGCCACTGCACTCTACCTAAACAACTCCACTCTACACTTCACTCTGCTCTGAAACACTTTACTCCACGCCACTGCACTATATTCAACTGCACTCTATGCCACTCAACGTCACTCTGTGCCACTACACTATATGGCACTTCACTTTACTCTGAAACAATCTAGTTTATGTCACTTTACTCTATGCCACTGCACTCTATATCACTCTATCCACTTGGCGCCACTGCACTCTGTCACTCTACTCGAAACAACTGCACTCTATGCCAATGCACTCTACTCTGCCCGATTGTACCCGTTGCCATTCTACTCTATGCCACTCTACACCACTGCACTCTGACACTCTACCCTGCACCACTCCACTCTGTCACTTCACTCTACTCTGAAACAATCTACTCTATGCCACTGCACTCTATGCCACTGCAATCTATGTAATTTTATTCCACTCTGCGCCTTTCCGCTCTATGCCACTGCACTCTATGCCACTGCACTCTAAACCATTATTTGAACCTGTGACCATGTTGTCAAACACAGGCCCCTACAGTAGACGCATCAGTCCACTAAGTCACCAGACCCGGCCACTCCATTCTACTCCACTCTACGCTACTGCACTCTGCAGCACTTCACTCTATGCCACTGCACTCTATGCCACTGCACACTACAGCCCTGTCTTCTATTGTGCGCCACTCTATGCCACTCTATTCTGCACCACTCTATGCCACTACGCTCTGCGACTCTATTCTAACCTGCACCACTGCACTCTACACCACTCTACTCTGCACCACTTCACCCTGCACTACTGCACTCTACTGTTCAACACTCTAATCTATGCCACTTCATTATACAACACTGTTTTGAATGCTGCTGAATTCCATGCCTCTGTACTCTATGCCACTGCACTCTATGCCGCTGTACTCTGCAACACTCTATGCCAATGCATTCCACACCAGCTCACTCTACGCTACAATCCTCCAGTGAACGAGACTCTATGTGACTCCACTCCGCTGCTCCAATTCAGGACACTCTATGTCACAAAACTCTTCTCCACTCTTCACCATTCGACTCTGACACTTCACTCTGCTCTCCTCTACATCACTAACTTTTAGCCATGCTGAACAGTAGCCACGCTGGTGTACAACATGGTTAAAACACATTGGCAAAACCAATGACTCTTGCATATAGATCCATTGACTTTGCCAATGCTTGGTTTGTATTGTCTTTGTCTTCCCACATATGTCTCTCCATTTCAACCTTCCATCATCTCCTTGCCATGACTCCTCATGTTTTTTTTTTCCAGGGTTTGAATTGAACTAATCAGCGAAATGAAGTTCTGTTGCTTTTATTTAAATTTGTAGTTGCATAGAGCACAATCTATACTCAAAGGTATTAAAGTGGTTTATTTGAGCCCCAATTACATTACACAAGGTCGCGTTCACTTTTCAGGCACGGGAAGATTAGGTTATTTGCCCAGAATCAAAAGATGTTGAGCCGATGCCGAGATCTCTAACTCCAATCTCCGTATACTTTCCTCTCCCCTTATCCTGTTGCCATGTAATGTTTTGCATTTGCTGAACCTCTGACATATAATTCAACGAATAGTTTTAAGGTGTATAAAGAATGATTTTATTGTATTAGTTTATTTTAAAACGAGATGCTGTTTGCAGAAAATATGTCTGCATTATCAGTAACGTTTTATTATAGAAAGCATGATGTGATAGGGACTGAGAGTAGCAGAACAGTTAAGAAGGGAGATAAAGGAACTGCGCAAAACTGAAAAATCGTTTTGCCTTGTGCAGAACTCCGGAATAGAACCCATGTTTCCAGAAGCAAAACAAAATAGCAATCTCAACATTCCTGTCACAATTGATTAGGGTCCTCAAGTATTTTACAATTAGCCTAGCCTGAGAAATATATTTTTTGTCATGAGAGAGAAAATAGTCTTAGCATATGTAAGAAGATGCACTTGATAACCTTTTGTTGGACAGCTGCCTTCCGTTCCCTCAATGAAAGGTTGAAAAGGCAGAGATGCGTGTAAAGTTCATTTTTCAGCTTGGGTGTTTATGTTGAGCCCATTGAATCCCCTCCCACACGACTACAGTCTGGGATGCAAGGTGCCCCGGGATGTCTTGCTGCTGTGCACGCCCTGGCTCAGGGTGTGAAATGGCCAGGTCAGAATGAAGCTGAGAGCGTCAAGTTTCCAGCCCTTTGTTATGCTGAACCTGGGAGAGCGCCCATTCACACCTGATTCACGGCCATAGTCATGACAACAAAGACAGGTTGATGCAGGGGAGAGAGCCTCTTCTGTCTGACTGTGGGGGAGGGTTCCACAAAGGATGGGCACTTCGGAAGGAGGGCGAGTTTAGCAACAGAGTACATCAGATTAACGCGCCTGTCCTCCTCAGTCAGGATTCATACACATTGTGTGTTCTCTAGTCAGCAGAAAGGGCAGGGACAGGGGCACGGGAACTTTCATTTCCTCGTTCTTAAAAGCGTGCATTGGAGCCTTGATATTTTGACTAGGGAATCGATTGTGAAAATCCAGTAGTAACTCTAAGGTGCTTTTAAGAATACTATGAAATTCAAATCGCTAAACTATATTCACACTCCTAGTAAATGTAATAAATTTAATTTCGAATCTCATTTAGAATAATACATTGTCTATAGGTATTAGCGAGAGGGAATTTTTGAAACGTGAACTAGTGTGTGCTTTTTCCGTATTATCAATTTTATAGGTCCAATGTCTATAAATATTTTTTTATTATGTGGTGTTGGCATTGGTTCTCAGCATTGTATTCATTGTTTTATTTTTTGCATTCTGATACTTGTAGTTTTCTTTTTACCCTGAGATATAGTACTACCAGCACCACAATGAGAAAAGCAGATGGGTCAAGTGCTGAATGAAGAATAACTTGATAGCTGTATGTATGTTTGTATGTATCTATGCATGTATGTATTTGTATGTATGTGTCTATGTGTGTATACATGTATGTATGTATGCAGGGCTTTAAGTGGCCCGGGTCTCACCGGGTCTGAGCACTTAGCATTTAAAAAACCTTGCAAATTCACTTAAAAAACCATAGGTTTCACACATGTTATAGTTAGCTGGACATTTCACTTGTGAAAAACCATTGAAATTCCCCCGTTATAGTTAGTGCGGGCAACTATAACTCACGCGACCGCAATCCTCTGCTGATGACGTCAAATATTACATCACTGATGACAAATAAATATTTGTAATATATGTATAGCTAAAGATTAATGGAAGAAGACATGGGTAAATAAGTGTCTAAATACAGTGATGTAATATCTGACGTCATCAGCAGAGTATTGCGGTCGCGTGAGTTATAGTTGCCTGCACTAACTATAATGGGGGAATTTCAATGGTTTTTCACGAGTGAAATGTCCAGCTAACTATAACATGTGTGAAACCTATGGTTTTTTAAGTGAATTTGCAAGGTTTTTTAAATGCTAATTACTAACTATAACGTGTGTGAAAGCTATGTTTTTTTCAGTGAATATATATATATATATACATATATATGTATGTATGTATGTATGTATGTAGCCCAAACCTAGCCAGAGGTAACGGCAAAATATGAAAGGCCAAAAACAGAGTATAGGCAGAGATTATTTCTATGGTTTTAGGGTGGGCTGCAGTGCATAGAGAGGGGAAGGGGACTTTCCAAGCCATTAATTTGAAGTATAGTCCACGTGCTGGCAATTCTTTATACCTTTTTCCATGAAGAAGAGGATGATAGCATTGCACTTCTCTGTTGAACATGGTATTTATCTGTCTGGTAAGGATTTGGTGAAACGATTAATTATCTTGAAGGGCATTCCACTTTTGTTTGCTGCATCTTTGATGGTATTGATGCGAATGTGTAGATTTTAGTAGAGCGAGTTAATTGGTAGGCAAGCTTTTCTTCCATTTTTTTCTAGTCAATTAATGTTGGTTGACGTCGAGTTACGTGGAGTACAAGGCTGCTTATAATTTAGTTATATACTTATGTGCATTCATGTGTCCATGAAAGTCTGCATAGGTTTCTCGGAATGTAGTGAAGTTTGCAAGAAGGGTATTAATGTTGGAAGCTGGGGGGTTAGGTTTTGATGCCCAGAGATATGTTCAAACTGTAGATTGACAAGAGGCAGCATTACCCTGCAGGTGCATGGTGCTGTTCAGATGGAAGAAGAGGATTTGGAACTAGGGTCCACCATGATCCGAGGTAGAGGGCAACCCGGGGAGTGCTTTAAAGCAATGCTTGGCTTTGTCCAATTTACTAGAAGCAGGTCAAAAGATGGCGTTTGCTGGGAATGGTGGTTCTAAGTCGAATGGAGGGCTGTGGCTTTGTTAGCAGAGTTTGATTGGTGGGAAATGGTTTACACAATGCAGGGTTTGTAGTAGTTGTGGTCCTGAGCCAGGTTTCGACGGGAACGAAAAATTGGTCTGTGCACCAAAATAAGTGTCCCCTACTACCAAACCAGTCAGCTGAAAAGTGACCCCCACTCTTGCAAATCAGACCAGTGTTGAACTTGCAAAATCACGCTATATGGAAACTTTGCAGGATATGGGAGACTGCATGCATTTGTGTTCGCTGCAGCCAATCTTGCAGTAATATCAGGGAAATTAACAATAAAACCAGCCCACCTTGCCATAAAACAGGCTCACATACTGACTTGTCAGGCAGGTCCATTGAGTGTCATTGGCTGATTGCCATGCATGAATGAGAAGGCTATTCCACAGGAGGGGCCTTACAACTGAGAAGTATCTGTCTCATGTGAACTGCAATTGGATTTGGGAGTTTGGAGGAAGTTGAAGTTGATGAAATGCAATGGTCTGGCTGGGGCATACTTTTGCATTCTGAACTGTTAGAGGCAGATGAACCATTTTTGCATTTGAAGGTAAGGAAACGTTCTTAAACATCTTGAAGAAATCTCAGGGGCAGTTCAATGCATTTTAAATTTGCTCTGAATAAAAGCCTTGTTTGGTTTTGAAGATAAGTGGTTCTGGCATGTTTGACGGAAGTGCAGGAAAACAGACAGATTCCAGTTGATGGATTTTCTTTTTAAGCAGTTTCAGCACTTTTGAGTACCACATATTGTGTATATTTCTTTTAGATAATTTTAGGTGTGGTAACATGAATCAGCAGTAAGGGAAATTGTGGAGTGTATCCGGTTCATGATACATTGAGGGGAATTAGCGGTGATCACTAGCAAGAAAAGTATCCCCAGAAAGTATTTGAATGAATAGGACTTGATTTTTTTTCTTGGAGCAGAAGTAGGAGGTGTAGTGTTTATTAATGATTGCACTGGTTACAGAGAGAACTATATTGAAGAATGTGGTTATCAAAGATGGTGTGATGGTCATACCAAATGGCAGGGGTGATATTATGTGCATGGTGAACTATAGTGTCAAACAATGGCTTTTGATTTAAGGGAATGCAGTGATTGCTATTTCTAGGCTGTTGCTATGGCATTTGCCAAATAACTCTTTGAAGGGTGGGATAGTTTGGTCCTTGGCCTGAAGTTAAATCCCCTATGAATAGGAGGTGATTGGATATGAGGAATACGTTGATTAAGAGAAAAGAGAAGTCTTCAAAGAAGATTTGTGCAGGACTAGGTGGGTGAGAGCAAGTACAGATTTTGATGGAAAGGTTAGGAGAGTCTTTCCAAGGATTCAAAAGAGTTTCTGTCACAGATGGTAAGCTTCAGAATGTGAACATTACTCTTATGGATAATGAGTGAGACATGCACTCTACCTTTAGGTCTGTTGGTGAGTTTGAGGGAGTAATCTGTGGGCTAATGTGGTAAAATGTCAGGAGAGAGAAGGCTGTGACTAAGGTTTGAGTGGCAATGGGATAGTCTGAAGCCAGGCTGATACTCAGGTCTGTGAAGTTCTCGGAATATCTGGTGGCATGCCTAGCATTAATAAGGCAATACCTTACATTATATACGTTTTGCGCACATTTTGTGTTACACTGACAATTGGTAGATAAATGATGAGAGTTTTGGATCCCTTGATTTTTTAGGAAGAGTATAAGAATTTCAGGGCTGGTGAAGTCGTAATTCATCAGATTGTGCAGGTGTTCTGGAGAGTATTTGAGAAACAAAGATACTGTATTCAGATATGGTAGTTGTACATATAAGTAATCAATGGACGCTATATGTCTATGGCACTGTAGAAGGGTGCTGGTTGCAGACCTCCAAGGCCCAAATATTTAGTGGCAGGAGAAGGTAGTCATGTGACCAGATAGGATTTGCTCTTCCCATCAGCCTGCTTACAAAACTTCTGATCACAACCCTTAAGTTAAGTGGCGGCCTGGGTATGTGTTTTAATGGGCCAATTAGACTCACCTTGCTTTTCTTCCATACTTTGCTTTCTAGGGCTTAAGGCTGCTCAAGCTGTGCCGCCTCAAAGCACAGCCTCTTTTGCCTCTTTTCAATGGCCCGGTGCTCTCCAGGGTACCTACATGGCTGTTCAGGCACTAGTGGACTGCGGGTTTTGCCTTCGTCTCTTGGTCCCCGCAGCTTTTATGGTTTAAATATTTTATTGATTTTCAAGACAAATAAAGGAAGAAGGAACCAGACCCCCAGCTCCCAGATACAATGTATTACAGACACAAGTGTCGCGACTAGTAGCATTACCCAGGTAAAAGGCATGGAGCGGGTCTACAAAAGGGAACATATAAAAAGAACAACAAAAGGCAGCGCACCAAAGAAAACCCCCAACATATCCCCCCTCCTCCCCCCACTCTCGTCCACCAACTAAAGCCCCACGGGAAAGGAAGGGAAGGGATTATGAAACGTACAGAGAATCATCTTAGCCTGGTAACTCTACGTGAGGAGCCCTTCTGTGGGATTTGCGTGTCGGGCAAGGCGTAGAAGTCTTAAGTAGCGGGGGCAAGTCAGTTCCCTGAATTCAGTTATGAGCAGAGTGAAAAAGGGACCCCACAACTCCGGGAACTTGGACCCTCTGCCTGCCAGAGCGAGAGTGAGCTTCTCCATCCCCAGTACCAGCCAGAGTCTCTGCAGCCATCCAGAGTGAGGTGGAGGCAGGGGGGAGCGCCAGTATATTCTGAATGGCCGCTCCGAGGGCGACTGCGATCAGGCAACCTCTTCGGGATTTTAGGGGATACATCAACGGATTAGGAAGGCCCAAGAGGATGTAGGCTAGGAAGCGTGGGAGCTGTGTATCCAAGTGAGTGTCTATTTCGTCAAGGATTGGGGACCAATATGGCTGAATGCGGCCACAGCTCCACAAAAGGTGTTCTAGGGTACCCACCTCCCCACAACCCCTCCAACACAGAGCGCTCTGACGGAGTCAAAGTGATGGAGGCGCTCCAGCGTGTAATACCAGTAGGTAACTACCTTAGTCAATGTCTCAGTGAGGCCTGTGTGGTATGCTGAGTGTCGAGCCCTGTAGTAGATATTGTCCCATTCCTTATGGGTGAGGGACCGGCCTAGCTCCCGTTCCCTGTGTGCCCGACCTGCATTATATGTGAGTGTAGTAGTAGCCAGGAGGTGCTTGTAAAGATCAGAAATGAGCTTCTTGTCAGAGGTTCGGGTGACAAGCCATTTCTCAAATGTGGTTAGAAACGTTTGACAGGGCTAGAGAAATTAATAACTAAAAAGGGCAAGCCTCAGTATTAACGCTAAGCAACAGTCCATTAGTTTCAATAAACCACAACAAATCCCTTATAGAAAGTACATTTTACTTTTGGATATATCAATGTGTTTTCTTATGTTGAAAGTGAGTGTTCATTATGGGATTGAATGTTAATGCTAGAAGGACAACTGCTCAGTTTGCATTGAACACAAGAGCAGGCAATGTTGATAAGTAATAATTGCATTTTAAAATACACCTTTAACACTTAGTTAATAATATCACTTTTTGTACAGATATTCCTCCAAAGTACATCTAGTTTCTGTCTAGTGGATTGCCAGGTGGTATGATGTCTGTGTGAGCTGCATGCTCACAAGTTTGAATCTGAGTTAAATACGTTTCAGCCTTCCATCGTTCTGGGGTGGGTGAATGTAGTACCATTAAACTGGATGATTGTAATAGTTTTCATATAATGCTTCAAACCCCATTGAGGAGTACAGAAGTGCATTATCAGAAGGTTAGCATGCTACAGGATTAGCTTAAATGATGGTGTTTTGCAGTGAGAGCTATGTGGAAAGCATTTTGGTGCTGTGCATGAGTGACCAGAAGTGTTCTTATCCTGTCCTGGACAGTAGAGCTTATCAGTGAGAGGAGAGAAATAGTCTGCCCAGTTTACATTAATTGGCTGCTATGATTTACTATTCAGTGTTGATCACTGTAATGAAAATGTGGCCACGGTTAAACTTTCATTACCCTTAATGCTGATCAGGCCTCTATGTTGTAGTGGCCCTAATGGCATTATTCTCTTTTCCTTGCAGCAATATAAAACACTTCAAACAACAAACAAAGGTCACAGGATGTTTTCGTCTTGTGCATCAGGGCTGTTTAAAAATGTTCCTTCCTAGGACTGGCATGCTTCACATGGCAGCTCCAGAAAGACAATTTCAGTTATGGTAACTACAACCTAGGGCAAGTGCCAGTTTTAGCTGGTGGTTGTCTGGTGGAGAGACCACTGGGGCAATGGTTTCCACTGGAGTTGGTTGAAGCTCAACTGACAGAAACCCAGCGATCGCACTACTTGTTTGGCAGTGGAGAAGTGTTGCTAATTTATAGCTGCACTCTTGCTCCGCCAAACTATAAAGGACTGCCAAAAGGATTTTTGTTTTGTTAGCTATTTATGCTATTAACTTTTAGGGAGATGGTTAGTTATCAAATTGTTGCTGTCAAATGAATATATGTTTGCAAAGTATTACAATGCATGAATGTATTTGTCAGGATAATATCTCAAAAATACATGATTGCAAATGTCAGCTCTGAGATGGGTGAGGACCAATGGTTGTGCACAACACTTAGTAAAACAGAATAAAAGTATATCAAGATAAAAAACCGATTTAAAAACACTTTGTACTGGGGTTACAAGAGTGATGTTATTTACTTTGTTTAGTCATAACTCTCAAATAATGTTTGTTTCTTACTAAAGTTCTTTCTAAGGGAATGGCAGGATTTCCAGCATGCACACAGTTAACCATTCGTGTCATCGTAGGTTATTTTTAAGTGATATCTGATATTTCATATGCAAAAACATCAAGGTAGCCAAAACTGGGAGTTACAAAGACTATTTGCAATAATATTAGTGAGCTGGCGCTGTACATTCTAATATTGAAAACAGGTCACCATCCTTGAGTATCAAATGTAAACACACATGGAATATGGACCAGTGAGCCTGTGCACGTTGAGTGACCTGGTCAACGAGAGCAGAAAAGAGCTGAAATTAGATCATGATCCCAAAGCTGTTCCTAACGGGGGCCCCCAAATTACATTTTGCTCAGGGCTCCCGAAATCTTTAAGATGTCCCTGTGTGCGTGCACTTGGAGTGTGATGGAAAACATAGGACAGGAAGTAGTGAGTAAGTGCAATCACTCTCTGTACTCTGGGCTCTTGTTGGGCTTCAGTGTGCCGATTATTGCCCACTCTGTAGTCCACTGGATTAATCACTGCTTCTATTCTACTAATGAAATTAAAAGGTGGACTTCGAGGCGCTGCATGGCTTCTTGCATTTATGTGGTGCTCACACTGTGCAGTCGAGGTAGTTAACAGGTTCGCATCAGACGTTGCTTTCTCGCCAATTAACATTAAATAAACAGCTTCAAGTAAAATGGTAATTTTGAAGAAATAAGTATATAGGTGCAGAGTTAAAATATTGTTGTAAAGGGAAGGCATGGATGATTCCATCACTGAAATTGTATACTTATAACACCACATCCCAGCTAACAAACTACTAGAACAGCGTCAGCCCAAGGCAGCATTTTTCCAGCAGTGTTGCCTGTTACAGGCGGGGCAGGCACTACAGAGTTCAGTGATTTTTGTGTTTACAGAAAGATCACATAATATGGTACTGTTTAAAATAAAAAAAGAGATGGTTTGCAAATCTAAGTTGCAATAAGGGTTTCCATAGCCAAACATGGTCTGGCAAATTTCAAATGATATAATTTGTCTGAGCTTCTGAAAGCAACTGCAATGGTTAGAACAGGTGTAATCCCATGTAGGGTGCGACTGGAGTGTGGCTACACAATTGTTTTACAGCATGATCAGCTTTCAAAGCTGCAGTATAATAGTGCCTTTCCATTTCAAGATAGTGGTTGATAATAATGTACAAGTCTCCTTAAAGAGTGTGTGACTGTAATGCTGTTTTAGTATCAGAGACATACTGTGGTCCTGATTCACAAAGGTAAACTTACACTTGTTTACGATTTTTCGAATTTCCCGTGGAATTTTAAGAGTAGTATCTTTATGACTGGGGAGTCTCTGCACTTGGGGCAGAGACTCCACTCATAAAAAGGTAGGGAGTCTTACAAATAACGCTCATAAAATTGCTTTGTGAATTGCAAAATGTCATAAACTTACACAAATGTTTAAGTTTACCTTTGTGAATCAGGCCCTGTGTGATTATGGGAATGTTCAAGACCTTCCACAGAATGTGTGAAGTTAATCATATTCAATTCCCCACAAAGACAGTGTGTGGATATAATAGTCAAATCTCCCCACAGATAGTGTGTGGTTAGTGATCAGTTTGAGTCGCAACTGAGACAGCATGTGGTCATTAGGATGTTCAAGCTGCCACAAAGATAGTGTGTGTTTATTATGATGTTCAAATACCCCCAGAGATAGTATGCAACTATGTTATGTTATAACCATTTATATTGCTAACTACTACCCGTAGGTGTCTATGGCAGATTGCGGACCACATACTGCAGAGAAGGATTCGTTTTTTAAAAAGCCAGGTTTTAAGATGTAGTAGTGTTCAAGTCCCAACAGTGATAGTGTTTAAATAATCTTCATGTTCTTACACAGATAGCATGTAAAGGTAGGATTGTTCACATCCAAACAGGCATTACAGACATGTTTAACCCTGCACATACATAGCGTTATTATAGTGATGTTCAAGTTTCAAAAAGATTGCGTGTGAAGAAAATGATGTTCAGGTCCCCACACAGATATGCATGATTATAGGACTGTTCTAGAATTCACACACATTGTGTGTGAAATTAATCTTGTTCAAGTCCCCACAAAGATAGTGTGTGAATATGATTTTGAAATCTCCCCATAAAAATTGTATGACTATCAACATGTTCAAGTCCCCACAAAGATAGTGTGTGGTTATAGGGATGCTCAAGTCCCAACAGTGATAGTGTGTGGTTACTGAGACGTTCAAGCTGCCACAAAGATAGAGTGTGTTTATCAGGCTGTTCAAGTCCCCACAAAGATAGTGTGCAAAGATAATAATGTTCAAGGGCCCGATCTAGATTTTGGCAGAAGAATTACTCTGTCAACATCAGTGACAAAGATCCAACCTGCCTAAATATAAATCCCATAGGATATTATGGGATTTATATTTTGGTGGACAGGATACTTGTCACTGTTTTGACAGAATAACCCATCTACCGAAATCTAGATCAGGCCCTAAGTCCCTGCAATTGTAGTGTTTAAAGATAATCTTTAAGTCCCCACACAGATAGTGTGTGAAGATAATGATGTTCACATTTAAACAGAGATAGTATATGATTATAGACATGTTCCAATCTGCATATACATAGTGTGTGATTATAGGTATGTTCAAGTTTTCCCAAGATTGTGTATGTTTTTAGGTGCAATAAAGGCCTCGCAGAGATGGTGTGAGAAGGTAATGATGATCAAGTTTCCACAAAGATAGAGTATAAAGATGATGTTCAACTCTTCACAAGTATAGTGTGTGTAGATAATGATGTTTAAGTCCCCAAAGAAATTAAGCGATTTCAGGAAAGTTCAAGACCTCACAACGATTGTATGTGAAGGTGATCATGTTCAAGTCACCACAAAGATGGTGGTTGATGATCATGTTCAAGTCTCCACAAAGCTAGTGTGTGATTAAAATGCTGTTCTAATATCACAGAGATACTGTGGTCCTGATTCACAAAGGTAAAATGAATTTTTGGCAATTCGCAAAGGCATTTTATGAGTAGTATCTTTATGACTGATGCGTCTCTGCAATCGGGGCAAAGACTCCACACATAAAAAGATATAGAGTCGTAAAAATATTGCTCGTAAAATTGATTTGTGAATTGCAAAATGTCATAAACATACACAAATATTTAAGTTCACCTTTGTGAATCAGGCCCCGTGTGATAATGGTAATTTTCAAGACCTTTCACAGATAGTGTGTGAAGTTGATCATATTCAAGTCCCCCACAAACATAGTGTGTGAATATATTGGTCAAATATCCCTCCAAATAGTGTGTGGTTAGTGATGAGTTTGAGTCCCCACAGAGACAGCATGTGGTTATTAGGATGTTCAAGCTGCCACAAAGATAGTGTGTGTTTATTATGATGTTCAAGTACCCCTAGAGATAGTGTGCAACTATAGTAGTGTTCAAGTCCCAACAGTGATAGTGTTTAAATAATATTCATGTCCTTACACAGATAGTATATAAAAGTAAGATTGTTCACATTCAATCAGGGATTATAGGCATGGTCAACCCTGCACATACATAGCGTTATTATAGTGATGTTCAAGTTTCAAAAAGATTGCGTGTGTAGTAAATGATGTTCAGGTCCCCACACAGATAGTGCATGATTGTAGGACTGTTCTAGAACTCACACAGATTGTGTGTGAAATTAATCTTGTTCAAGTCCCCACAAAGATAGTGTGTAGTTACAGGGATGCTCAAGTCCCAACGGTGATAGTGTGTGGTTACTGGGATGTTTAAGCTCCCACAAAGAGAGTGTATGTTTCTTAGGATTTTCAAGTCCCCACAAAGATAGTGTGTAGTTACAGGGATGCTCAAGTCCCAACGGTGATAGTGTGTGGTTACTGGGATGTTTAAGCTCCCACAAAGAGAGTGTATGTTTATTAGGATTTTCAAGTCCCCACAAAGATAGTGTGTAGTTACAGGGATGCTCAAGTCCCCACAGTGATAGTGTGTGGTTACTGAGATGTTCAAGCTGCCTCAAAGATAGTGTGTGTTTATTAGGATTTTCAAGTCCCCACAAAGATAGCGTGTGGTTACAGGGATGTTCAAGTCACAGCAGTGATAGTGTATGGTTAATGGGATGTTCAAGCTACCACAAAGATAGTGTGTGTGTTTATTAGGATGTTCAAGTCCCCACAAAGATAGTGTGCAAAGATAATAGTGTTTAAGGGCCTGATTTAGATTTCGGTGGAAGGGTTACTCTGTCACAACAGTGACAGGTATCGCGTCCGCCAAAATATAAATCCCATAGGATATTATGAGATTTATATTTTAGTGGACGGGATACCCATCACTGTTGGTGATGGAGTAACCCGTCTGCCGAAATCTAAATCAGACCCTAAGTCCGTATAGTGGTAGAGTTTAAATATGATCTTTAAGTCTCCTCACAGATAGTGTGAGAAGGTAATGATGTTCACATTTAAAAAGGAATACTTTCTGATTATAGGTATGTTAATCTGCATATAAATAGTGTGTGATTATAGGGATGTTCAAGTTTTCCAAAGATTGTGTGGGTTTTTAGGTATGATCAAGACCTCAATTAGATGGTGTGAGAAGATAATGATTGATCAAGTTCCCACAAAGATAGAGCATAAAGATGATGTTCAAGGCTCCACAAAGACACTGTGTGTAGATAATGATGTTTAAGTCCCCAAAGAAATGAAACGATTACAGGAAAGTTCAAGACCTCACAGCCATTGTGTGTGAAGGTAATCAAGTCACCACAAATATAGTGGTTGATGATCATGCTAAAGTCTTCACTAAAATGCTGTTCTAGTGTCACGGAGATACTGTGGTCCTGATTCATAAAGGTAAAATTAAACTTTTCTTTAAGCTTACAAATTTTTGCAATTCACAAAGGCATTTTACGAGTAGTATCTTTATGGCTGCAGAGCCTCTAAACCTGTGGCAGAGACTCCACATACACAGAAGTGTAAGTTTACCTGTGAATCAGGAAATTTGTGATTATGGGAATGTTCAAGACCTCCCACAGATTGTGTGTGAATATAATAGTCAAATCTCCCCACAGACATAGTAGGTGGTTGCTGGGGTGTTCAAGCAGCCACAAAGATAGTGTGTGTTAATTATTATGTTCAAGTCCCCACAGAGATAGTGTGCAACTATTGTAGTCTTCAAGTCCCTACAGTGAAAGTGTTTAAAGATAATCATCATGTCCATACACAGATAGCATGTGAACGTACAATTGTTCACGTTCAAACATGCATTATAGGCATGTTCAACCCTGCACATACTTAGGGCCTCATTACGATGTTGGTCAGAAACTACACCGCCCGACTCCTTGTCGGATTCGGTTCTGACTGACTTGTGGCCGGTGGTTCTTGCCCGACCAATAATGATGCTTCCAAACACCGTTCGGAAGGACTCCCATTGACTTCAATAGGAGCCTCTGTTCCGACCGACAACACAGGCTCCTATTGGAAAAAAATGGGTGGCTGCGGAAAACCTTGCTCCCTGTTGTTGGCTCCCCATGGTGCCTGCCACACTGTGCATGGTTACATAGGGGGGGTCCCCTGGATATTCCCCTGAGCCCAAACCAGAAGACTCAGGATGAAGGGGGGCCTTCTAGGGGCCCCATAGTCAGTTTCCAACAGCATTTTCGTGTCAGACAGACCAAGTCAGAAAGGATGTTGGAATCAGACATCGTAATCAGTCAGGCAGAAATGCTGGCAGTTGAGCTGTACGAATCAGTTCCGATTCGGAATTCACCTTCCGACCGTGAGCATCATAATCGGTCAGTCGGAATTGTTTCTTACTGAGTCGGGCGGATGGGTTCCAACACGGTCTAGGGGAATCCGACTGCCGGTCAGATGCTTTCCGAACTACCTCATAATGAAGATTATAGGAATGTTCAAGTCTTAAAAAGATTGTTTGTGAAGTAAATGATGTTCATGTACCCACTGAGATAGTGTGTGATTATAGGAATGTTTAAGATCTCAAAGAGATTGAGTGTGAAGGCAGTCATGTTCGAGTCTCCTCAACAATTGTGTGTGAAGATTATGATGTTCAAGTGCCCACACAAATAGTGTGTGATGATAGGACTGTTCAAGAGCTCACACAGAATGTGTGTGAAATTAATCTTATTCAAGTCCCCACAAAGATAGTGTGTGAATTTAATGTTAAAATCTCCCCATAAATAATGTGTGGTTACTAACATGTTCATGTCCCAACAGAGATACTGTGTAGTTATTGGGATGTTCAGCCACTCTTGAGAAGTCTTCCCTGGCTGGCTGCAAATCTACAAAAACACCTGTTGTGGATGATCACAGTTCAGTGGGCAGTCTAAGACTCTTCTTACTCAAGTTACATGCTTAAAGAGTCTGGAAGGCATGCCATGCTGAAGGGAGCAGTGTACCTGTTTTGAATTAACCCAGAATGCCTACGTGGGCATGAAATAACTTGAAGTACAAGTTAGTGAATAAACTGGAGCTAGCACAGCTCAGAAACAGGGGTGTCGTGTTGCTTCAGCAGCTACAGGGGGGCTATAGTTCTTTGTGTTCCTATTCTGTCTTCACCTGGGCGGACAAAATGTCGTAATTAATGCAATAAAGGAATACTGCCTCAATAGAAAAGCAAACAGGAGAAAGGAAGAACAAAAGATGGGTAAAGAGAAAAAGGAAAGAAAGAAGGAATATTTAAAGGAAGGATGGGTGAAAGAAAGAAAGATGGGTGTATGAGTAGGTGGGTGGGTGGATGGATGAGTGGGTGAAATGATGCATGAAATGAATGGATAGTAAATGGCTAGATGGATGACAGAGGGAATGAATAGGTGGATGAACATGTGAAAGGGTGGCAGAGGTAAGACATGGATAGAAGGCAGAGTAAAGCTGGATAGATAGGTGAATGGACAGGTGAAATGATGGAAGAGTAAAGGTATTGCTGTATGTATGTATAAATGAATGAATGGCTATGTGGATGGGCGGGAGGAAGGATGGCAGATTAAAGTGATGGATGAGTGGATGAAATGAGTTAATGTATGGCAGACTGGATGAATGAGTAAATGGATGACAGAGTAGATGGATTGCTGAATGGATGGCAAAGTGGATGGATGGCAGAGTGGATGGATGGATGATGATGGATGGCTGAGTGAGTAGATAGATGGTAGAGTGGATGGGTGGGTGTCAGAGAGGATAAATGGAAGAGTGAATGGATGGATGCTAGATTGGATAACAGATGGATGGCAATGTGGATGACGGATGAATGGCAGAATGGAGAGAGGGATGACAGAGTGGGTGGAAGGATGGATGGATGCATGGCAGAGTGGATGAATGACAAAGTGGATGGATGGATGGCAGGCTGGATAGATGTATGGCTTTATGGATGTAATGGTGAAGAATGAATGACGGATGAAAGAATAAATGACTGATACAATGTAAAGGTGAAAAAGTGGATATCAACCGATAGGGTGAAATGATGCCTGGATGGAAGAGACAAGGGAGCTCTTCTAGGGCGGGTTGGGCTCGCTTACTTGGTGCCGTCAGAGCTTGAGTTCAAAATCGGGGAGTATGTTCATTTTCTGGCTACTCTCTTGTTCAGAAACATGGAGCTGTGGTGCCACCCTGTGATCTAAATAAACTAAACATGGGGCAGTGCTATATAAACATTTGTAATATTCCATTGCACTCCCTTGGACAAATAGTAAAAATAGTACAGCACCATATTTTCAAAGAGTTGCATGCCAATGATGCCTTTTTGTGTGATTCTAAGCATTGCACGGCAGTGCTAAGCCAAGCTAGTAGTGTCTTTTGTGAAATGTATATACGATGAAGCTCTCCAGTACAAACTTCAAGACAATGTCAAGAGGCTAAGGGTAAGCTGTGTCCAGTGGATATTTTTGAAGAAATTACATCAGGAAATATCCTAGGCTTTTCCATATACCCATTGTTTGCTCCTGGTTTCATTTGGTGGTATAGCTTCATGCAAAGGCAGGACACATTAGTTAAGTAGATCTGGCTTTGTGTGGATTATAGTTGTCTTTGAACTGTTCCCACCCTGATAGTGGGTTGTGCACCACAGAGCAGAGAATTTGGTGCTGCACTCACATCAACGTTTGACACAAAAAGCATTTTGTGTGGCAAAGTTGAATTCCCCTCATTGCCACACGAGTACATGATCAAAACGTGAGTAAATCATGGCTGTATTTATATAATATACTGTCTACAGCTTAGCCACTAACTTAGACTATTTCCATGCTAGGGTATGAGCTGTAGGTAATGTAGTGCAATTACATTCCAAAACAGACACACATCTACTGTTTTATGCTCTTTCTTCTTAGATGTATACCAATAATTTTCTAAGCTTACCCAAAATATTAAGTGTAGTGCCTTATTTTAAAAAGTACTGCCCTCCTTAAATGACAGTCTAATTACAGCAACATTCATGCTTCAATTCCAATACACGTATCATAGATTCCTTGCTAAAGGTACGCCTTCAAAACTTATAAACACTCTTAATAGTCTGCACTTAAGCGAATCCCACAATCTCTGCTCCCAACTGCTGACCAATATGATCATAAACAACATATTAGTCCAAAGGAATATTTCACTTCTAAACAAGACATTTTTCAACCCCTAAGTGTGATATACTGGTCCATTCTTTATGCACTCTGTCTGAGGTGAAAGCCCTTCTTCTCTTGGGTGGAGTATGAGGCTCTCCAGGATTGAGTCGTTTTTATACAGAATAAGTGTATAGTCATAGTAGGGGCTTTGAGTAGTAGCTAAAATATTTCAGCTGTGTACAGCAAATATGTGCTCTGGACATTTTGATATTGATGTATGTTCTGCCGTGAGCAAATGTTTTTGATCGGTGAGGCCTTTTAGATGCTTCATTCTCTGCCTAGTTGCTTTCAAGGTCTTAGGTCAGGCACAGCCCTTTCTGCTTCTCTTTCAAAGGTGTGCTCTTACCAGCAGGGCCCATCTCCTACTATGGGAGTGGAATCAACTTGAGGATGTTCAGGTGTACCGGCCTATTCTCTTGTTAATGGGAAATTTGTTATGTGCGAGGGTCATTGCCCTGAAGCCCTGACTGAGTTTCTCCTCAAGGCAGATATTAACTTTCCCAATTGAAGGAGGTCTAGTACTGATGTGAGACAGGCTGCAGCTACCTCATGGCAGATCTCGAGACCTGAGCAGTAGTCTATCTCATCCCTGCCTATGGCTGTGGTAGCATTAGTAGACTTGACCCACACAAAAGTTCTCATGGTGAAGCAACAGAAGCCACTTCTCACATACTTCTGTAAATGCCTCATTCCTACTAGTGATGTGCTTGAGTCACTCCACTTTGAAGCACTTTACATGTGCACCAGTTAAGTTGCGTACAATTTCTTTAGGCACGGGGAGATTAAGTGATTTGACCAGAATCACACAATGTCAAGCCAACATCAAGAATTGAGTTCCAAGTTTGTAGCTCTAGCATAACGCCACATCCTTTCCACACTTCCGGCTGGAAGACCTTCTTACTCATAAGGCAGGTGGTTGAGCACAGCCTATGCTACTGCAGTATGTTGTAGTTAAACTGGTAGGATCTTGGAAGGCAAACTATATTTTAATACACAGGAAGGGCAAATTGAAGTGGACACCAACATGAGGTGGCCAATTTTTACAGCAGAACTTTGCACCTTAGCTGAAGCACTAAGTCCAAACTGTAATACGTGTGGGTGCCAATGCAGTAGTAAGGGCACTGTGAGCCCTAATGCAATATAGGGATTTGGTCGCCCATTCACCTCCCCTTTTTCGTCTTTTAAAACATAGCCACTAATTAAGGTGAACCAGGACCCTGTGCCTCTGCACCTACTTCACTAAGGTTGATATATATCAAAGTCTGCATTTTATAATTGAATAAGTCCAAGGAGGCTCTGACAACTTCTTGATTTACTGTGATCAGTAGTGGCAGCGTCAGTGATTTTTCTTTTACCCACCCCCTCCATTGATAGTGTTGATCCCTCACACGCCCTCACCCTCCTGCCAGCAATAAAAATAAGTGTCATGATGTGGTCTGTTTTGGCTGCATCATATTGCTTTTTAAAACTTTAATTTCAATTTCATCCATGCGGCAGAGCAGGAACGCTGCTGTACGACAGGGCACAAAAACTCTGTCAAAGCCAGTAGCTGTCTCATAGGTGACACCAGTTGGCTTTGCCAATGCTTGTTATATGACTGTTCTTCACCCATCTATGGGAATGAAGCTGCTTTAATTTGTAAAGCATTGGGAACAGTTTGGAAAATAAGCAATACAAAGGATTTACATGTGACATCTTACGGCAATATTTGAAAATATTATCTACGAATGTCAATATTCGAAGAACATGCTTTTTCTGTTAAAATTAAACTTACCCATGCTGTGGGCATGACATTACTGCAGTTCGGCGTTTAAGAGAGCATAGCTGTTAGCTAGATGAGTGAGTGCCTAGAGTTGCATTGTGCTATCATCTTAAGAACGTATTCCAAAGTGCATATTAATATGTAATCAAATTTGTAAAAAACTATCAGATCAGTTTATATTGTATCATGTTTTAATGCACCATCATTCTTTAATTGCAGATAAGGATCAAACGGCAATAGTGATGTAATCTGGGATTCAAAGCGTCCCCAAATTGCTTTTAGCAATGTTTATAAAACCACTAACAATTTTTAAACTCAAATATTCTGAATTTAAAATTTTCATGTAAATAAAGTTTCTCTTTATTAAATGGGGAAAATGTTACTTTGCAGTAAAAATATTTTTTAACACAGGGTTTTGCAGCTTTTCCTTTGAAATAGCTGTGCTTTCTGCTGCTAACTTGTGTTCCTGGTGAATAAAGTGTGTTTAAATGCAAAGTGTGTTTAAGACTGCAGTACCGCCTCCTGTCTACAGGGGCAGAGCTGAGCAAAAATATAAACACACTTTATGAAACACAGGTCCCCACAAGGCAATTTTTTAAAAAGTTGTAAAAATTGACACAGATGTTCCTGAAGCCATTTTTTATCATTTAGAGGACATTGCCTTGTGGGGACTTGGGTTCAGGTCCCCACAGTGCAATCAAGTCCCCACAGCGTGAGTGTGTTATCACACCCAAGTCCCCACAAGGATAGTAACACAAACCCACACACACACACACACACACACACACACTCCCCGCCGCCACCAAAGACCGATTATGTTAATGTGTCTGAAATTTATATCTTGATTACAGAAAGGCACTTAAAACTGTATTTAACCTTTTTGTTAGTTCTTAAAATCTTAGGCGATAATGGAACTAACACATAAAGAAATGAACATACGGAATCAAGGAATGTGGTCAAGTGGACCCCAGATCTTTACTAGCTGCTTACATTTGTGCCAAAATAGCTGTTGGACAACAACTCCCTAGGAAGGCATACAATGTTAATGCCTGCATAGGGGTAGTTTCAGATGATGCCCACCGAGGTTGTATCTCATCACTGCATTGGGATGGTGTGTGATAATGTCAGTAGAGGTGGTTGTTATCACAGAAGCCCAAGGGTCTGTATAGAGATGGTGTCTTCAGCTGTGATGAAAGTTCCCATAAAGGTAGAATGTGATGATCATTTTATTCATGGCACTATAGACATAGCATATGATTATAGTAGTCCTCACAGAGATAGTGTGTGAATGTATTCATGTCAAAGTCTCCACAGAGATAGTATGAAATTATTAGGATGTTCAAGTACCCAGAGTTAATGCATGAATATGATTGTGTTCAAGTCCCCCCTGAAATACAGTGTAAAGACAAAGATTAAATCCCCATACAGAGAATGTGAAGCTAAGGATGTTCAAGTCCCCAGAAAGATAATGTGTTATTATAGTACTGTTCAAGTCCCCACAAAGATAGTGGGTTATTATAGTGGGGTTCAAGTCCCCACAGAGATAGTATGAGATTCTTGGGATATTCAAATCTCCAGAGTTAGTGCATGAAGATAATTGTCTTCAGGCCCCTACTGAAATAGTGTGTAATGACAAAGCTTAAATCCCCATACAGAGAATGTGCAGCTAAAGATGTTCAAGTCCAAACAGAGCTCGTGTGTAGGTACAAGAATGCTCAAGTCCCAACAGAGAATGTGTTATTAAAGTAATGTTCAAATTCCCGCAAAGATAGTGTTATTATAGAGATGTTTAAGTCCCCACAGAGAGAGTGTGCTATTATATTGATGTTTAAGTCTCCACAAAGACAGTATGTTATTATAGTAATGTTTAAGTCTCCATTGAAATAGTGTGTAGATTCAAACCCTAAATCCCATTATAATCAGTGTGAAGCTAATAATGGTCAAGTCCACATAGATTTTATGTGTACTTATAGGACTACTCAAGCCCCCACAGAGATGGTATGTTAATTTAGAGCTGTTCAAGTCCCCACAAAGATAGTGTGTTATTATAGTGATGTTCAAGTCCCCACAAATATAGTGTGTTATTATAGTCATGCCCATGTCCTCACGGAGATATTGTGTTATCGTAGTGATGTTCAAGTCCACACAGAGCAGTGTGGGAAGATGATTTTATTCAAGTCTTCACTGAAATAGTGTGTAAAGACTAAGTTTAAATCCCCATGCAGAAAGTGTGCAGCTAATGATCAAGTTCAAACAGAGGTTGTGTGTATTTACAGGAATGCTCAAGTGCCCATAGAGATGGTGTGAGAAGTTGGCCTGATATGTAGTGCTCACTATTCTAGTGATCACTGTGTATCATTCCAAACGACCCTTATTGATGATTGGTTGTAAGTCAACCGTTTAGACCAGCTATCCTAGTAGCGTGGATACGAGCAGTCTTTAGGCTAAACTCTAGAGGGCGTGTTAAGCCAGCTGTTTACCATCACATATACCCCTTGAACACCAAGTGAAAGGACACCACACAAGTTGTTATGAAAATAAAAGGATATTTATTTATAACAAGACTACCCTGGCTCTTTGAGTCAGGGAGCTAAGCACACTACAAAACTCTTAGGAAAATACTTCAGTTGCACAATTTACACAAATGCCCGAGGGGCACGAGAAACCATCTACACTAACAGTGAAATGCGAATGGTTAGAGTCTGGAGGTACTGATTCCGGAGTGATCCGATCAGTGGGACTAAACGAAAAAGGAACTGGACACTTGTAGAGCGAACCTGCGATGGAGCACCGAGATGCTCGAGTTACCTAGCCCGGAGGCTGCGGCTGCGTGAAGTTCGGCAAGATGCCGGGAGTCCTCGTGTAGTCTCAGGAGCCTGAAAGAAGAAGTTGCTGGCAGGCGACCAGTGACGATGTTCGGAGCGATCCAAGCCTGGATCGGTGATGAAGGAAACCTGAAAGCAGAGGGGACTCAGTTCTCAACCGCTAGCCAGCGATCGTGTGGGTACCAGGAGGGTACCGGCTGAAGTCACCTCGACCAGGTGAGTGGGTGACGTCGGACTCGGCTGTTCCTCGGACCAGGAGGCGCGGCGGCGACCAGGATGGAGGGCGAGCTGTCCCACGAAGGTGTCTGCTGTCGATGATGCTGGGCCCAGGCAGGGGCAGCGGATCTTGGCAGTGGCAACCCAAGCGGGGGAGTCAAGATGGCGTCGGGAGTGGACCAGGAGGGTCCGTGGTACTCCTCTGGTGAAGGGGAGCAAGAGCCAGTCTGGAGCAACCAGACTAGTGATGAAACAATCGTGGTGCGTCGTGAAGAGGGCCACAAGCCGGTCGGCAAGTGGTCGAACAACGCGGTGAACAACAAGGAGCGGAAGGGCCCCCACGCAGATCTCGGGGATGCTGGGGAGGCAGACTTCGATGCTGGAGCTGCTCAGGGTTAGGGCTTCTCAAACCCTAGGTGCACTCACTCGAGGGTCCCTCGGTGGGCGTGCTAGATAAGCGTCGTGCAGGTTCTGAAGATAGCCGGTCCCGCAGGTCTCGTCACACCTACGACTCTCAGCTGGGCCGATGAGGTAGGTAAAAGGTCAGAGATGGCAGGGTACTCGGGTCTCGTCGAGCTGGGCAGTCTTGATCCGTAGGAGAGACTTACAGCAAACCGCAAGCGCTTAGATGGTGCCTGCTGGTGCAGGGTGGCTACTCCTTAGCCACAAGGGAGAGTCTTCAGAAATAGTCAAGAGTTCCTTTCGTGGAAAGTAGTTCGTGATTCGGAGTTATCCGATTATCTGATTATCCGATTATCCAATTTGGGAAGGGGACTCGCTCCTACCTTTATTCTAAGAAAAGGGGCTGGCCCGTGACTAGGTTCTACCTATGGGTGGAGCCAGGAGGGGGGTGGTTACACCCCTATCCTTTGTCCGGCTTCGCGCCAGCTCAGGGGCTGGTGTGCCCCCGAAACTGGTTTGAGCCGGGCTATGCACAGTGAGCACCGGGGTGCCACTTGCAATCACCTTCCTTTCAGCCCTGCCTACCTGGGATACACAAACCCTGTCTGGGACGGTGCTAACACCGCCCTCGACAGGAAACCCTTTGTCCAAGCTCCCCTTGCTGGAAGGTCCCCCAGCAGCAGGAGGTCAGACTTGTGTCTGGTGGCAGCATCCATTTTGTGATGCTGAGGCTTGAGTCAACTTTTACCGGGGTTCAAGGTTACTTCCATGTCGTGTCCCTCTAAAAGGGGGGAATGCTAACCCCGTCACCAGGACTGGCGAGGGGTTCGTATTCCCATTCGTATGACACCTTACTCGACATGTATAGGTGATGCGATGCCAAAGTTAGCAAATAACCGCAAGGATTATAATGCATTGAAAGTAGTTGGCCCGCGTCACCATGGAACGGCTATTAGGACTTGGTTCCGCAAGCCGTCGACGGGCTCAGCTCGCGCCAGAGCACCGTCCCACATGATTCCCTGCACTCTGCCTTCAGGATTGATAAGGCCTGCTATAGGAGTGACTGATAGGAATCCATGTGTCCATTTTAGGGTTTAGGTGTAGGAATACTACACCTACAGCAACGGGTGATTACACCACGTGGCCCCAGCTGTCGTGCAGCCAGTTGTGTCAGATTTGGGCGGCCATTCCAGGGGTGGCATAATACATGCTTCAGCCCCTGGTAGGCCCTGGGTACACCGATGCCCTGGATACCTGTGGTATGCTGAGACAGGGACTGACAAGGCGGCCCAGTTCCAATTAGTGGATGCACCTAACGTACATGTGTGTTAATTTCGAGAGAGAACAGCTAGGCTGTGGGTCTGATTGGCAGGCCCACAGCCGGAGAAAGTCGTAAACCAATGAAGCAAAAGCAAAAAATCTGGGTGATCATAGGATTGCAGACCCTACTCTCCTACATGACCCCCCCCCCCAAACTTTGGGACAATAAGCTAACCTTGACCAGGTGAGTCTTCTTGCTCTAAGTGGAAATACCTGGAGAGCCCATCTGCATTGCCATGATCAGTGCCAGGTCTATGCTCCACTGTGAAGTCCATCCCCTGTAGGGAAATGGACCACCTAAGTAGTTTGGGGTTTTCACCCTTCATTTGATTTAGCCACAAGAGGGGCTTATGGTCGGTCTGAATCTTGAAGTGAGTGCCAAACAAGTATGGCCTCAACTTCTTCAGGGCCCAAACCACAGCAAAGGCCTCCCTCTCAATAGCTGACCAATTCTTCTCTCTGGGGGTCAGCCTCCTGCTAATAAAAGCTATGGGCTGGTCATGACCATCAAAATTCAGTTGCGATAGAACAGCTCCCACACCCAGCTCCGAAGCGTCTGTTTGGACAATGAATGGTTTGGAGTAGTCTGGACTCTTTAGGATAGGTGCTGTGCACATGGCCTGCTTTAGGTCATCGAATGCCTTCTGACAGCTTGCTGTCCACTGAACTTTTTTTGGCATCTTTTTACTTGTCAGGTCGTTTAGCGGGGTCACAATGGATCCATAATTTCTGACAAATTTCCGGTAATAACCAGTCAGGCCCAAGAAAGCTCGAACCTGAGTCTGGGTGGTTGGAGGAGCCCAGTCCTGGATGGCCTGTATTTTGCTCTCCAATGGTTGAACCTGGCCTCCACCTACAAGGTGGCCCAGGTATACAACCTGTGTCTGCCCTATCTGGCACTTGGTGGCCTTGATAGTGAGGCCTGCCTTCTGCAGGGCCTCTAACACTTTCCTCAGGTGGACCAGGTGATCCTCCCAGGTGGAGCTAAAGACAGCGATATCGTCCAGATACGCCGCACAGAAGTCGTCCAACCCAGTGAGAACTCGATTCACCAGCCTTTGGAAGGTGGCAGGTGCATTTTTCAAACCAAAGGGCATTACCACGAACTGATAATGCCCACCCGGGGTAGAAAATGCTGTTTTGGGCTTGGCCTCCTCAGCTAACCTGATTTGCCAATACCCAGCTGTCAGGTCAAATGTACTTAAGTAGTTGGCCGAGGCCAACCGGTCGATAAGTTCGTCTGCTCTTGGTATCGGGTGGGCGTCGGTCTTAGTGACCGCATTGAGACCTCTGTAGTCCACGCAAAACCTCATCTCTTTCTTACCGCCCTGGGTGTGAGGTTTCGGCACGAGCACTACGGGACTAGCCCAGGGGCTGTCCGAGGGTTCAATGACTCCCAGCTCCAACATTTTCTGCACCTCTGTCTTGATGCAGTCTCTGACATGATCAGGTTGCCGATAGATTTTACTCTTTACGGGCAGACTGTCCCCAGTGTCGACCTCGTGGGTACACCACTTGGTCTGACTGGGTGTCAGAGAGAACATATGTCGAAAGGATTGAAGAACCTGTTTACAATCCTCTTGTTGATGTCCAGAGAGGCTGCCACAAAAGACAACACCATCTACTGATCCATCGTCAGGGTTCTGAGAGAGCAGGTCTGGGAGAGGGTCACTCTCCTCCTCCTGTCCCTCATCTGTGGCCATGAGCAAGCCCATGCCCTCCCTGTCGACATATGCCTTGAGCCTGTTTACATGGAGCACCCTGTGGGGGCTCCGGGGAGTTCCCAGGTCTACCAGGTAGGTGACCTCTCCCTTTTGCTCAATGATCGTGTGGGGCCCAGACCATTTGTCTTTGAGTGCTGCTGGGGCCACTGGCTCCAGCACCCACACCTTCTGTCCAGGCTGGTACACAGTCAGGACAGCCTTTTGGTCGTGCCAAGCTTTCTGTAATTCTTGGCTCGCCTCAAGGTTTTTAGACGCCTTTTCCATGTACTCCGCCATCCGCGAGCGGAGACCGAGCACATAGTCCACAATGTTTGATGCCGGCTTTCTGAGAGGTCTCTCCCATCCTTCCTTTACCAAACAAAGGGGTCCCCTTACAGGATGTCCGAACAGAAGCTCAAAAGGGCTGTAGCCAACCCCCTTCTGCGGGACCTCTCTGTAGGCGAACAAGAGGCAGGGTATCAGGACATCCCATCTCCGCCGAAGCTTTTCAGGTAGTCCGTGAATCATCCCTTTTAGGGTCCTATTGAATCTCTCAACAAGCCCATTGCATTGTGGGTGATAGGGTGTGGTGAACTTGTAGTTGACACCACATTCCTTCCACATAGCAGTCAGATATCCCGACATGAAGTTTGCACCTCTGTCTGAGACGACCTCCTTAGGGAAGCCCACTCTGGAGAACACTCCAAGTAGGGCCCGTGCCACCACAGGTGCCGTAGTGGTCCTAAGGGGAATAGCTTCAGGATACCTGGTGGCGTGGTCCACCACCACCAGTATAAACTTGTGCCCTGATGCTGTCTGGGGTTCCATTGGTCCGACAATGTCGATCCCCACTCGTTCAAAGGGCACCCCCACCACTGGTAGTGGTATGAGGGGGGCCTTTGTCGTGCCACCTGACTTACCACTGGCTTGGCAAGTGACACAGGAGCGGCAAAACTCCTTCGTATCTTCGGACATGTGGGGCCAGTGAAAGTGTGGAACAATTCTGTCCCAAGTCTTATTCTGGCCTAAGTGACCTGCAAGGGGAATCTCGTGGGCCAAGGTGAGAAGGAAACCTCTCAGAGACAAGGGGATGACCAGCCTCCTGGTCGCACCAGGTTTGGGGTCTCTTGCCTCAGAGTACAGGAGTCCATCGTCCCAGTACACTTTGTGGGTACCTGTGGCGTTCCCTGCAGCCTCAGCAGCGGCCTGCTGTCTGAGGGGTTCAAGTGAGGGGCAGTCTAACTGTGCCTTCCCCAGGTCTTCCCTGGAGGGTCCCCCTGAGCCCAGAAACTCAACCTGACCAGGTTCAAGCTCTTGCGGCTCAGTTTCCCTCAGTTCTTTAAGGTCAGCCTCCTCGGAGACTTGATCCACGACCTGGGGCAAGGGGGAAGGCGAAGCCTTACCCTTACTGCTCCTTTTCTTGGAAGGTGTCTGGTCCGTTCTTCCAGGATCCAGCACCTGTTCAGTGGGGCATCTTTTGGCCTGTGACCTGGTCACAGCAAGGACATGTGCTGGCAAACCTAACATTTCCATGTGAGTCCTCTGCTCCACTTCTGACCATTGTGACGTTTCCAAATCATTGCCCAACAGACATTCTACGGGGAGGTCTGAACTAACCACAACCTTTTTCGGGCCACTTACCCCTCCCCAGGAGAAATCAACAACTGCCATACTGTGATTGGTAGTGACGTTGCTGGCATTGGTCACTAGGTAACTGGTACCTAGCATGATCTGTCCAGGGTCCACAAAGTTAGGCGTCACCATGGTGACACTGGCACACGTGTCCCTGTAGGCCTGAGCCACTTTTCCATTTATCAAAGGTGTCTGCCTGTATTTGCCCAAAGTATTGGGACTGGCATCAGGGGACATATCCATATCCCCTGTACAGACAAGGACGGCCTGAGTGAGCGTGCCGACTAAGTCGTCACTCCCCTCGGTTCCCAAGGTTAACCCAACTAATGCCTTGGGAGGCGCACTACCACTGCTGACTGTACTAGGGGGCGCAGGTGCCTTAGGGGCTGCAGTGGTAGGAGTTTGCCCTCCTTTCTTGGTGCACTCACTAAACCAGTGAGTCTTACTTTTACAGTATTGGCACCACCTTTTTGACTGGCCTTCTTGAGTCTTCTTCTTCTGTGAAGCCTGACCCCCACCCTCTTTGGTTTGTTGGGGACCTGTCGAAGACTTCTGGTCATTTTGTTCGTTCTTGTTACCCTTTTGGTCTGCTTTCTTCTGACCACCCTGGTTCTGATTCTGGTTCTGCTTGACCCTTGTTCTGACCCATCTGTCTGCCTTCTTTCCCAATTCTTGGGGAGAGGTCAGATCCGAGTCGACAAGGTGCTGATGCAACAATTGGTTCTGACAGTTGTTTAAAATCTGTTCTCGCATGATAAGATTGTACAATCCTGTGTAATCAGTAACCTTGCTACCCAGCAACCAGCCTTCCAAAGCCTTAGTGGCACAATCGACAAAGTCAGCCCAATCCTGAGACTGAATTTTCTGGGTGTCCCGGAACAGCACCCGGTACTGTTCCGTGGTTAAGCCGAACCCATCAATCAGTGTGTTCTTCAGGACTTGGTAGTTGTTAGCATCCTCAGCTCTTGTAGTGAGGAGCTTGTCCCTTCCTTTACCTTCAAAGGAAAGCCACAGTATAGCTGCCCACTGACTTGGGGGGACGCACTGGACAGTGCAGGCCCTCTCCAAGGCAGTTATCCACTTGTGGATGTCGTCCCCTTGTTTAAAGGGGGGCACTATTTTACTCAGGTGTCTAGTGTCTATACCCCTGTCTTTCTCTCTATTGAGAATGCTGCCACCAGTGGGATCTAACCCACTTAATTTCTGCTCTCGGGCTAAGGCAAGTCTTTCTTTGGCGAGGGCAAGTTCTTCCCGCTCGATCCTCAGATTGACCTCCCGCATCTTCGCTTCATGCTCCCTCCTCTGAGGGGAAGTCATTCCTCTCTGAGAAGGTGCCTGAGAGACATGTGTATGAACCGATCTGCCAGAGCCTCTGGAGAGAGACCTAGCTCGTCCGTTCCCAAGGTTAAGCCTGCTTGAGCGTGGGCCCGGGGCTCCCCCAGTTCCATTCTCATGCCTGCTTAAGTTGGTCCTTGTAAGCCTGCCGACTACCACTGGACCTTTGTCTGCCTCGTCTCCCGATAACTCGTCCTCGTCCTCCTCCTCTGTGTGGAGGTCGAGGTCTGGGTCACCGAGGGTTCCCTCTAAGGGAGGCATGTTCCCATCTGCACTGGGGGGACCTGGGTTAGAGGACCTCCTAGCATCGTACGCCTCTAAGAGACCTATCAGTATTGCGATGGTAGGGTTAGAACCCTGGTTTAGCTTCCTGGAGGCACACAGTTGTCTCATCTCCTTGAAGCTAAGAGTTGCATATCGTGACACGACCTGTGGAGGGTCACTGACCACTAAGGGAGTCTGCGAAGACTCTCCGTGGATCGACATGCTTTTCTAGTGAGGTGTAAGTGTTGCACCTACCTACACTATGGGTTTACCTACTGATCCCTTGCTAAGAGTTGTAGTCAGGGTGTGCTAAGCCCTGTTACACTACAACAGCCGGTTCAGTAGAACTCGGAGTATTCTAAGTTAAGTTATATGTACCTGGGTACTTATGTGATCTTTCACTGCGATATTCTTAGGATACGTGTGTGGTAAAACAACAGCAAGCTCAAATCCCAACCGCTGCTCACCAATGTGAGAAGTTGGCCTGATATGTAGTGCTCACTATTCTAGTGATCACTGTGTATCATTCCAAACGACCCTTATTGATGATTGGTTGTAAGTCAACCGTTTAGACCAGCTATCCTAGTAGCGTGGATACGAGCAGTCTTTAGGCTAAACTCTAGAGGGCGTGTTAAGCCAGCTGTTTACCATCACATATACCCCTTGAACACCAAGTGAAAGGACACCACACAAGTTGTTATGAAAATAAAAGGATATTTATTTATAACAAGACTACCCTGGCTCTTTATGAGTCAGGGAGCTAAGCACACTACAAAACTCTTAGGAAAATACTTCAGTTGCACAATTTACACAAATGCCCGAGGGGCACGAGAAACCATCTACACTAACAGTGAAATGCGAATGGTTAGAGTCTGGAGGTACTGATTCCGGAGTGATCCGATCAGTGGGACTAAACGAAAAAGGAACTGGACACTTGTAGAGCGAACCTGCGATGGAGCACCGAGATGCTCGAGTTACCTAGCCCGGAGGCTGCGGCTGCGTGAAGTTCGGCAAGATGTCGGGAGTCCTCGTGTAGTCTCAGGAGCCTGAAAGAAGAAGTTGCTGGCAGGCGACCAGTGACGATGTTCGGAGCGATCCAAGCCTGGATCGGTGATGAAGGAAACCTGAAAGCAGAGGGGACTCAGTTCTCAACCGCTAGCCAGCGATCGTGTGGGTACCAGGAGGGTACCGGCTGAAGTCACCTCGACCAGGTGAGTGGGTGACGTCGGACTCGGCTGTTCCTCGGACCAGGAGGCGCGGCGGCGACCAGGATGGAGGGCGAGCTGTCCCACGAAGGTGTCTGCTGTCGATGATGCTGGGCCCAGGCAGGGGCAGCGGATCTTGGCAGTGGCAACCCAAGCGGGGGAGTCAAGATGGCGTCGGGAGTGGACCAGGAGGGTCCGTGGTACTCCTCTGGTGAAGGGGAGCAAGAGCCAGTCTGGAGCAACCAGACTAGTGATGAAACAATCGTGGTGCGTCGTGAAGAGGGCCACAAGCCGGTCGGCAAGTGGTCGAACAACGCGGTGAACAACAAGGAGCGGAAGGGCCCCCACGCAGATCTCGGGGATGCTGGGGAGGCAGACTTCGATGCTGGAGCTGCTCAGGGTTAGGGCTTCTCAAACCCTAGGTGCACTCACTCGAGGGTCCCTCGGTGGGCGTGCTAGATAAGCGTCGTGCAGGTTCTGAAGATAGCCGGTCCCGCAGGTCTCGTCACACCTACGACTCTCAGCTGGGCCGATGAGGTAGGTAAAAGGTCAGAGATGGCAGGGTACTCGGGTCTCGTCGAGCTGGGCAGTCTTGATCCGTAGGAGAGACTTACAGCAAACCGCAAGCGCTTAGATGGTGCCTGATGGTGCCTGCTGGTGCAGGGTGGCTACTCCTTAGCCACAAGGGAGAGTCTTCAGAAATAGTCAAGAGTTCCTTTTGTGGAAAGTAGTTCGTGATTCGGAGTTATCCGATTATCTGATTATCCGATTATCCAATTTGGGAAGGGGACTCGCTCCTACCTTTATTCTAAGAAAAGGGGCTGGCCCGTGACTAGGTTCTACCTATGGGTGGAGCCAGGAGGGGGGTGGTTACACCCCTATCCTTTGTCCGGCTTCGCGCCAGCTCAGGGGCTGGTGTGCCCCCGAAACTGGTTTGAGCCGGGCTATGCACAGTGAGCACCGGGGTGCCACTTGCAATCACCTTCCTTTCAGCCCTGCCTACCTGGGATACACAAACCCTGTCTGGGACGGTGCTAACACCGCCCTCGACAGGAAACCCTTTGTCCAAGCTCCCCTTGCTGGAAGGTCCCCCAGCAGCAGGAGGTCAGACTTGTGTCTGGTGGCAGCATCCATTTTGTGATGCTGAGGCTTGAGTCAACTTTAACCGGGGTTCAAGGTTACTTCCATGTCGTGTCCCTCTAAAAGGGGGGAATGCTAACCCCGTCACCAGGACTGGCGAGGGGTTCGTATTCCCATTCGTATGACACCTTACTCGACATGTATAGGTGATGCGATGCCAAAGTTAGCAAATAACCGCAAGGATTATAATGCATTAAAAGTAGTTGGCCCGCGTCACCATGGAACGGCTATTAGGACTTGGTTCCGCAAGCCGTCGACGGGCTCAGCTCGCGCCAGAGCACCGTCCCACATGATTCCCTGCACTCTGCCTTCAGGATTGATAAGGCCTGCTATAGGAGTGACTGATAGGAATCCATGTGTCCATTTTAGGGTTTAGGTGTAGGAATACTACACCTACAGCAACGGGTGATTACACCACGTGGCCCCAGCTGTCGTGCAGCCAGTTGTGTCAGATTTGGGCGGCCATTCCAGGGGTGGCATAATACATGCTTCAGCCCCTGGTAGGCCCTGGGTACACCGATGCCCTGGATACCTGTGGTATGCTGAGACAGGGACTGACAAGGCGGCCCAGTTCCAATTAGTGGATGCACCTAACGTACATGTGTGTTAATTTCGAGAGAGAACAGCTAGGCTGTGGGTCTGATTGGCAGGCCCACAGCCGGAGAAAGTCGTAAACCAATGAAGCAAAAGCAAAAAATCTGGGTGATCATAGGATTGCAGACCCTACTCTCCTACAGATGGTATGTTATTGTAGTGATTTTCACTTCCACATAAAGACAGTGTTCTTATAGTGATGCTTTTCGAATATTGCCATTCTCAGCTCCCTTCAGAGGTGCACCGTTGTGCTAAGTGCATTTGATAAAGTCTGACTTATAGTCATCCTGTATTGCTAGCTCCATCTACGTAGCAGTCTTCTATTGTGTGGAGTTGAGATTAGACTTTATCAATATATTCACTGGCATATCAAATGCATTTGTGGGTATATTAAATACTGCCCAGTCAAGGCAAGACCCTCAATATATAATTGTTCAAATGTTGGCATTCTATTTTTGTCTATATCTTGTGTGTCCTGTGTAGAAGTTGTTTATATTTACTATTTTTTAACTAACCATTGCTAATAGTTATTATTCACTTAAACATTGTTTAATAACACACTCCAATATGGCCACCATAGTCATCAGGCTTTAGTCCTTTTTCAATGTTGCTTCACACACAACCTTAAACACAAGATGGGCCCTGATGAATTTTTTTGTTCACACCGGGATCGAACACACACGAACGCGGAAGGCCCGACGAGACTAACCTACTATGGTACGTAGAAAGGTCGAGTAGGACCGCAGCATGACATTAATTCACCACCGTTTCACCCTCTTACTAATACGCCGATGAGAACCAGTTTATCACCGTTTCACTCATTATTGCACAGCGCGAAAACACTCCGGCACGAATCAGCTGTTCACTTTACCAGAGCGGCGCTCGTATAGATTGTAAATCATGGCACCAAACAAGATCCCACAAACCATACCGGCACCGTGTTTTAACCGCGCACAGTGAATAGAGCACGATAAAACTATCTTTAGGAGCACTTCCTTATAATCTGCACAGTTTTTTCGTTTAATCCCGCACAGTTTCTTGTGTTACTAAAATCCTATGCTCAATCCCATAATTCGCTACAGAGTACACCGGCATCCTTATCTTCTCGATCGAGTCAATCGCGATTAACTTTTCACCACATGAAGCGGTTGCTTATTAATATTAAATACCTCCATTAACAAACAACTATTTACACGGGTCACTATAGCAGATCTAACATCATGATATGTATAGATATCTTAGTGCATAGTTCTTTATGATACTCATACTTTATCATAGGACCAATCCCTGACGAAGGGTAATTATACCCGAAATGCATCAGATATGAGAGTCCATGTATCATCAAACAACGAATGAAGAGTAATCATTTATTGTGAAAGCTTACAATGTATGAATAAAATACATGTTTTGAAATTCAACCAACAACAAGTTGTTTTAATATTCACCAACCTGAAAAGACCGTACAGGGGACACGCTGTGCCCAGGGGACACATTCCATGAAGGAAGTGCTGTAACCAATTGTTTCTATGACGTTTTGAATGCAAACGCCGCCCCAGGAGCAACCATACAAACCCACAAGGATCACAAACCTCACGTTCAAAAACTTAGATAGTAGCGCGTATTCACACCAAACTGTGTAGAAGTGGGCCACAGGCAACTATTTTCTATGAAGTAGACACACATGTTTGACGTGGTGATGTCACCGCTGTTTCCAGACCTCCAAAAAGTGCATTAACTTGGGGAAGTACTGTTAGTTGACATTGGAAGCCAGCATGTCACTCGCTCTGGGTAGTTGCTCACCTTCCTAGAAGAGCTGCTTATTTTTTGCCAAAAACTGGGATGGTTACTTGAGATCCCCACATAGAGACTGACTAATTGTTCCCGTATATAGTTCATCGCAGTTTTCACATTTCGCCCTGACACAGCAACATCTTCCATCATGCCTGGTTCCTATTTTAAATCGATTAAGTGTCGTTTTAAAGCCCAAAAAACCCTGTTGCCACAAATAGCTTTACTAATTGTTCACCGTTAAGCGAAACATTTAAAAATTCTTTACCACTTCATGACACTGTGCACCACCTTGCATGTGTGTGCAATGTTTTCTAAAACATATTTGGTTATATCCAGTAAATAGGGCTTCACAACCATTAAATGAATGAATAGCCATGACTTACATGTATGAAATGGAGATATCAGTAATATGTGATTTGTACCTAACTGATTCTGCACATGCAGTTTCTTCAACCTCTTTTTACAGTTGGGTATTATCCTGAACTCCGAGATAATAAACGGGCCTGGTAGAAGAAATATTAATTTTCTAGATATTGAATGCACCTTAAATACCACACATTAGGTTTAGCCTACATACAAAGACCTCAGTAGTGGGATGCTGGTTGTGATGAAAGCTATAGACCCCAGCTATATTGTTTGACTGAAACATTTTTGCCCTGAGTTCAGGGGGGAAGTATAAAAAAGAGTGATGGTGGAATGCTTAAATAAATCTCAGCCACAGGTAATTATTCAGGGCTGCATCCCAGTCCATTGTTATTTTGCACTCCATGCTACCTCAATCTGGACAACCTGTATGCAAATCAGTCTTGACCCTGCTCCACCAGGAGCATCCTGCCTAAACTGCCAGGACCTCTCTGAACTTGAACACAAGCAGCCCAAGATTGGTTTCTCCCTGATTGGGGTCCTTCAGAAAGGTGAAGATTGGTTCCAGTGGCCCAGTGAGCATGGGACATATGTATGGGCATTCATGTCACACTGAAGTATTCAGACTCGAGCAAGGTCATAGAAGCGGAGCTCAAGGAAGGAATTAATTCAGTGTCCACTGTCAAGGCAGTGAGAGAGTGTGGTTTTCCTATTGATTTCATGTAAAATCATTCCAAACAGGCTAGCCTCTCTGTTGTACAATGTTTTCAAGGAAGCCAAAGATAGTGATTAACTCCAAATGGATTTTAACTATCACGTTGGGTCCACTGACAGGATATCGAGGAGCAAAATATAGACCTGCCAAAATATCGTTGACAAAATATAGAATGACAGAATATCAACTTCCTGTTTACAAACAGGTAAGTACAAAAATATCGAATCCAAAATATCATTGTACATAATAGTTTGTTAAAATATCAATTTTTTTTAATGTCTTAAAAGTAATGTAAAATAATGAAATAATAAATATAATTAAGTAAAACATACTTAGATATACTTAACCTTAAAATTAATAAATAATATAAATTAAAAAAATAAACATGCATTTTTATTTTTTAATACATATATGTTAACTTAATATTATTAAAAAATATTCAATGTTTTTAGTGTTGGATAGCGGGAGGGTAAAATTTACTATTCCCACTCCAGTGAGTGCAACAGTAGGGAAAGCGTTGGATAGCAGGAGGGTAAAAATTGCTATTCCCACTCCAGTGAGTGCAACAGGAGGGAAAGCATTGGATAGCGAAGGGGTAAAAATTACTATTCCCACTCCAGTGAGGGCAACATTAGGGAAATTGTTGGATAGCGGGAGAGTAAAAATTACTATTCCCCCTCCAGTGAGTGCAACAGTAGGGAAAGTAATGATTTAATAATTATACATAAATTATCAATACCAATAAAAAAATGAATTAAAAATGAATTACCAATGACAATTTATTTAATAATTAATTATAAATAACAAATAAATATTCATTATTAAAAATTCAGTACCTATTCATAATTAACCACAAATTATTTTTCAATACAAAATGTTTACCAATTGATAATTAGCAGTAAATTAATTATCAATACACAATATTTTCAATAATTATTTAATTACAATTAAATTACTTCCCACCCTATTCCCCTATAAACTCACAACCCGCTACGGAATTAAATTACCCAAAAATTAAATAACAAAATTCATTAAAAAAATTAAAACATACATTACAAAAATACATACTTTTAACACTTAAAACACTATAAAAAAATTCGATATTTTTAACAACTGTATTATGACTGTCGATATTACTAACTTCGATATTATGACAATCTATATTTCTTACCTGAATTTCGATATTCTGCCCCACTATATTTTGGCAATTCGATATTCTGTCCATTCTATATAAAAAAAACTCGATAGTTTGGCAATTCGATATTAAAATTCGATATGACTGTTTACTATCACGTTGATATCCAATACAGGGAAAGACCAACTACTTTGCTCCAGCTGCAGACTAATCTAACTCTCCAACTCAAATGTTAAGATTTAAACAAAAGTACTTACCAGTTAATTAAAGAAAGTGATGCCCAGTCCCCACTGCTCTCAACTAGGCTTTCTCCCTGGAAGATTATCCAGGAACTACCTCAGAATGCTCCAACACCTCCGATTGTAAACTTGTAATGTCTCAGATGAGAAAAAGAGGCATTCGTTGAATGCTGATAAAGCATTTGACAGGGTTGAATGTGAATATATTAATAGCATTCTCAGAACTGGTATTCAACCAAACTTTATAGCACAATTTAAGTAGCTGTACAAATCTCACAAGCTAGATTCAAAGGTGGTGATTTCTGTCAAATGCCATCCATATTCACGGAGGTATGTACCATAGCTGTCTTGCTTCACCCCTCATGTTCATTCTGACTCTATAACTTCTGCAGGTATCCTTTAGGAAATCTGAACAGCGTAGTGAAACGGGCAGGGGAGCTCAAACTACAGTTATATGCCATTTAGCGTTTTGAAGCCTGATGATTCAGTTACATCCTCGAAGACCTGATGACTGACTTTTCTTCTTTCTTGGATTATAAAATTAACTGATTGTAAAGTGAAGGATTCCATATGGGATTAGAAAACATGGCACATAACAATCGGACTCCCCCCTTAATGCCAAATCCTCAGAAAATGATGTCAAATGAAAGCCTTTACAACTTTCCATATCAGAAGATTGCAAACAGTTGGAAGGGTTGTAGTAGCCAGATATCACTACCTCTTTAGGATGCTTCCCTTCAAAATCGCTGCCACCTGTTACAGCAGTCTCCCAACCTAATAATACATTGTGTGGAACAATTCCCAACTTCTGTTGCAAATGTTTAAACTATATGCAGCTATAACGCCAGACAGACTGTGATTGCTGCACATGCAGTCTTACTGTGAGGCCTGTTAAATTTTGCAGTTGAAACCCCTCATACCCAGTGCTCAGGATCCCGGTTGGCTTCTAATCGAAAAGGGACTATTGCAATTCTACATCTCAGCAACAGGCATCCTGTACACAAAAGCAAGCCCCACTAGACACTGATGACGTAAGTTAAATGCAAAGTTTCCCACCTGGCACTCCTTACATAAACACTGAAGATTGACAAGCTGAAATCTTCAAATGCTCTGATTTGGCACATTTAAGGTCTGATTTTTGGTGGCTAAACATTTGTTTGGCACACCTAGAAAAAAAGGTTTTTTATGGCCAATACACCAACTGCGAGATCGTCAAATCAAAACAAGTGAATCTCTGTGACAGGAATATCATCTGTCTAGTAATGAAAGTGGAAATACTTACAACTGACAGTACCTGAGGAACCATTCATTGCCCTGTGATTGCACTAAAGAGGAATTCACCAATCAATTACTCTTTGAAAATTTGGGGACATTAAAGCAGAGTTGTACAAAACAATCATCCCAGAATGCACCTTCTAAATAAAATGAAACTTGTCTGATACTCGGCTGGCAGGATTGACCCCAAACAACTTTCTTGGTGGACAGTTAGAGAAATTGTTATTACATAACCTTGACTTGAGACAGCCCCCCTTGAAACTAAACGTCTTCAAAGTAATCCAAGGCTGGCATTGGTTGCCTCAACACCTGCCCATTCCTCTCTCTGGCTAGAGATGCCAACCAATAGACTGTCTTATTATTTTCAAGCAATAAACAGACCACTATCTTTTATGCTTGAATTGGATGTGCTCAGATTTAAAAACAGGATGCAATGATTACAGAAATGGATGCCTTTCTCTGAGCGACCCGGGAAAGTTTGAAAGAAATTTCCCCCGGCATTAACTACGAAGCGCACTGCGGTGATTTCCGTCCCTGGTCATCACGCAAATAGGAGCAAGAGCAGCAGCTCTATCTGGGAATCAGGCAATTAGAAATAGCTGACCATTAACATGAAGCCCTGATGAGAGTCCTGGTACCAGAGAACTGGGTCTTGAAACGCGCCTGCACTTTTTTTCAACACGGAGGAATTTGAATAAACTTGTTGTGATGTGAGGGTTTTACATTAAATCGTACGCGCACACACCAAATATTTTCCCGTGTTTGGCACATGATTGGCTCCAAAAGCAAGATAGCGATAGGATTACTCATGTTATGATGCAAAAGTCCGTTATTGTATATAAATGTTTGTATATAAGCAATTCATGCGTTGTCTATTGTGAATTGTTAGAAGTATTTTTCATGTTTTGTATGTTAATTTGAAAAATGTGTCACTCATGCAATCAATCTTTTCGATAAACAATTGCAAAGAATAGGAATGGTTTAATAAAAATTATTTTCAAGCAGAAAAGATAGTGGTCTGTTTGTAGCTCAAATATAATAAGAGCAGAAGGTCAAACTGAGCCAGGTTCCCCCTTTTTAGGTCTCGGCTAGCGAAGGCTGCGCTTGCGCAGTCTCGCTCGCGAGATTTAATGACTTGGAGAAGAGGGGCTTGAACCCGCCCCTCTTCTCTCCTCTTCTCCATAGGCTGGCCTCTTAAATGCTGGTCAGCCATTGGAGAAGAGGTTCGTCTCGCAAAACAGGCCCCGTCCTTTTTGGATTCGGGGGCGTGTTTTTTTGCTGGGCGTGTTTTTCTCTCTTCCAGCCAATGGCAAGAGGAGAGAAAAAGCAAAACACGCCCCCGAATCCGAAACCGCCGCTGCGTTTCTCCGAGGCATTTCTGCTTCACCTCGGAGAAAGGCAGTGGTGTGCTTGTTTTTATAAGACGGGGCTATCTCTATTAGTTGCACTTGCGTTGCCTTGCCACAACCCTTCCAGTGGCTTAGAGTGCTTTTACTCAGACGTGTCGCTTCAAAGCACTCTGGGGAGTCTTTATTGGTTCATTACCCTTTAAGTTATCTTCTAGCTGCCAATTGTTCTTGTTGCGCGTTAAGTTGCACGTTTGTCTTGCCACGGTTAAGTTTCTCCTGATGTCTATTCCAGTCGTGGCTTCTTGGTGTCCAGGCCGCGGCCGTCCCTTTTATAAAGATGCGCTCCGGGGTGGTGCTGGTTGCTGCCCGGCGCAGAATTCCCCATGACATCAGGCGCCCGGAGGGCGGGCTCGTATCTGCCAAGAGACAACTTCCTCTTTCAGTTTCAGCAGGCATCACCTTCCCGCCCCCGGGGTCCTCCCCGTGCTTACACCCAGCGAGTCAAAAGAAAAAAAAAATCACAATTCACCAAGAAGGAAACTTCAAAAGAGGAATTAATGCGGAGGAAGGGCGGAGTTAAAGTGTCGAAAAACTCGCAATTTTGGAAAACAAAGCGTTGTGGTTCCGGGGCGCAAACACTCTGCTGTGGCCATCCAGTGTTTTTTCCACAAACCCACATCTTGATTCCGACCCAGTCACCCCATCCTTTACCACTTCGAAGTGATGACGGCTTGAGTGATTGCCTCTCTCGAGAAGGTGCTGTACGCCTGCACTTAGTCGGACTAATGAGTACAACTACATAGCGCACTGTTTGTGTTCTGTTTCAATGAGCGCTATTTCTTAGCCGAAATGTATCCCTCATATGCATTTTAGACGTAAGGGGTACTTTTGCGCTAAGAAATAGTGCTAAATTCGGAATTACTCTTCTTGGGTAAATTCAAGAGCAATCTTGCGGAATGTTTAGGTAATTACGCAAGATTAGGCTACACGGAATTACACGATAACACCCATCCCTAGCAATGACCTACAACTATTAGATTGATTTTGCATTGCTGAAGGCTTTTTTTCAGAAATGAATATAGGCGGCACTGTTTTTATCAAAATGATGTGGTGACCCCATGTTGATGCTGGAGTGGAACTATCCTACAGGTATTAGTCATTTTATATTGTCCAACTTAAATGGCTGTTTTATCCAGGCAATGCAGTTGTCTGCCACACAAGAAGTTTCCATAGCTCTTAGACTGCACTTACATGGGACGTTACACTCACAAGCCGGCTGAGGGAGCGCAGATGGCTCTGTGTGTGTGTGGGTGGCTCTGTGTGGGTGGCTCTGTGTGTGTGTGTGTGTGTGTGTGGGTGGCTCTGTGTGCGTGTGGGAGGCTGTGTGGGTGGCTTTTTTTTGTAGGTGGCTCTATGCGTGGTGGCTTTGTCTGTGTGTGGGTAACTCTGTGTGTGTGTAGGTGGCTATGTGAGTGGCTCTGTGTGTGGGGGTGGCTTTGTGTGGGTGGCTCTGTGTGTGGGTGCAAATGCAATATGTCTCGCATTTGAGAGTGATTAAGCTATTGACATTGTAAATAACAATGCCGTTTCTTTAAATGTTTTAAAAACAAAAATGTCATGAGCAATGCTAATAGCTCTAACTTTAACAATGCCGAGACCATTGCATTGTAAATGCTTGTTTGTATTCATTTTAGTACGGCCCTACCTGGCTCTGGTCCTTTTGGGCCTACCCCCCCAGTTTTTGTAACCAATAGACTGTGGCATTGTACATATTCTATGGTTTTGTACAGCCCTTTACACATACTGGCACAAAATATGGGAATATTCAAAAGGAACAATGACCTAACATGCCAATAAATGTTGCAAAAATCCCGGAATCGAAGTCTGATCCTAATAGCTATATGTAGATACCTGAGATGCACACTCAGCGAGGAGGGGAGTGGATAAGGTCCATGTCTTTTCTGGGAACTTTCCAGGAGTTACTGACACTGATAAACCTTGGAATGCGTCAAACTTCTACTTCTCCCCAGGTGATGCGCAATGAGGGGAAATATATATATTTCTCGTTTTTTTCTTCTTTCTAACTCCTCTCAGGATTGTTTTTGTGCAGGAAGGTGCCCCTTCCTGCACAAAAACAATCCTGCTTACAATGCAGGCACCCTTGCACGATGGTGCATAGGTGCCTTCGCTGGTGCTAGGCAGTCCATCGTGCGCCAGCGCTGGGAAATGACAGGAATGCCCTGTATAATGTTAAGTACAGCGCATTCCTGCCCTTTCCCTATCAAGCAGTGCAGCGCAGCAACGTGGCTTGCTGCGTTGCATCGCATGATTTGTAGATCCATGTGCCCCTTAATGAGTGTGTACCGCCTCTTGTAACTCATACCACATCAGTTTTAAATGTGTGTTCTTTGCAGAATTAAGCGAATACATTGTGAACGGCATACTCACAGCCTATGAAATAATGTCCGCCTTCACGAAATGAAACAAGCAAATTATGCAAACACAAGTACAAAATATGTGTGAACTATGCATCTAAAGTGGAAATTTTGCAGCAGATTCTGAGGCTTTATTTCTAGTATTTTTACCTTTTAACATGCATTGATACAAATTTCAATGTTGCAGAAGGTGTAGTGGTTTAAGAAACGTAACTACGAGTTCAGTAAGTGATAATAACATTATTTACCAGCATAATAGTGTGTATTTTGTGCATGGATGCCCCAGAACACCATTTTATGAATGCTGTTCATTAAAGCTCTTACATTTATTTTATGCATGGCAACTTTTATACAGCGCAAAATCGACCCAAAGGTATTGGAGCGCATTACATGAGCAGCACTTACATTATTACACAAGGACATTTTTTTTTCCAAGCACAAGGAGATTAGGTGATTTGCCCAGAATCACTGGATCTGATGCTGAGACTCGAACCACGATCTCCAGTTCCAACGTTAGCAGCTCTGGCCATAGGCCACATCCTCCCCATCAAAGGAGAGAGTGTAAAACAAATGTTGAATTAAAAATAAAATAAAAGCACAAGTGTACTTATCGGAATGTCTTGTTTTTTTGTTTTAAACTGTGTTTTCATTTTTGGGTGTCCTAAGTGTTCACATTATTGAGCCTCTGGAAGCACCTTCTTCCATTAGAAAAAGCCCTGACAATCTGTACAAAAATGTAATTATTATTAAAGGGTTTCAATGTAGCACTCAGGCACTGAATACATCTGAGATACCTTTTGCGGTTATTCTAAAATATTAGACCTGTTGAAAAAAGTACTGTGTTTACAACAGTGGCAGTGAAATACCCCTAATTTCAGGAAAATGCATGTAATGCAAACATGAGAATGTCGATTTAAAACAAAACGGGTTCATGACAAAGAACACGCTTTTCGCGCCTTTAGTGAAAGGCATGAAAGTGTTTAATGTTTTGTTGCATCCTGAAAAGGATAAAAGAAAGGCCTGCCTTCCTTCCAGACATCAAGTGGAATACTCTCTGCCTTGGACGGAAACTCATGGCAGGACTTCAGAATGGCAGAGTTGAAAATGCGCGTCTCTGTGCATAACAAAAGGGTCTTTAGCATCGCAAGAGACCCGTGCGGCCGGAAACCCATGAAGACTCCTATCTTCCCAGACTGGGGGATGGTTTTGCTCCTAACACACCTGCCTTCAAGTAAGCAGCATGGGAATGCTCTGATATGCGGCAGTGATTGCAGCCAGGATGGGGCTGAGGCGTGCTGACGAAGGTGGTCTGTGAGCAGAAACTCCATCTCCAAATAATTTACAATTGCAACAATCACGCAGGGCAGAACTTACTTTAAAGTGCACTTTATTTTATTTGTAATTAAATAGCTGTATCTCTGCCATGACTTTGTGCAGTAGGAAAGGGCCTCATATCTCGAGCCCTTCACAAAGTGAACGCTTGGAGTTGTGTTTTCTCAAGTTCATTTAATTGAAATGGAGAGATGTGGGGAAGGAGAAAGTGACAGCTACAAAATAAAACATATAAAGGGGAGACCACGTAGAGGCATGACCTAAGAAGGACACGGAGTGTTTGGGGATTGCTTTTTGAAGAGGGATAAAACGTAGTAAGTGTGCAGAACTGTTTAAGATTAGAGAAATATGTATAAGGCTTTAGTGGAACTTTAGAGAAGGAAGAGAATTACAGGAATGGCGTGAGGAATATGTAGGGAAGTTCAGATGGATAGATTTGGGATGGTGTGAAATGGGTAAGAGGCCCCTTACATACAACCTTTTCAAACACACATGCAGGCCACCATCTCTGTGATTGTAGCCAATCATAATAGGTTGCAATTTGCGACCCAGCTCATGCATACTAAGGTAGGTCAAATTGCGACCCACTGTGGTTCTGTATGATGGGACCTGACCTATTAGTACATTGGTTGGTTCGCAAAATACAGATGCATTCGGTGAAATTCAATGTGCAAAATGCAACCCCTTTTACCAGATTTAATAAATTATCAAGCGGCTCAGTGCAGCAGCTGCAAATGCTGCGCTGCATGAGAAGGAGCGAGCAGGAGAGAGCAGGAGAGCACCACATTTACAGAAATATGGCACTCTCCCTAGCACCAGCGCAGAAATATGCTTCTGTGCACCATGCATACACCTTTGCACCATAGTGCAAGGGTGTCTGCTTGAGTCTAGCATAGGTTTTGTACTAGAAGGATACTCTTTTAGTACAAAATACTATGCTTAGACTAACTTTAAAACTTTTTCCACCTTGTATTTTTGCTGTACAGTGCAGCAAACATGCAAAGTCAGAAAAAAAAGAAATAAAAGCATTTATCAGTGATAGCACCTGGTTGAAGTGGCCACTATTTTTTTACGCAAAACCCTCTCTACTTTTTTAAGTAAATAGGGTTTTGTGTCAGAAACCTTCGGTGGTTGCATGGGAACACCAATGCACCACCAATGGAACGCTCCCTTGACAATAAATAAGCTGCTTTGCACTCATTTAAAGTGATTTTCCAGCGCAAAACAAGATTTGCCCTGGAAAGTAAATTAGTAAAAAAAAAAAAAAGATTTAGCGTTGATTTGCATCACTTTTGAGATGCAAACACAGCTCTAAATCTTAGCAAATATACCCCCAAGTATTCTTAAATAATGAATCATAAAAGTTGCTATTTAAGACTCTGGACCCATAGTACATAACATTTTGCTATTTCTAAATAGGAACTGGAAAAAATACTTTTTGTACATGAGGCCCTTAAAGTCGCAGAAGCAAATGAAAACTATCAAGACAAGATACGATTCAATTTGCATTTCTCTGGGTTGGGAGGAGGGTAGAGGTGGTGGAAGGATGCATATTTTCCTGTAATGGGTATTATTTGAGTAACTTAAGGCTCAGTTACTGACTTGATATGTATTCCAAAACTCTGTTGCATGAAAGTTGCCAAATGAAAATACTCCCATGTTCCATACTATGACTAGTTTTAGGGCAACACACTAGCGTATACAAACAAAATATGAATGGAATGTTTGCATTCATGTCAGCCACTGGTAATTACTCTGGCAGCATCCCAGTCTATTGAATTTTTTGGACACTATGCCACCTTGGACAAATCCATATGCAAATCAGTCTTGACCGTGCTCCATTGGGAACAGTCAATCCCAAACTGCTAGGCCCAGACCCTTCCTGACCCGGAACACAAGCAACCCAGGACCGATTTTCGCTCTAGTAAGGGCTCATCAGACAGGTATAGCTTGGTTCCAGTGATGCAGTGTGTATGGGACCCACAACTTTGTATAATGTAACATGTGCTCATGTAAAGTGCTCTAATACCCTCAGAGCAGAGAACACAGAAAAGCCTTTTGGAAGGGATATGTAGGAACTGTTGATATACCAGAAATGTCTTTGGGACACCACCTAAAGTGATTTAAATAGATATTGCTTTAAAAAATGTATGAAGGGCTGTCACATATGTTTCATTCAAAAGAGGGCACAGGACACCTTCTCTCAATTTACCTCAGGATAAATATAGAGGCTCATTTGTGCAAAGCAGCTGAATCGAATTAAGTCTTACCACTGGAGGTGGACTTTCCATTCTTTATAGTTTAGACTCCGTATGAAACAGTGAACAGCACTTAATAACATCAATATCCAGTCTGTACTTTGTTGATAAAAGAAAAGGACTTTATTTAACTGGTATATAAATAGAAGAGAAATACATAAGATAAGCAATGAAATATAGAAGGAGATAGTATTTTATTTGGCTGGGCGGTAACACCAAAAATGTTTTTAAATAGGTTAAAGTCACTGCTGCTGTACATGGAGAGGATATTGGAAATCAGTAAGGAGTTCCATAATCCTGTTTAGCAGAATAAGGCTAAAATCCAAATTCCTTTGTAGGCCATTCAAATTCCAAGGTGACTTGCAATATCCTTTTAACATACAGCAGAGAGTACTTTATGGCTTATAACACATGATCACACCATCACTCGTCTCACAAACCACTTAAATTCTCGTTATCTTGCTCTTTCAAATAAAAGATAATCTGCTTGCAAACATGATGTATTACAATGAAATCTGTAGTATGGAATTTAGCACACCATAAAGGAGTTAGTAACTTGCTGCCAAAAGGTATTAGGGCCAGTTTATTGCATTTCAATTGCTTTATATAGCTCTTACTACCACTGATGAGATATTGAAGTGTTTTGTGCAGGTAGCACACCATTTCAGTACTCAAGGTCTGTGGTTAGTCTGGTGGTCATTAGGGATTGTTAGTTATTTTTGATTAGTGGGGCTAGTGTTGTGCTCTCAAACTCTTCCATGCGTTTCCTCCAATGTTTTGTGGTAGATTAAGTTATTAGGAGGGAGGTGTGATCAATAATGTGAGTTCATGTTAATGGAAAACGGAATGAATATTTCCTTTGTTTACAACTTTATGCTTTCCTTTTTCTAATGTGAGGTACTGTTATGCCTGATTTTTCTACCTTGGGTTTGTCAGGTGAGATTTGGAGGAGTGGATCATCTCTGTGATTTGCAACTTTTGTTCTTTATGTATTTTTGAGACTGACACATGATTGATATATTTGTAGGGTGAACTGGTTCTACCCCGATGTCACTAAGGGGGGTGTTTATAAAGGTATTGTGCTTATTTAGTTCTCCCTTGATCTTAAAGGGTCTTGCAGTGTTGTCTGTTTATAGGCAGAGTGGTCAGAATGTATGAGGGTACTCGTTGTGAAAGAGATCATATAGTTTCTATAATTTATTATGTTGGGAAAACCTCAATCTTAACCACTCTTTGGAAGTCTAAGTGATTCTCAGCAGCTCTAATCATTTCAGGAAGGGAATTCCATAGTTTGGTGGCTTGAATGGAGAAGATAGTGTCACCTACACTTTTCTTCTGGGCAGGCATTAGTAAACACAGTACCAGCTTATGATATAAGCTCCCTGGATGGAAATATTTGGTGTATTTTGATCTGAGGAATTTCATTTCTTTGCTCTTTATTGCTCTGTGAGTGATGCAACACAGCTTACAAAAGTATATTTTTGCAGTGGGGAGCCAGTTTTGTAGGGGCATGGTCACTTACTTCTCATTGAGGTCGTCTACCTACAAATGGTTCACTTTAGGGTGAACCATTTGGAGAGAGCGGGTGTCTGGAGAGAGCGGACTCTGTGAAGACCTTTGGACAAAGCAAAGGCTTTACGTTGTACGGGCTAGGCAAACCACATCTCATAGATTGCGCATGAAAGGTCCCCTACGCACAAAAAGCGAAGGCTGTGTGTTGTAGCGGGGGTTTGCCAGCCATGTGTCATTGATTGCGAACAAGAGATTGTGTACGTAAAAAGAGTCTGGTATAGGGGAAAGACTGTGATTAGTAGGGTTTTGGACTAAATGGGACTAGTGTCTGGAGGGAGTGGGTGATGCATGAAGACTTCTGTACAAAGCGAAGGCTGTGCACTGTAGGGGCTTGGTCACACACATCTCATTCATTAAGCATGAAAGGTCACCTACACACAAGTCCAGTACAGCCCCCCCACTCCCCTCCAATGCTTTGCCATCCAAATGGGGCCCAGGTACTGAAAGCAGCTCGGAGAGGGAAGCCGAATGCTCTTAACTAAATTGAAAAATCTGCCCTAGCCCATCCCGGTGGGTTTTTTTCTAAAAAAAAAAAAGTCAGCCCTTTTTTAAGCAAAAGCTACCACGGATCATCCACAAATTCACACTAATATTTTAAGCTCTTGGTCCCAGGTTGGTCCCTCTGGGACCCCACAACCAGCCCTTGGGAGACAGGGTTGCCCCCACATCTTTGTTGATGTGGTGGCAGCCAATCAGGTCATATCTTTTTATCTGTTGGATCCACAGATCCTCCAGAGCCTGAGATACATATATACCACTTGACACGGATGGTACCGTGATTCGGGAAGGCGGAGTTTCTTGCTATCTTCATTTAACCTTAAAAGAATCACTCAATTGCGGGAAATCGTTGCAATATTCTTTAATAAGCAACTTGATGAAAATCGCTCCAACAAACGTGTTTCGGCTACGAGCCTTTGTCATTGTCTGGTTAACCGGCATTCATAACATACTCGACTTATACTCGCCATTTCAATTGGTTGGCAATGTATATCCGCAAAATAGGAAACGGATCATTCTTTTACTAATGGTAAATATACGACAGCCATCTTTGCACAGTTTTAGAGGTTATGCATTTCACGTCTCATAACATTTCATTTCCTCTGTTATTATGTCGACCACATTTTCCTTTTTATTTACATTTTATCTTCAATTGTGATGTCAGTTTATTTTGAGAAAATTAATCATTGTGTATGTCAAACTATTCACAAATTTCTTTAATGTTGGGTGTTAGTGGTATAGGAAGTGATGGCGCCTAGCTGCTTCTGCGTGTAGTGTGCTGGATATCTAATAAGTACGGTGTAAAAAGGTAGGGGAAACACCCTATAACCCCTGAGTATGTGAAGGAAAGAATCCTGCACAATGCTGTGAACTGGAGTCCTATGCACACGATAAATGTTTCAATGAAAGTTCAACAAGTGATTTGAGCACAAAGTCCAATTAAAGGGTCAAATGTAAACGTCTTAGCGAATCCGCAATCAAAATAATGTGGTATGTTCCAAAAAGATACATCTAATTTAGGGTGATCCGACGTAGGACCGTGTCGAAGTGTAAGGGAAGAGTGTAACAAGCCGCTCCATTAATCCCTTGACCTGCAGCTAGTACGCTAAGGTCTGCAACGGCATCGGGCGTGTTCTCTGTTCCGGATGTGGAATAATCCGGAACAGAGAACACGCCCAATGCCGTTGCAGACCTTAGTGTACTAGCTGCAGGTCAAAGAACCTAACTTAGGTGTATCTTATTGGAACATACCACATGATTTAGATTGCGGATTCACTAAGACTTTTACATTTGACCAGCCGGGTCGGAATTATAACCGGCGGAGTGATCAGTGAGAGACTGCATACATGAAGTACAGCCCTGAAGAAGTCGCAGGAGGATTCCCATTGTGACGAAACACGTGATGGCTGGTTGCTCTTGGTGTTTGATGGAATAAAAGACCAGAATCAGATTTAATTGGACTTTATTGACTTTTCTGCTCAAATCACTTGATGTACTTTCATTGAAACATTTATCGTGTGCATAGGACTCCAGTTCTAACTACTTACAATACTCACAATTCATAGTATATTTGTGCATATTTCCTTATTAGCCATGATCATTCTTTGTGGGTATTCTCAATGGCATATTTCCAAGCATAATTCATGGCTACCAATTCCAAAGATCCATTTGACAATATTTTCTCCATATTGTTAAAAAGAGAGTGGAAATTCGGTGTCCACTCTCACCCAGAATTGTGCCCTGAATGGGCTTGTGTACCACTTGCTCCCAGAAATTTTTATAAACGTGATCATGAAGTGCCAAAACATTTGCATTATGCATTTTATATGTCAGGAGGCTCTATCTACTCTTGATCAAGGTTTCTAATAATGGCCTGAAATTGTTATCCCACATGGGCATCTGTGTTGATGTGGTGACGGCCAATCCGGTCTTAACTTTTTTTTCTGTTTACTCCATGGATCCTCCCCAGCTTGAGGTGCCTGCGCCACATCCCTGGTGGTCCAGTGGGAGAACCTTGCTCTTCTGCTGGTCTGCTCTGCCAGCCTTCTGTAGTTTTCTGCCTTGTCTGCCTTTTGTCTGTCTGCAGTTGTCTGTCTGTCCCCTGTTTTTGTGCCCCGTTCTGCCTTTTTTGTCTATTTGTTCTCTTTGCCTTTTGTCTATTTCGTTCCGTTAGTCCCATTTTTCCACTTTCCGGTTTTCCACTCCCTTTCACCTCTGCTGCTGCCCCTTTGGCCCATCCCCCCTGCTGGTTCCCTCTACCACCTCCCAGCTGTGCTCCCTCCCCTGTCCCCTACTCAATGGCAGCCGCTATGCGGCCACGCCGCTGGCATGCCAAAGGCAATCCCATCTGCGCCCATCCGCGACCGGACCACAACCAGCGTCAGGGACCCTGGTTCTCTGACCTCTCACCGCTGTGACTCAGCTGCCTTCCACGCACTCAACCCCAGAAGAAACAACAACTGCCAGCTGTCAACGCTGAACACCACCCATGGCCAGTTCTCCTGCCGACACTGCTGCCACACCTTCACCACCTCCGGGCCCCGACAGCTACTGCCCACCCACCAGGAACCATCGCACACAAACCCCTGGGTTGCATCCTCCTCAATGTACGCTCCCTTCACAGACATGCAGCAGAAATCTGGGACCTCCTCGACACCCTGTCGCCAGACGTCGCCTTCCTCACAGAAACCTGGACCAACGCCACCTCTGATCCAGAGGAAGGACCGCCTCAACCACCCGGGAGGAGGACTCGCCATCGTACACAAGATCTCCGTCCATCTCACCACAGCCAGCACAGAGTGTGTGAAAGTAATGATGTTCATGTTCAAATAGGGATCGCATGTCAGTTCTGCCAAGTAACATGCATCAGGCGGTAGACTAATGCATTTTAATGTGGTGTCCGCATCACCACACTGAAATAGGTTAGTCATTCATTTATAGTGCCTCGCTGACACCAACAGTGCTGTGCGAGCCTTGCCATGAGGTGTTGCATTAGAAGCGGCGCGAGTGCGCTACTGGCAGAGTGAACACTTTCCGATGTCTGTCTGAGACTGATGCTTCATAGAATGTACTTTGAGTTTATTGGCAAATTCCATGGCCATGGCTGCTACAACTCTAAAAAGAAAATGATGGTGCCGCTGCAGCCTGGAGGCTGCATTGATCAAGCTACCGTTCAGGCAGCGGGGTGGCTCTAGGTATCATTTGCCCCGTCACAGCCCCATGTTACCATGTTAAAAAATACAACATCCTATAGGAGTAATTGAGGCGACAGGCAGGAGCTTTGCTTTTCCTTGTTGCACTGCTCAGTGTCCCTCTGGTCCATGTGGTGTAGTGCGAGTCAGCCTCCGTGCTGGTTACTGGTTATGATGTAGCTTAGGAGGTTGGCATGCCTGACTTGAACCAGGTAGGATGTTTTTAAGAAAGTTCTGTCGAACCTCCAGGAAGACATCACGTCACTCCATAGAAGGCTCTGAATCAGATCAACTTGTCACGGTGATTGCTGTCTTTAAAGGTAAAGCTCAGTCCGACAAATCATTCCACGGGCTAGCTCAGTCATAGTAACGTCTACTTCTGGGAACATCTGCCTGATCTGTCCCAGGTCAAAGCACCGAGGTCTCCGGGCTTCTCGACTTACTGGAGCACAGTACTGTCTGAGCAGCCCTGAGCAGAGCAGCTGTCAGCAGTGTTTGTGCCCAACAGCTTACTGTACAAAACCCTTTCTCCTCTTTCCTTTTCTGTCAGAGAGCCAGACAGGGCCATTTCCTGCTCAAATGAAAATGCCAATATAAAGAGTGTGTGCATACGTGCAGAGACTTTTTAAGGCATAGGCAAAGTGGGCCCTGGCCCAGGGCCCCAGCCTTTTAGGGGGCCCCCTCCGTGACATAGCCACCTTTGTTCTGCAGTGTTGCCATGATGACCTTGGTAAATTTTAAACAGATGGTTTTAAACGCCGTTTTCCTTTAATTTAATTTTAATGTGGGCGATATGTTATTACAGCAATTATTCAGGGAAATGTTTGTTTTTCAACAATAGCTACATCCATGCATACAAAAAAGGAAGGTGCACCAAAAAAAGTCAGAAAGCTTCAAATCAATTCAAGAACATGTCCCTATGTTACACTGTGGATGAGGGATTCTGCTAATCGGTATCGTTACTTTTCAGGACAACTAACATCTATACCAGCCCTGTATTCTGAGCAAAATTGATAGGGACTGCCTACCAAAAATTCGGTTCTTTCTAAATATTGGAGAGAAACCTATACTGTTAGAAATGGGATTTCTGGTTGGCTAGGGCTTGCGCCAAAGCCAGGCAGAAACCACCACTCTAGTCAGGGCAAGGAAGTTACACGCCAAAGATAACCCCTGCTCACCCCCTTGGTAGCTTGGCACGAGCAGTCAGGCTTATCCCGGAGGCAATGTGTAAAGCGTTTGCGCGCGCACCCAGCAACAACACCCAAGGCCCACCACAAAAGAAACTCCACACAAGGTATTATATAAAAATAGCCTTTGTATTATACCAAAACACATTAGATAATATTCACACAATTTACACTGTGCCAACTGGCACTGGGCAGAATTTTACAAGGGACTATTTACACGGGACAGGGCCGCATGGGCCACTGTCAGATTTAGCACAAATCACCAATTTGTACATATAGGACATATACTAACTGTAACACAAATTAGCCCGGTAGAGCACAACCAGTAACTACTGCTGCCATAATGACCTCAGCGTCATCACACTAGCATCAGGTATAAAACCTATCCTGCATCCATCACAGGGGCATAAACACATTATGCAATTTCTCTTTGGTCTAACGCATTAGACCTAACCACCTAAGTATACCTACACTAGGGGCGTATATCGCACAGGGAAGTACAATCTCCCTAACATCAACCTAAACAGGTAAAACAACCTCCCAGGCAGAAATGACCACATTTAGAGGTATAAAACACAGGGTGCGCAAAACATGCTATACACAGTACATTTCCTAGCACCCAATCCTATTGGCATGAATCACAATAACACCTCAATCACATTAGGGTCCAGGTCGCACCAGAACCTAAACGTAGCAGCTGCCCACTACTTGCTGGGCAGCTGGGGACAAGACCAAGGCCTAAACGCTGCACCTGGCACTAAGTGCTGCGCAGCTGGGGGAGGCAAATAGGCGCAGGGGGGGGGGCTCTCATTAGCCCTTCAGAACAAACTGCGCCAATCCTTGGAGCCCTCTAGGCTCTTGGAATACTGTCCAAACGTTGGAGCCACCTAGGCTCTAAAAACAACATGCCCCCATAGCGCTGGAGCCACAGAGGCCACTCAGAACAAACATACATGGGCCCTTCGTTGGAGCCACGCAGGCTCAAACAATAATGCCCCCTTCATTGGAGCGGCCCACTGCACACACGGGGCCGCTCTGACTCGGTGCCTCGCACCGAACACCCAGCCTGCTCCCTCGGTGGAGCGCGAGTGATGTACAGCCCTGTCCCCTGCCCAGCCCTTACTCACCGGGCTCCGGCGCAGGGGACTCCTCTTCTGGAGGCGGCGGCGGGCGGCAGCACTTCTAATGCGGCGCGGGGCTTCCCTCACTCCTGGGAGCCCCGCGCTGCCATCTTCACCCGGGCCCCCTCCTGGGACCCGGGACTTTATCCCTCAGCTTCTGGGAGGCGGGGTGGGCTCCCGGCCTCCCTCGTGTCATCCGCTTCGCGGCTCCCATCGGGTCACGGAAGCCCCGCACCGACGCACGCAGCTTCCGGTCCCGCTGCGGCCCCGCCCCCGTCACAGGCGGAGTTGCCTGACTTCCGGGGCGGCCGCGGCGGGACCTGGAGCGGCAGTCTCGGCGGCAGACAAAGTCGCGGGGTTGGCACCCGTGCACCACAAGACCGGCAAAGTTGCGGGGTGGGCACCCGCGCACCCCCAGCATACTAAGAAGCGGATATAAGCGGGGTGGGCTCCCGCATTCAGTATTAATCAAATAAAGAGGTGGCACTGAGGGGTAGGCTCCCTCCGAACATGGCAAATCGCGGGGTGGGCTCCCGCTCGGCAGCCATTACGGGGGAATCCCTACGCTGGGGATTCCCTCTGGGGACAAGGACGGCAGCTGAGCGCTGCAGAGCATGCACGCTCCTCTTCCTGGCAAAAACAAAGATAACGCGCTCCCAGGGCGCTAGAAGGCTGTTGCAAAGGTCCTGGGGCAAGGGAAATAAAGCAAGTCGCCCTAAAAGTCCTGGAGGCATCAAGGGGGGAATGCAGGGCCCAGGGGCCAGCACACAGGGCCCTCCAGCAGGGAGGCAGCCCCCATGGCGGTCCCTCCTGGGCCCCACCAGCAGCAAGCCCCCTCCGGTCAGGATCCAAAAGCAGAACATTTTGTAAGGAGACACAGCCCCTTTTTATACACATAATACCTTTGTCTCAAGGTGCAGGAGAGGGGCGAACCAGATGCAACTGGTTCTTGAGCACTTTGTTTTGCTCAGCCCCTCTCCCTATTCACAGGACAGGCCAGGGTCATCAGTCGCACCACAGGGGGCGGAGCCAGCATTGTGTGGGGAAAGCCCAGCCCTATTCAGGTCCTAGGTGTACTCCTCCCAACCATCTGGCTGCTGATCTCCCCATTCACCACTGGGTGACTCCTCCTGACTCTGGGGATTCCCTAGCCCATCACATGACCTCAGTCAGCCAATCACGCGACAGGCAGTCTCTGCACATTTATGCCAGCGTCTAGAAGTGGCACTTCCATACTAGCTACATGGACACCGCACACATCATCGCGCATCATTTAATCACACGAGTCCGCACATAACTCGCACCTGCACTCCCCACGCATCAGGAACTACCAGGGACACATACATTCCCCCATGCATTCCTATGGGAGGGCAGGCCAATCTCAATACACGCACACACTTTACCCTGGGACACAGCGGTAAAGTGCGCAGAAACCACAAAAAAATCACTACCACCAGGTCACCAGTAAAAGCAAAAAGTTTAGGGGTGAACCTGCCAGAAGGGCCAAGTCCAACATATACTATTTGCCAATCGATTTCTATTGACTAATAGCAACAACTGAGCCCTGACGAAGTTCCTTGAGAACGAAACGCGTTGGCTGATGATTACTTTTAACACTACAGAGCAATAAAGGACATATTCTTGAATTGATTTGAAGCTTGCTGACTTTTTTTGGTGCACCTTCCTTTTTTGGATGAATTGATTTATCTGGTTTCCAGTGGTGAGGTGCGGCGGACTCCGGAAGTAGTTGCACAGGCTTTGTACTTTTTTCAAAACGTTGGAACTGAGGTGCTGAACCCTGGTCACCGCACTTTCCTTTTGTCTTCAATAGCTACATCCATAAAAAAATCTTTTAGATCAAAACAAGGCCTCACAAACGAGAAATAGGTGGGAGTTACTAATAATATTTGGAATAATATTAGTGGGCTGGCGCTGTATATGCTAATATTGAAAAGAAGTCACCATTCTTGAGTGTTAAATGTAAACACACATTGAATATGGACCAGTGTGCCTGTGCACTTTGAGTGACCTGGCCAAAGAGAGCAACAAAGAGCTGAATTTAGATAATTACCCCAAAGCTGTTCCTAACAGGGGCCCCCAAATAACATTTTGCCCAGGGTCCCCGAAATCCTTAAGATGTCCCTGTGTGCGTGCACTTGGAGTGTGATGGAAAACAGAGGACAGGAATTGGTGAGTAAGTGCAATCCCTCTCTTTACTCAGGGCTCTTGTTGGGTTTCAGTGTGCAGGTTGCTGCCCACTCTCTAGTCCACTGGATTAATCACGGCTTCTTTTCTACTAATGACAATAAAAGGTGGAATTCGAGGCGCTGTGTGGCTTCTTGCATTTAAGTGGTGCTCGCACTGTGCAGTCGAGGTAGTTAACAGGTTCTCATCAGACATTGCTTTCTCATCAATTAACATTAAATAAACAGTTTCAAGTAAAATCGTCATTTTGAAGAGAGTAAGTATGTAGGTGCAGAGTTATATTATTGTTGTAAAGGGAAGGAGTGGATGATTCAATCTCTGAAGTGGTATGCTTATAACACCACATCCCAGCTAACAAACCACAAGAACAGCGTCTGCCCATGGCAGCATTTTCCCAGCAGCGTGGCCTGTTACAGGTGGGGAAAGCACTACATAGTTCCGTGATTTTTGTGTTTACATAATACGGTACTATTTAAAATAAAAAAAGATGTTTTGTAAATCTAAGTTGCAATAAGGTGGTCCATAGCTAAACATGGTCTGGCACGTTTACAATGATGTAATTTGTCTGTGGTTATGGAAGCAACTGCAATGGTCAGAACAGGTGTAAACTCATGTAGGGTGTGACTGGAGTGTGGTTACACACTTGTTTTACAGCATGATCAGCTTTCGAAGCGGCAGTAGAATAGTGCCTTTCCATTTCAGGTGCTTTGCAGCCATTTCAAGACCTTTTTTGAGCTTCTTCTTGCATAAATGGATCTAATATCTTATGTTTATCTGTTATTACCATGGACTTCATTGCTTGTTTTTGCTGGTGTAAAAGTGTCATTTTAAGTGCCACACGATTAGTGGTTGAATGTTACTCATAAGTACGCTGAAACCATTAAAATGTAACCAGCAATCTGAAAACTTGGTAGCTACGCGTCAAGCTCAGAGTGAGCGAATCACGCCCTCTTTGTTTCCGTAAAGCGCTTGATAAATATAAAACTGTATCTGGACCTGTGGCAATGGCAGAGACAGTGCTCTCATATGGATCTTGATGGTGGCGACTTGCTCTTATTTTCCGGCAAAACGCGTGTGTCACTGTGTGCTACAGTATTTCATGGCCGGACAGAACAGGCCCTGATGTACCCTTCCATTTCTGGTGCTTTGCAGCAGTTTTGAGATCGTCTTAGTGTTTCTTATTGCTCAAATGGTAATTTCTGATATTTATATATTTCCCTAGGCTTCATTGCTTGATTTTACTTGTGAGAAACTGTCACTCAGTCGTTGAAGTTTTACTCATAATTACACTGAAGTTATGAAAATGTCATACATAACAATCTGAAACCTTGACAGCTATGATATATGATTATGGGAATGTTCAAAATTGCACATGTGATAATGCTGTTCAAGTCCCCTCCGAGATAGTGTGAGATTATAGGTATGATCAAGACCTCACCTAGATGGTGTGAGAAGGTAAAGCTGATCAAGTTCCCTCAAAGACAGTGCATGAAGACGATGTTCAAGTCACCAAAAAGATAGTGGTTGATAATAATGTTCAAGTCTCCATAAAGAGTGTGTGACTGGTATGTTGTTTTAGTATCAGAGAGATACTGTGGTCCTGATTCACAAAGGTAAACTTACACTTTTGTGTAAGTTTACAATTTTTTAAAAATTCCCATGAAATTTTATGAGTGTTATCTTCATGACCGAGGAGTCTCTGCACTCGGGGCAGAGACCCAACACATAAAAAGGCAGGGAGTCTTAAAAATACTGCTTGTAAAATTACTTTGTGAAGACCTCGCAGAGATGGTGTGAGAAGGTAATGATGATCAAGTTCCCACAAAGATAGATCATGAAGATGATGTTCAAGTCTCCACAAATATAGTGTGTGTAGATAATGATGTTTAAGTCCCCAAAGAAATGAAGCAATTACAGGGAAGTTCAAGACTTCGCAGTGATTGTGTGTGAAGGTAATAATGTTCAAGTCACCACAAAGATAGTGGTTGATGATCATGTTCAAGTCTCCAGAAAGCTAGTGTGTGACTAAAATGTCTCTGCACTCGGGGCAGGGACTCTACACATAAAAAGGTAGAGAGTCATGAAAATAATGCTCGTAAAATTGCTTTGTGACTTGCAAAATGTCATAAACTTACAAAAATATTTAATTTTACCTTTGTGAATCAGGCCCGTGTGATAATGGGAATGTTCAAGACCTCCCTAGATAGTGTGTGAAGTTAATCATATTCAAGTCCTCATAACCATAGGAGCCCATTAGGATGGCGGGTGGATCGCCCCCACCGGGTCGGCGGTAGCCACCGCTGGTCCGGCGGGGGTGATCCGTCCGCCATCCATGCCTGATTGACCCCCCGCCATATTAGTATAACTGGGGGGTCCGCGGCGGATGTTAAGACCGTCCGCCGCTTTGCCGCCGGTCGACTCGTCGACCGGGCAGAAAAGGGACATAATATGGTGGCGGTGTCTGCAAGACACCGCCATCCATATTATGATGCAGGCAGAGATTAGTCTTTCCATGGTGGCGTTGCCGCCATGGAAAGGCATGCAGTTCTTGCTTTTGTGGGCCCGCTGCGAGCCCCCAGAGCTTTGGGGGGGTGGGGGTGCACATGGTACCCCCCACATTGCAATGCACTATGTGGCAGGCACCACGTGGTGCCTGCCATGTAGTGCATGGCAATGCTGTGCACAGTCCTTTTACATTGCTAGTGGGTCTGCAGCCAGCAGTTATACCCGCAATGTAAAAGGCTCAGGATGCGCCCGCCATTGTGGCGGGTGCATCCTAATACACATGGCCGGACTGCTGCAACTTCGGTGGTCGGTTCCTGCCTTCCTTGCGATGGCGGGCGGACTTTATGGACCCCTTAGTGTGTGAATATAATGGTCAAATCTCCCCACAGATAGTATGTGATTAGTGATAAGTGAGTCCCCACAGAGACAGCATGCAGTTATTGGGATGTTCAAGCTGCCACAAAGATAGTGTGTATTTATTATGATGATCAAGTACCCCCAGAGATAGTGTGCAACTATAGTAGTGTTCAAGTGCTAACGATGATAGTGTTTAAATAATCTTCCTGTCCTTACACAGATAGCATGTAAAGGCAAGATTGTTCACATTCAAACATGGATTATAGGCATGTTCAACTCTGGACACACATACATAGTGTGTAATTATAGGGATGTTCAAGTTTCAAAAGGATTGCATGTGAAATCAATCTTATTCAAGTCCCCACAAAGATAGAGTGTGAATATATTGTTCAAATCTCCCCCCACAAACTGTGTTATTATTAACAAGTTCAAGTCCCCACAAAGATAGTGTGTGGTTACAGGAATGCCCAAGTCCCAGCAGTGATAGTGTGTGGTTACTGGGATGTTCAAGCTACCACAAAGATAGTGTGTGTTTATTAGGATGTTCAAGTCCCCACAAAGATAGTATTCAGAGATAATAGTGTTCAAGGGCCAGATTTAGATTTCGGCAGAAGGGATATTGTGTCGGATAAAATATGAATCCCATAGGATATTATGGGATTTATATTTCGGTGGACGGGATATCCATCTCTGTTGTGATGGAGTAACCAGTCTGCCGAAATCTAAATCAGGACCCATGTCCCTATAGTGGTAGTGTTTAAATATAATCTTTAAGTCTCCTCACAGATAGTGTGTGAAGGTAATGATCACATTTAAACAGGATTACTATCTGATTGTTGGCATGTTCAAATCTGGGTGCAGGGACTAAATATCCAATCACCAATATCGACTTACCTGAATTTTGTTGCAAAAATATCGTGGCTCAAAAATATCGACAGACAAAATATTGTGGTGCAGAATATTGACTTTGGGTAAGTAATATCGATGTAAAAAAAGTGTTTAATATCGTTTGCAAAGATACAGGTGTTAAAAATATCAATTTTGTATTAATGTTATGTATGTTAGTATATATTTTGTGTATGATGCATGTATTTTTTGTAAAAGATTTTTGTATTTTTATTATGTGTGTAAAAATCGTAGTAGTTATTACATTTTTTTGTTGTTTGATTTTTGCGTTTTTAGTTCCGTAGCGGGTTGTGGGTTTATAGGGGAATAGGTTGGGAAGTAATTTAATTATATAAAATGTATTGAATGTTTTGAGTAGTTCGTTTTTTTTATTTGAATTTTTTTGTATTTAGTACCGTAGCAGGTTGTGGGTTTAGGGCCATGGGGGGGGGGGGGGGGAAGTAATTTCATTGTATAAAATTTTATAGAATCATTTTCATTTATTATTAATTGTTAATTTGAGATGTTAGTGTTAAATGTGTAAATTAATTGTTTATCAATTGTGTAATTAATTAATTAATTTTAATTAATTGGCAATTAAAATATATTTGTGCAAATATTTTTGTGTCTTGTGCTGTTTATAGATGAAAATAGAGGAAATGGTGGGAAGTAATTTAGTTTTTATTGATTTAATTAGTTAATTTTTAATTGTCAATTATTGTTAACTGTGTAAGTTCTATGTGTGTTGTGGTGTTTATATGCAAAAATGTTTGGAAGGTTGGGAAGTAATTTATTAATAAATATTAGGTCATTAATTAAAAATACTTAATTAGAAATTAATTATGGTATTTGTGTACTTCATTTTAGGTGTGTGTTAATATTAGTGTTAAAGAATGCATATTAAATCAATGTTTATTAATTGTTTTTATTAATAATTTGTTAATTGGTTAATTATGGAAATAAATTAGAATGCAAATTGTGACTTTTTTTATTGGTGTGGTGTTATTGGCTAGGAAATTAAAGTAATAGATATATTTTTTTTAAAACAATTGTTGGTTAATATTTGCTTATTTTAAATAAATATTTATAATGTATTTATTTTAGAAAACAGTTCTACCTTTTTGATGTATGTAATGAATATTTTTAATGTTAGTGTTCAGTATATTCTGTTTTTTAAAATATTGTTTATTTTTTATATTTACATTTTTAAAAATATTTAAATGTTATTATTAATTTTTGTTTCTCTGCTATCCAACACTTTCCTTACTGTTGCACTCACTGGAGTGGGAATAGTAATTTTTCCTCGTACGCTATCCAGCTCTTTCCCTACTGTTGCACTCACTGGAGTGAGAATAGTAATTTTTAACCCTCCGCCATCCACCACTTTCCCTACTGTTGCACTCACTGGAGTGGTACCAGTAATTTTCACTCATCCGCTAGCCAGCTCTTTCCCTACTGTTGCACTCACTGGAGTGGAAATGCTAATTTTTACTCCTCCGCTATCCAGCACTTTACCTACTGTTGCACTCACTGGAGTGGGAATAGTAAATTTTACCCCTCCGCCATCCAGTACTTTACCTACTGTTGCACTCAATGGAGTGGGAATAGTAATTTTTACCCCTTCGCTATCCTGCACTTTCCCTACTGTTGTATTTGTTGTATTGCAAAATGTATGTTTTAATATTTTTTTTAGTGAACTGTTTGAATTCATTGTAAAATGGTTATTTTTTTAATTTCAAATTATTGATATATGTATATATGTTTTTATATTTAAAAGTTAAATAAAGATAATAGTTAATAAATTGTATCTAAGTAAATATACGTATATGTAGACATTTTTATGTATGTGTTGATATTTTTTAATTAAGTTTGTTATATGTAGTTAAAATGTATATTACATCTTATTTTGTTAAATATTAATATTTGATATATTTATTTTATGTAATATATATTCTTAAGTCTATATTTTGTACATCTATATTTTTTTTACTTCAATATTTTTTATTTGATATTCTTGTACTTACCTGTTTAAATATAGGGAGTCAATATTTTTGTACTCTATGGGGCCTATTACGATGGCAGATGGACTATGTCCGCCCGCCACCGCATCGGGGCACAGGACCGACCGCCGATGTTGCGGTGGTCCCGCCATACAAATTAGGATGCGCCCACCAGACTGCCGGGCGCATCCCGCATTTTTTACATTGTGATGGTCGGTGCTGTAAGCGGCACCTGCCGCAATGTAAAAAAGGCATGTTGTGACAGGCACTGCGCGGTGCCTGCCACCTTGTGCATGCAAATGTTTGGGGGTACCATAGGTACCCCCCATGTGCACCCCCCAACCACCCGTGGGCCCGCAACGGGCCCCAAACAGAAGCAAACGCCTGCCTTGCCATGGCAGCAACGCCGCCATGGAAAGGCTGCTCTCCGCCAGCATTGTAATAGGGATGGCGGTATCTTACAGACACGACCACCATATTATGCCCCTTTTCCGCCGGTCTAATATGGCGGGGGGTGGGGCGGTCTTTCAGGTATGGATGGCGGGCCCGGCGGGGGCGATCCGCCCGCCATCCTAATGGGCCCCTATATTTTTGCATCGATATTTTTGTATCGATATTTTTGTATATCGATATTTTGTACATCGATATTTCATCAGTGAACCTCAAATCTGCATATACATAGTGTGTGATTATAGGGATGTTGAAGTTTTCCAAAGATTGTGTGTGCTTATAGGTACGATCAAGACTTCAGAGATGGTGTGAGAAGGTAATGATGATCAAGTTCCCACAAAGACAGAGCATGAAGATACTGTGTGTAGATATTAATGATGTTTAAGTCCCCAAAGAAATGAAGCGATTACATGAAAGTTCAAGACCTCACAGCCATTGTGTGTGAAGGTAATCATGTTCAAGTCACCACAAAGATAGTGGTTGATGATCATGCTCAAGTCTCCACTAAAATGCTGTTCTAGTATCACAGAGATACGGTGGTCCTGATTCATAAAGGTCAAATTAAAGTTTTGTTTAAGCTTACAAATTTTTGCAATTCCCAAAGGCATTTTACGAGTAGTATCTTTACGCCTGCCGAGCCTCTAAACTCGTGGCAGAGACTCCACACATAAAAAGATAAGGAGTTGTAAAGATACTACTTGTAAAATTGCTTTGTGAATTGCAAAATGTCATAAACTTACACAAAAGTGTAAGTTTACCTTTGTGAATCAGGACATGTGTGATTATGGGAATGTTCAAGACCTCCCACAGAGTGTGTGTGAAGTTAATCATATTCAAGTCCCCACAAAGATAGTGTGTGAATATAATAGTCAAATCTCCCCACAGAGATAGTGTGTGGTTACTGGGTGTTCAAGCAGCCACAAAGATAGTGTGCGTTTATTATTATGTTCAAGTCCCTACAGAGATTGTGTGCAACAATAGTAGTCTTCGAGTCCCCACAGTGACCGTGTTTAAAGATGATCTTCATGTCCTTACATAGACAGCATGTGAAGGTACAATTGTTCATGTTCAAACATGCATTATTGACAGCACAGGCTCCTATTGGGAAAATGGGAGTCTGTGGAAAACCTTGCTCCCTGTTGCGGGCACCCCATGGTGCCTGCCACACGGTGCATGGTTTCTCAGGGGGTCCCTTGGATATCCCCATAAGCCCAAACCGGAGGACTCAGGTTAAAGGGGGGGGGGCCTGCTAGGGGCCCCCAAAGTTAATTTCCAACAGCCTTTTTGTATCCGACAGACCTAGTCGGAAAGCCTGTTGGAATCTGACATCGTAATTGGTCAGGCAGAAACACTGACAGTTGAACTGTAACAATCCATTGTAATGAGGATAGTGTGTGATTATAGGAATGTTTAAGATCCCAAAGAGATTATGTGTGAAGGTAATCATGTTCAAGTCACCTCAACTATTGTGTGTGAAGATTATGATGTTTAAGTTCCCACACAAATAGTGTGTGATTATAGGATTGTTCAAGAGCTCACACAGATTGTCTCTTATTCAAGTCCCCACAAAGAAAGTGTGTGAATATAATGTTCAAATCTCCCCATAAATAATGTGTAGTTACCAACATGTTCAAGTCCCCGCAGAGATAGGGTGTAGTTATTGGGAAGTTCAGCCACTCTTGAAGTCTTCCCTGACTGGCTGCAAATCCACAAACACAACTGTTGTGGATGATCACAGTTTAGTGGACAGTCTAAGACTCTTCTTACTCAAGTTACATGCTTAAAGAGTCCAGAAAGCATATCATGCTGAAGGGAGCAGTGTACCTGTTTTGAATTAACCCAGAATGTCTATGTGGGCATGCAATAACTTGATAAGTACAAGTTAGTGAATAAGCTGGAGCTAGCACAGCTCAGAAACAGGGGTGTTGTGTTGCTTCAGTAGCTACAGCGGGGGCTGTAGTTCTTTGTGCTCCTATTCTGTCTGCACCTGAGCAGACTAAATGTCGTAATTAATGCAATAAAGGAATTATGCCTCAACAGAAAAGCAAACAGGAGAAAGGAAGAACAAAAGATGGGTAAAGAGGAAAAGGAAAGAAAGAAGGAATATTTAAAGGAAGAATGGGTGAAAGGAAGGAAGATGGGTGTATGAGTAGGTGGATGAATGAGTGGGTTGATGGATGAGTGAGTGAAAGGATGCATGAAATGGATAGTTGGATGGACAGGTGAAAGGATGGCAGAGTAAATGGCTGGATGGATGAGAGAGAGCACATTAATAGGTGGATGAACACGTGAAAGGATGGCAGAGGTAAGACGATGGATGGATGGCAAAGTGATGGATGGATAGATAAATGGAAGGATAGGTGAAAGAATGGCAGAGTAAATAGCTGGATGGATGAGAGTGAATGGATAGGCGGATGAACATGTGAAAGGATGGCAGAGGTAAGTCATGAATGGATGGCAGCGTAAAGCAATGGATAGGTGAATGTACAGGTGAAACGATGGCAGAGTAAATGTATTGCTGGATGGATGAATTAATGAATAGGTGGATGTGCTGGTGAAAGGATGACAGATTAAAGGGAGGGATGGATGGATGGATTGATCGATGAGTGGATGAAATTAGTTAATGTATGGCAGAGAGGATGAATGAGTGAATGGATGACCGAGTAAATGGATGGATGGCAGAGTGGATAGATGGATGGATGATGCATGGCTGAGTGGGTAGATGAATGGCGCAGTGGATGGCTGAGTGAGTATATAGATGGTAGAGTGGATGGCAGAGAGGATACATGGAAGAGTGAGTGAATGGATGGATGGTAGAGTGGATGGATAACAAAGTGGATGGATGGATGGCAGACTGGATAGATGGATGGCTTGATGGATGTAATGGGGAAGAATGAATGACGGATGAAAGAATGAATGACTGATACATTGTAAAGGTGAAATAGTGGATATCAAAAGGTGGTAGGGTGAAAGGATGCTTGGATGGAGGAGACCGGGGAGCTCAGCTAGGGTTGGTTGGGCTCACTTACTTGGTGCCATCAAAGCTTTAGTTCAAAATCCCGGAGTATGTTCAATTTCTGGCTACTCTCTTGTTCAGAAACATGGAGCTGTGGTGCCACCCAGTAATCTAGATACACTAAACATGGGGCAGTGCTATATAAACATTTGTAATATTCCATTGCACTCCCTTGGACAAACAGTAAAAATAGTACAGCACCATATTTTCAAAGAGTCGCATGCCAATGATGTCTGTTTTGTGTGATTCTAAGCATTACATGACAGTGGTAAGTAAAGCTAGTAGTGTCTTTTGTGAAATTTATATATGATGAAGCTCTTCAGTACAAATTTTAACACAATGTCAAGTAAGCTGTGTCAAGTGGATATTTTTGCAGAAATTACATGTCAGGAAATATCCTAGGCTTTTCCGTATACCCATTGTTTGCTCCTGGTTTCGTTTGGTGGTATAACTTCATGCAAAGGCAGGACACATTAGTTGAGTAGATCTGGCTTTGTGTGTATTCCAGTTGTCTTTGAACTGCTCCCACCCTGATAGGGGGTTTGTGCACCACAGGGCAGAAAATTTGGTGCTGCACTCACGGCAACGTTTGACACAAATAAATATTAGGTGTAGTGCCTCATTTTAAAAAGTACTGCCCTCCTTAAATGACAGTCTATTTACAGCAACGTCCATGCTTCAATTCCAATATTAGTATGGTAGATTCCTTGCTAAAGGTAGGCCTCCAAAAGCTATAAACACACTTTATAGTCTGCAGTTAAGCGAATCCCACAATCTCTGCTCCCAACTGCTGACCAATATGATCATAGACAACATATTATGCCCAAAACATATTTCACTTCTAAACAAGAGACTTTTCACCCCCTTAATGTGATATACTTGTCCATTCTTTATGCACCCTATGTCTGCGGTGAAAGCCTTTCTTCTCTTGGGTGGAGTATGAGGCTCTCCAGGATTGAGTATTTTTTTATACAGTATAAGTGTATAGTCATAGTAAGGGCTCTGAGTAGCTAATATAGTTCATCTCTGTACGGCATTATGTGCTCCGGACATTTCGATATTGATGTAGGTTATGCCATGAGCAAATGTTTTTGATCAGGGAGGCCCTCTGTTTTGGATGCTTCATTCCCTGCCTAGTTGCCTTCAAGGTCTTAGGTCAGGCACAGCACATACTGCTTCTCTTTCTGAAGGTGTGCTCTTACCAGCAGGGCCCATCTCCCACTATGGGAGTAGAATCAACTTCAGAAGGTTCAGGTGCACCGGCCTATTCACTTGTTAATGGAAAATTTGTTATGTGTGAGGGCCGTTGCCCTGAAGCCCTGCCTGAGTTTCTTTTCAAGGCAGATGATGGTAACATTGCCCATTGAAGGAAAGAGAAAGGAATATCAACACACAGGCAGTTCATCTTCTCAGTATGTCTAGTACTGATGTGTCACAAGCTGCAGCTACCTCATGACAGATCTCGAGACCTCAGCAGTAGCCTACATCACCCTCACCCATGGTTGTGGTTGCATTAGTAGACTTGACCCACACAAAAGTTCTTATGGTGAAGCAATAGAAGTCACTTCTCACATACTTCTGTAAATTCCTCATTCCCACCAGTGCTGTGCTGGTGTCACTCCTCTTTGAAACACTTTACATGAGCACCAGTTAAGTCATGTACAATTTCTTTAGGCACAGGGAGATAAAGTGATTTGACCAGAATCACAGGATGTCAAGCCAATGTCAAGAATTGAGTTCCAAGTTTTCAGCTCTAGCATAACGCCACATCCTCTCCACACTTCTGGCTTGAAGACCTTCTCAGTCATAAGCCAGGTGGTTGAGCACAGCCTATGCTACTTCAGTATGTTGTAGTTAAACTAGTATGATCTTGGAAGGCAAACTATATTTAAATACACAGGAAGGGCAAATTGAAGTGGACACCAACTTGAGGTCGCCCATTTTACAGCAGAACTTTGCACCTTAGCTGAAGCACTAAGTCCAAACTGTAATAAGTGTGGGTGCCAATGCAGTAGTAAGGGCACTGTGAGCCCTAATGCAAGATAGGGAGTTGGTCTCCTATCCACCTCCCCTGTTTTGGCTTTTAAAACATAGCCACTAATTAGGGTGAACCAGAACCCTGTGTCTCTGCACCTACTTTGACAAGGTTGATATATATCAGAGTCTGCATTTTATAATTGAATAAGGCCAAGGAGGCTCTGACAACCTCTTTATATACTGTGATCAGTAGTGGCAGCATCAGTGATTTTTCTTTTCCCCCACCTCCTCTGTTGATAGTGTTGACCCCTCACGCACCCCACCCTCCTGCAGCAATAAAAATGTGTCATGATGTGGTCTGTTTTGGCTGCATCATAGTGCTTTTAATTTCAGTTGCACCCATGCGGCAGAGCAGGGCAAAAAAACTGTCCAAGCCAGTAGCTGTCTCGTAGGTGACACCTGTTGGCTTTGCCAATGCTTGTTATAGGACTGTTCTTCGCCCATCTTTGGGAGTGAAGCTGCTTTAATTTGTAAAGCATTGGGAACAGTTTGGAAATTAAGCAATTCAAAGGATTTAAATGTAATTTCATCGTATGGCAATATTTGAATATATTTTCGAAGAATGTAACTAATGTTCTAAGAACATGCTTTTTCTGTTAAAATTAAACTTCCCCGTGCTGTGTGCATGACATTACTGCAGTTCGGCGTCTGAGAGAGTGTAGCTGTTGGCACAATGCAACTCTAGGAACTCACTCATCTAGCCATCATCTGAAGAACGTATTCCAAAGTGAATATTAATATGTAATCAAATTTGCAAAAAATGATCAGATCAGTTTATATTGTATCATGTTTTAATGCACCATCATTCTTTAATTGCAGATAAGGATCAAACTGCAATAGTGACGTAATCTGGGATTTAAAACGTACCCAAATTGCTTTTAGCAATGTTTATACAACCACTAACCATTTTTAAACTCAAATAGTCTACACTCAAAATTTTCATGTAAATAAAGTTTTACTTTATTAAATGGGGAAAATGTTACTTTGCATGAAAAATATTTTTTAACACAGGGTTTTGCAGCTTTTCCTTTGAAATATCTGTGCTTTCCGCTGCTAACTTGTGTTCCTGGTGAACAAAGTGTGTTTAAATGCAAAGTGTGTTTAAGACTGCAGTACCACCTCCTGTCTACAGGGGCAGACCTGAGCAGAAATATAAACACACTTGATGAAACACAGGTCCCCACAAGACAATTATTTTTAAAAAGTTGTAAAAATTGACACAGATGTTCCTGAAGCCATTTTCTATCATTTAAAGGACACTGCCTTGTGGGGACCAGGTCCCCACAGTGCAATCAAGTCCCCACAGCTCGAGTGTGTTATCACAACCAAGTCCCCAGAAGGAGAGAGCGAGACACACACTCACACTCCCCTCCCAGTGGGGACTGTGTGTCAATACCTGCCTTGTGGGGACTAACCTTTCCCAATGTTTTTAAAATACACTAATAACAGAAAAATGTTAAGAAAAAATTAATGATACAGGATCCTGCTTCAAATTTGCAAATATATTGTTATTTAACTGTGCGCGCAGCACCATCCTTGTGGGGACTTGAACACGTGCTACCATCCTTGTGGGGACCTAGTCCGTAACACTATTTGTTATTGAATATAGTTGAAGGTACATGGCTAAATGTTTATTTTATCAACAATATACACAAACATAATCTATTCATATATGAATTGCTGCATATATACTAGGGGTATACATTAAAGACAGATTCTGTTAATGTGCCAGAAAATATCATATCACGCTTAAAGAAAGACACTTAAAGCTGTATTTAACCTATTTATTAGTGCTTAAAATCTTAGGAGGTAAGGTAACTAACACATAAAGAAATTAACATATGGAACTAAGGAATATGGCCAAGTGGAACCCAGAGATTGATTAGCTGCTAACATTTTTGCCAAAATAGATGTTCAAGTCCCCACAGAGATAGTGGGTGAAGATCATTGTGTTTAAGTCTCCATAGAAATAGTGTGTACATTCAAAGTTCAAATCCCATTATGAAGAGTGTGAAGCTAATGATGTTGAAGTCCACACAGAGGTTGGGTGTAATTATAGGAATGCGCAAGTCCCCACAGAGATGGTGTGTTATAGTGATGATCAAGTCCCCACAAAGCTAGTGTGTTAATATAGCGATGTTTAAGTCCCCACAGAGATAGTGCATGAAGGTGATTGTGTTTAAGTCCTCATTAAAATGGGGCCCATTTCACAAAAGGTAAACTTAGACAAAAAGTCTAACTTTACTACTTTTCAGTATTCCAAAGTCCCATACAGACTGCAAAGCTGATGATGCTCAAGCCAAAACAGAGCTTGCATTTAATTACAGAAATGCTCAAGTCCACACAGAGATGGTGTGTGACTATAGTATTACCACGGTCGCCAAAGAGAATGTGTGTGATTATAGACATGTCCCGGTCCCCACAGAGATAGTGTGTGACAATAGTACTACTATTATTGCCAAAGAGAATGTGTGTGAAATTGGACATGCCCAGGTCACCACAGGTGCAAAAAGAACTATTGATGGACAGAATGCAGAACAATGTCATACATTCACCCCAGTTCAGAGATCTGGGCCTAAATCCATAGTTTTTTGCTCACCATGCCATTCCAGTTTGGACCCAGCCATATGCAAATCAGTCTTGACCCTGTGCCCAATGGGAACAGTCCAGTCCGAACTGCCAGGCCAGGTCCTCCCTATACTGGAAACAAGCCTCCTAGGACCGGTTTTGGGGTTTCACCCCTCTTCAGCCAGGATAGCTTGATTCCAGTGGCATGGAGAGCACAGGACTCATGTCTGAGCATACCCGTCCCACTTGGGGTGACAAATGCAACAAGAACTATTGATGGACAGAATGCAGAACAATGTCATACATTCATCCCAGTACAGGGATCTGGGCCTAAATCCATCGTTTTTTTGCTCACCATGCCATTGCCCGAAACCGGTCCTAGGATGCTTGGTTCCAGTCCAGGGAGGACCTGGCTTGGCAGTTCGGGCTGGACTGTTCCCATGAGGCACAGGGTCAAGGCAGATTTCCATATGGCTGGGTTCAAACTGGAATGGCATGGTGAGCAAAAAAACGATGGATTTAGGCCCAGATCTCTGTACTGGGGTGAATGTAGGACATTGTTCTGCATTCTGTCCATCAACTGTTGTTTTTGCACAGGTCCCCACAGGAATAGTGTGTTATTATAGACATGCCATGGTCCCCACAGAGATATTGTGTGATTTTAGAGATGTCGAGGTCCCCACATAGTGTGTGATTATAGACAAGCCCAGGTCCCCACAGAGATGGAGTGTGACTACAGTATTATCACGGTTGGCAAAGAGAATGTGTGTGATCATAGACATTTTGAGAAATACATATTCATGCTGAATCATTGAAAATGTGGTAGAAGAGTTGTGTAATGTTGGGCCAAGGAAGTTAAGACAGAGGCAGTTTCAGATTAATGCTTAGTCGAAGACAAATGTGCCATTATCTTTGTCTCAAATACTCAGTCAGTTTTTTACCCTTTTAAGATTTACTCCACTCACGGATATTTTCCCGGTATGATTTTTGCAGATTGATGGTTATATAATCTGTTTTGGAGGAGTTTATCCCCAGTCTACTCTCTAAGTAGATCAGCAAAAAGTATTCAATTAAAAGTTGTATCTTTCGCAAACAATAACAGAGACTTTGCTATCTGTATGTATTGGAGATGCTAGCATGAACTATGCAACTAGATCATATAAATAAAAGGAAAATAATGGAGTAAGCATGTAACCCTGCCGCACCCCTTTATTTATGGTGATGCATTCTGACAGTTAACCTTGACTAGCCCTCCGCACCTGGGCATAACTGTCATTGAGTAAGCAGATTAATGTTGATATGTTACTAGGGACCCCCATCCTCTCCAAAACTGACCTGAGTTTTGTTCGTGGTGTTGCAGGGATTCTGCTCATGCCCAGAACTATGCGCAGGAAACCAGGACTTTGGTGTATTGTGGTGTACCAAAAAGCCACCTCAGTGCCCAGAACCCCAATCCGACTAGCATCAGTGTCTCATTCAGTCTCTGTACTACAGCGAAGCTACCAATGATTAGACATCCTAGAACATGCAACTTAGTAAACTCTCAGGAATAGTGGGAAACAAGAACACTCTTTCGTTCACACTCGTACCTGTCCACAACGTGAGTAATCAGACACCATATAGTTTAAATGTTTATTTATAACTAACGTGTTCTAAGGTGCAGTACTCTTGCTAATACTAGCAGCATAATGCATAAAAACAATATAATAAGCATTGTTACAATTCCATAAAGCACAAAAGGGGAAATCATATTACAATGACAGTGGTAGACAGTACTATAATGTCTTTCTCCACCTTCCCCGTGCTCATAAGCTAGTTTATTATAATTATAGAATATATGATATGAAATGACATTTATAGAGCGTGATGGCTACCCTGAGGCCTCCCAGCGCTACAGACATGACAGAGGACTGAGCAGTGAGTTACATACAGTTCCTAAAGTGCCAGGTTTTTAAAAGCTTTCGAAAGGCTGACAGGTTGGGCTCTTTCCGAAGGTGAAGTGGAAGAGCGTTCCAGAGGACAGCGGCGTTATAGGAAAAAGACCGTCCGCCACATCTGGCTCTCTTTATTCTGGGGTGTAAAGAGAGAAAGGCCGCTGTTGAGCGGAGGTCTCTCCTGGGTTGATAGGGGGTGATCAGGGATTGGATAATAGCTGGGCCGGTTTTCCCAAAAGCTTTGTGGGCCAAACACATGGCTTTGAACTGAGTCCTTTCCCGGATCGGCAGCCAATGAAGGGACTCTAGGGCTGGCTTAGCAGACTGCCGGCGGGGGATCTGTAGAAGCAAGCGGGCAGCGCAATTCTGGATTATCTGGAGCTCATTGAGGGTGTACTGTGGGGCTCCCAGATATAGGGCGTTCCCATAGTCCAGGCGGGAAAGGACAAGGGCCTGGACCATGATCCTTCTAGCTTGAAAAGGGAGAAAGGGAAGGATCTTGCGAAGCATTCTAAGCAAGCCGAAACAGGTGGCTGAGAGTTTCGCTGCTTGATTGAAGGTGAGTGAGTGGGTGGTTGAGCCAGATGGCAAGGCTCTTGATCTGTTCTTTGGGAACTGGAGCAGGTCCAAGACAGTTGGGCCAGAGCAAGTTAGCGTTGAAGGAGGGAGAGTTGCCCAGGAGCATGAGCTCCGTCTTGTCCCCGTTGAGTTTAAGGCATGAGCGCTCCATCCATCTGGCAACCTCCTCTAGGCAACAGCCTAGGGTGCCTGATAACCTCCCGAAGTGGTTGAGAGCCACAACGAGCTGCGTATCATCTGCATAGGTGATGGTTTTTATGCCAAATGGATGGACAGTCTCCGCTAGAGGTATATATATATATATATATATATATATATATATATATATATATATATATATATATATTTGCATAAGCGACTCCTGGACATGAGATACAGAGTCACGGACCCAAAGTTTCGTGGCTGGAACTTATTTTATTGATAAGCCATATGACGCGTTTCGGGTATACAGCGTACCCTTGATCACATGCGGAAACTCAGTCCGCTTTCTCTTTTTATATTTTAGTTGCCAAATCACCTGTGCTGAACATAAAAGAAACACTATCTGACAATCGTGTATCCAAAGTTACGTGCGTTAATTGTGCATCAATGCTATTGACAGACCGTAATCATGTTGTCATTATATTTTAGTGGTGACCAACAGTAAATGCATATTAACATATTTTGTTATCTCAAACACTCAGCTGCTTGGGTGAATCTCATCTGTATAAATACATCAATCTTTGATTTGACTAGTAACAAAGACTGTTTGCTAAAATTCTGGTTGATTAAAACCCCAAAATTGAATGTTATTAAAATATATTTATGTGCTTAAAATTGTTTAAGCGCATAAATATATATAGATATAGATATAGAGATATAGATATAGATATAGATAATATATATATATCTATCTATCTACTGGCGGTCGCCAGTAGATAGTTATAGTTAGGACCGTGTTTCCATAGGAAATCTGAAAATTCTATTTTGAATAACGTTGGCGCCGGTTGACGAATCCTCGCGAATTTTTCAAAATAGGTGGGGCGCTCCGCTCTGCTCCTACCCTGAAAGTCTCGGGGTGATTAGTCAAGCGGGGGCCGAGAAAAAAGGGGGTCCCAAAACGCGTTTTCCCCATGCATTTTTCCATAGGACCTTTAGACTATGGTACAGCCCGAACGGCTGAACAGAATTACGTGAAATTTGGCAGAGAGGTAGCCATAAGGTCAAGGAAGTGCCTTTTGAAGGTCTCGTGTAAATCTGTTCAGTATTTGCTGAGAAAATAGCATTTAAAACCATATCAATATCTATACGCGCGCACCGTGCGCGCACTGTGCGCACACCCTGCCGTGCGCAAGCGCAATTCTGATTGGTTGTTAGATGTCAGTAAACATTCGAATCGGTCGAAATCAGGAAGTGGCTGCCGCCATTTTGTCTCTCGCAGTCTGAGGCAGTGAAAAACAAAGGTGGAGAACGTGAAAAGGGGGCAGGGTGGACAGTTCCTGACCCCCTAGCCTTTGTCAGGGGGTCACTGAAGGACCCCCAAGGGTGAAAAAAACATTTATTTTTTTGTCGAAAATGCGCGGGGTGCGTGCACGGTGCGCGCACGGCACGCACAATGCTTCGTGGGCGCTCGGTGCGCGAAGCGCACCGAGTGCCCACAGCGCGCGCACGGTGCGCGAATCGCACCGTGCGCGCACGGTGAAAAACCTGAAAAAAAAAAAATATTAATAAATACATAACTTAGCATTTAAAAAACCGTACAAATTCACTTAAAGAACCATAGGTTTCACACACGTTATAGTTAGGAATTAGCATTTAAAAAACCTTGCAAATTCACTTAAAAAACCATAGGATTCACACATGTTATAGTTAGCTGGACATTTCCCTCGTAAAAAAACAATGAAATTCCCCTGTTATAGTTAGTGCAGGCAACTATAACTCACGCGACCGCAATCCTCTGCTGATGACGTCAGATATTACATCACTGATTACATATGTGTCTTTCTGAAAAATAAATATTTGTGATATATGTATAGCTAAAGATTAATGGAAGAAGACATGGGTAAATAGGTGTCTAAATACAGTGATGTAATATCTGACGTCATCAGCAGAGGATTGCGGTCGCGTGAGTTATAGTTGCCTGCACTAACTATAACGGGGGAAATTCATTGTTTTTTTTACGAGGGAAATGTCCAGCTAACTATAACATGTGTGAAACCTATGGTTTTTTAAGTGAATTTTATATATAGAGATATATATAATTACCTACTGGCGGTCGCCAGTAGGTAGTTATAGTTGGGACCTATTTTCCATAGGTAATCCGCAACATTCTATTCCCAATAAGTCTGGCGCCGGTTGACGAATCTTTGCAAAATTTTCCAAACTTTTGGCCAGCTCCAGTCCGCTCCTATCCTGAAAGTTTCATGGTGATTCGTCAAGCGGGGGCTGAGAAAAAAGGGGGTTCCCAAAACTCGTTTTCCCCATGCAATTTCCCATAGGACCTGTTGACGCAGCTACAGCCCGAACTGCTGACCTTGGTTCAGAGTCGTGCCTTTTGCTTAAATGGTGTAAATCCGTTCAGTAGTTCCTGAGAAAATAAAAAGTAAAATCACATATATATCTGGGCGGAGCCTAACCACACATCTCATCGTGAGATCTGATTGGCTGTCAGCACTTCATCCAAGAAGTGTTGGCAGCCATCTAGGGACCAATATACATGATAGCACCTCATTAAAAAGCAATGCAGTTAATAGAAGGTTTTAAGACTTGTTACATTATAAATCATTTGTTGATGGTACCATACTCATTTTAGGAATTGTGGTATGTTCTAAGGTGATTTTACCATGTGAAAAAGCCTTCTGCTGGGATATCATGAATCATGTTTGAGAGAACTATTTTCACATGCTTTTCCCACAGAGGGTTGGAAGGTGATCTATAAGCTAAACTGAGAGCATATTTTCTGTAAATTCACATTATCTTTCTTAGTCATGTGAGAATGAAGTCTGACATTCTCAGTAAATCATGTACATCCAACAAGGGCAGAGACTGTCCGTTGATTCCTTTGTGTTCTACTGCAGCTTCCCAGAGTGTTCCAAAGAACAACTAGAGCGCTAACACTCCTACTTATGATAAACGTATGGCACACCTGAAGCCATCTTGATTGGAATAAAGTGGTAACTCTTAAAACATTTAATTTAAAAAGGAACAAAATGAGGGGGTTCATTTTGCCATAGAATGTATGATTAGTGCCGCAGAAAGAAAAATTAGGGCACATTTTGAGTGACTTCTCAAATCCTCTTCTATTTCATTAAAGAATTCTGACATGCAGACTGAAACATGCACTTTCAATACCAGCAGCAGACTTCCCTGGTGAGCAGTAGCTTTACTTCAGTGATCTAATGAGCAACTAGGTGCTAACATTCTGAATTTATGGCAAATGTGTGACACATCTGAATGCCTTCTTCATTGAATCAAAGTAAAAAATTGACAGTATGCTTACTGAGGAGACTGTAGTAAATGAGGAAATTAGGAAACTTCATAACAAGTCTCCCAAGATTGCCACCAGAGACAAAAGAGCCCAAATGTAGCACAAATATCACCGAGATGTAGCCCAAGTATAGCCCAATGACAGAAATCCCAGAGTGTTTTAAAGAACAACTAGAGCAGTCTTACTTATGACAAAAGAATGGCACACCTGAAGCCATCTTGATTGGAATAAAGTGGTAACACTTAAAACATTTAATTTGCAAAGGAACAAAATGAGGGGGTTCATTTTGCCATAGAAATTATGATTAGTGCTGCAGAAAGAAAATTTAGGGCACGTTTTGACTTCTCAAATCCTCTTCTATTTCATTAAAACGTTCTGACATGCAGACTGAAACATGCACTTTGAATACCAGCAGCAGACTTCCCTGGTGAGCAGTAGCTTTACTACAGTGATCTAATGAGGAACTAGAGTGCTACCATTCAGATTTTATGGCAAATGTGTCACATCTGAATGCCTTCTTGATGGAACCAAAGTAAACAAGCATTGAAAATGCAATAGGTCTCGCCCTCTTTTAAGTTAAAGCAATTCTGTTTGTAATTAGGTGGATTTTTAGCTTTGCTTTTGTTAGTGTTTTTCGTAAAATTTTATGTACATAACATGCATATATGTATGCATGCATTTATATAGATATGCAGATTATATATATGTTTATATATATATGTGTGTGTATATATATACATACATATATATAAATGCATATGTGCGTGTAGAGAGAGGTAGAGGTGTGGAGGTAGACGGAGAGAGTAGTAGAGAGAGAGGTAGAGGTGTGGAGGATGAGTAATAGAGAGTAGAGAGAGAGTAGTAGAGAGATTAGCAGAGAGTGAGTAGTAGAGAGTGAGTAGTAGGGAGTAGTGTAGAGTGAGAAGTAGAGAGTAGTAAAGAGTGAGTAGTGGAGTGAGTATTAGAGTAGTAGAGAGTGAGTAGTAGAGAGTAGTAGAGTGAGTATTAGTGAGTAGTAGAGAGTAGTAGAGAGTGAATAGTAGAGAGTGAATAGTAGAGAGTGAGTAGTAGAGAGACAGTAGTAGAGAGAGAGTAGTAGAGAGTGAGTAGTAGAGAGTAGTACAGAGTGAGTAGTAGAGAGTGACTAGTAGAGTAGTAGTAGAGAGTGAGTAGTGGAGTAGTAGGGAGTAGTAGGGAGTAGTAGGGAGTAGTAGGGAGTAGTAGGGAGTAGTAGGGAGTAGTAGGGAGTAGTAGGGAGTAGTAGTGTGTGTAGTAGAGAGTGTGTAGTAGAGAGTGTGTAGTAGAGAGTGTGTAGTAGAGTGTGTAGTAGAGAGTGTGTAGTAGAGAGTGTGTAGTAGAGAGTGTGTAGTAGAGAGTGTGTAGTAGAGAGTGTGTAGTAGAGAGTGAGTAGTAGAGAGTGAGTAGTAGAGTACTAGAGAGTACTAGAGAGTAGCGGAGAGTGAGTAGCGGAGAGTGAGTAGTGGAGAGTGAGTAGCGGAGAGTGAGTAGTAGAAAGTAGTAGCGAGTGAGTAGTAGAGAGTGAGTAGTTTAATTTAAAAGGAACACAATGAGGAGGTTCATTTTGCAATAGAAATTATGATTAGTGCGGAAAAAAGAAAATTAGGGCACATTTTGAGTGACTTATCAAATCCTCTTCTATTTCATTAAAAAATTCTGACATGCAGACTGAAACATGCACTTTGAATACCGGCAGCAGACTTCCCTGGTGAGCAGTAGCTTTACTACAGTGATCTAATAAGCAGCTAGAGTGCTACCATTCAGAATTTCGGGAAAATGAGTGACACATCTGAATGCCTTTTTGATGGAATCAAAGTAAACAAGCATTGAAAATGCAATAGGTCTCACCCTCGTTTAAGTCGAAGCAATTCTGTTTGTAATTAGGTGGCTTTTTAGCTTTGCTTGTATTAGAGTTTCTCAAACTTTCATGTACATACCATGCATATGTATGCATATATGTATGTTTGCATGCATTTATATTTATATAGATATGCAGATTATATTTGTGTGTGTATATATATATATATATATATATATATATATATATACACACATGCCTATGCATATATATGCATATATATATGTGCATATGTGTGCATGTACAGAGAGGTAGAGGTGTATAGGTAGAGGTGTAGAGGTAGAGAGTAGTAGCGAGAGAGGTGTAGAGAGCGAGTAATAGAAAGTAGAGAGTGAGTAGTAGAGAGTAGTAGAGAAAGTATCAGAGTGAGTAGTAGAGTGAGTAGTAAAGAGTGAGTATTAGAGAGTAGCAGAGAGTGAGTAGCAGAGAGTAGAGGGAGTAGTAGAGAGGGAGTAGTAGAGAGGGAGTAGTAGAGAGGGAGTAGTAGAGAGTAGTGGAGTGAGTGGTAGAGAGTAGAGTGAGTAGTAGAGAATAGTAGAGTGAGTAGTAGAGAGTGAGTAGTAGAGTAGTAGAGAGAGAGTAGCAGAGAGAGTATCAGAGAGAGTATCAGAGAGAGTATCAGAGAGTATCAGAGAGAGTATCAGAGAGAGTATCCGAGAGAGTAGTAGAGAGAGAGTAGTAGAGAGAGAGTAGTAGAGGGAGTAGTAGAGAGAGTAGTGTAGAGAGAGTAGTGTAGAGAGAGTAGTGTAGAGAGAGTAGTGTAGAGAGAGAGTAGTGTAGAGAGAGAGTAGTGTAGAGAGAGAGTAGTGTAGAGAGAGAGTAGTGTAGAGAGAGAGTAGTGTAGAGAGAGAGTAGTGTAGAGAGAGAGTAGTGTAGAGAGAGAGTAGTGTAGAGAGAGAGTAGTGTAGAGAGAGAGTAGTAGAGAGAGAGTAGTAGAGAGAGAGTAGTAGAGAGAGAGTAGTAGAGAGAGAGTAGTAGAGAGAGAGTAGTAGAGAGAGAGTAGTAGAGAGAGAGTAGTAGAGAGAGAGTAGTAGAGAGAGAGTAGTGGAGAGAGAGTAGTGGAGAGAGAGTAGTGGAGAGAGAGTAGTGAAGAGTAGTAGCGAGTGAGTAGTGAAGAGTAGTAGCGAGTGAGTAGTGAAGAGTAGTAGCGAGTGAGTAGTAGAGTGAATAGTCGAGTGAGTAGTAGCGAGTGAGTAGTCGAGTGAGTAGTAGAGAGTGAGTAGTAGAGAGTGAGTAGTAGCGAGTGAGTAGTCGAGTGAGTAGTAGAGAGTGAGTAGTAGAGAGTGAGTAGTAGAGAGTGAGTAGTAGAGAGTGAGTGGTAGAGAGTGAGTGGTAGAGAGTGAATAGTAGAGTAGTAGAGAGTAGTAGAGAGAGTAGTAGTAGACAGTGAGTAGTAGAGTAGTAGCAAGTGAGTAGTAGAGAGTGAGTAGTAGAGTGAGTAGTAGAGAGTCAGTAGTAGAGAGTAGTCAGTCAGTCAGTGTCAGTCAGTCTGTCAGCTAGAGCAGCTCTGCTGACCTGGTTGGTTCTCTGGCTCTAAAGCAGCTCTGCTGACCTGGTTTCTCTGGCTCTACAGCAGGTCTGCTGACCTGGTTCTCTGGCTCTACAGCAGCTCTGCTGACCTAGTTCTTATGCTACAGAGCAGCTCTGCTGATCTAGTTCTCTGGCTCTACAACAGCTCTGCTGACCTGGTTCTCTGGCTCTAAAGCAGCTCCGCTGACCCAGTTCTATGGCTCTGAAGCAGTTCTGCTGACATGGTTCTCTGGCTCTAGAGCAGCTCTGCTGACCTGGTTCTCTCCCTCTAAAGCAGCTCTGCTGACCTGGTTCTCTCCCTCTAAAGCAGCTCTACTGACCTGGTTTCTCTGGCTTTGCAGCAGCTCTGCAGACCTGGTTCTTTGGCTCTAGAGCAGCTCTGTTGACCTGGTTCTTAGGCTCTAGAGCAGCTCTGCTGACCTGGTTTTCTGGCTCTAAAGCAGCTCTGCTGACCTGGTTCTCTGGCTCTAAAGCAGCTCTGCTGACCTGGTTCTCTGGTTCTAAAGCAGCTATGCTGGCCTGGTTCTCTGGCTCTAAAGCAGCTCTGCTGACCTGGTTCTCGCCCTCTACAGCAGCTCTGCTGACCTGGTTTCTCTGGCTCTACAGCAGCTCTGCTGACCTGGTTTCTCTGGCTCTACAGCAGCTCTGCTGACCTGGTTTCTCTGGCTCTAGAGCAGCTCTGCTGACCTAGTTCTTAGGCTCTAGAGCAGCTCTGCTGACCTGGTTCTCTGGCTCTACAACAGCTCTGCTGACCTATTTTTCTGCACTCACGATGCACGCACCCGACTTTGCGAAAATATATTTAAAAATAATATAAGTTTATTATAAGTACAAATATATTATTTTGATGAATATCTTACATAATCTCTTGCCTTAATATGTATATTAAAGACACATACATATCATTTTGGAACATTTTTTTTGCGGGAGTCGCGCACCCAGCGCGCCCCAGCACATATATGATGTCACGCGGAACCCGCAACCGCGCAAACATCTCGTACCGTAATGGCCATGTGTCGCGAATGCGCAGGAGTCGCAGACTGGTCGCACACCAATCGCGCATATCACGTGATATTAAATGTATATGATGTAACTGATAAACACGCAGCCGTCGTACACCATACGCAGATCCTTCATGACTTTTCTAAAATGGCGGCTAGAATGCGCGCACCCACCGTGATGTGTACACTTTGAGTGCGCGACTCCGAAAAAAATTGGATTTTTTTTTTTTTAAGAAAATAATATGAATATATGAAAATAAAAAATTAAAACAAGAAAATTAATCAATATTTCAGCTTTAATTAAAAAAAAATTGTTTTTGCAATTTTCAGAAAATTTTTATTTAATGAATAAAATATTTATAAATAAACAGTTAAACTGTAGAAAATCAGTACAAAAAAATAGATAGAACTACTATCACACTTAAAAGTTAGCATTTAAAAAACCTTTGAAATTCACAAAAAAAAACATAGGTCTCAGGGGTGTTCTAGTTAGCTGCCCATTTCACTCCTACAAAGCCATAGAAATTCCTCCGTTATTGTTAGTTCTGCTAACTATAACTCACGCGCCCGCAATGCACTGCTGATGTCACATATTGCATCATTCATGGCATGGTCAGTGACATCACTGATGACATCACTGATGACATCTCAAATGACATCACTGATGACATCATCCACTTGACAATCTGATACACCTCATCATACACTAGTATAACCTTTCATCACTCACTGTAAAATACAGAGTACCATATTTGAAACCATTGACACACCAATACCAGTTACTGAATACCCACTCACTAATTCCTAAGTCTACACACACAACTACCCATTCAACAACAGAATCATCTATACATGCAGTCATTAATTAATAAAACACTATCAAATGCACTTATACACATATATAGACATTGACACATCAGCAGTCATCTTAGTCGGTTATGCAGTCATCCTACTCACTCATGAAAAAAATGTATCGCACTTAAATTTACTCACTTACACAATTATCCAACAACACCTCAATTATTCAAACACATAGTAACTTGTTAATGTGTTAAAGCACCATTACAATTATACACTCATTTATATAGTTACTCTCACAATCACTGACTTACACATACTTATTTATAAACACCAACTCTCACATACAATGCCTTTTATTTTTTTACTTTGTTGAAGATGTACAACTAAAACATATATTCGCTCACCAACACACAAATAAATACACTGTCGCCCAAACAACTGTTTCCACATGCACTCTTAAACCCATACACCTAGTCAATCAACCATTCACACATCTATGCATAGAGTAACACACCCCATCCAACCACACACAAACTCAGTGTCTCATACAAACACTCACCCAACTAATCAATAACTAATATACACACATGTAGTTAGTGACCAACTGATGCAGCATGTTATACAACAACAGAGACAGTGCTGCACACATTCACATAGTTTAGTTACTAATCCATGTATTAAGTGAGACACTTTTAATTACTCACTTAAAAAGACAGTCAGACAGCTTCTAAATCCTCCATCCAGACAGTTCTATATCCACTCAATCTTCAATACAGATTGGTATATATATATATATATAATACATATTTACATTTCAAACTAAACCACATTCAGTGGATGATGTCATCAGTGATGTCATTTGAGATGTCATCAGTGATGTCACTGACCATGTCATGAATGATGCAATATGTGACATCATCAGCAGTGCATTGCGAGCGCGTGAGTTATAGTTAGCAGAAATAACTATAACGGAGGAATATCTATGGTTTTGTATGAGTGAAATGGGCAGCTAACTAGAACACCCCTGAAACCTATAGTTTTTTCTGTGAATTTCTAAGGTGTTTTTAAATGCTAATTCCTAACTATAACGTCTCTGAAACCTATGTTTTTTTGTCAGTGAATATATATATATATATATATATATATATATATATATATTCGTTCACTTAAAAAACCATAGGTTTCACACATGTTATAGTTAGGTGGATATTTCACTCGTAAAAAACCAATGAAATTCCCCCGTTATAGTTAGTTCAGATAACTATAACTCGCGTGCCCGCAATGCACTGCTGATGACGTCACATATTACATCACTCATGACATGGTCAGTGACATCACTGATGACATCATCCTTGTGATAGAGTGGCGGTTGCGCGAGTTATAGTTATCTGAACGAACTATAACGGGGGAATTTTATTGGTTTTTTACGAGTGAAATATCCACCTAACTATAACATGTGTGAAACCTATGGTTTTTTTAAGTGAATTTGCAAGGTTTTTTAAATGCTATTTCCTAACTATAACGTGTATGAAACCTATGGTTTTTTCAGTGAATTTGTACGTTTTTTTAAATGCTAAGTTATGTATGTATTATTATTTTTTTATATATTTATTTTACAATAAACTACGTATTAAATTTTTTTTTTTTTTTGGTTTTACACCGTGCGCGCACGGTGCGTGCACCCCCGCGATTTAAAAAAAAAAAAAAAAAGCAAATTATTTTTTTCTGCCTTCGGGGTCCTTCAGGGACCCCCTGACAAAAGCTAGGGGGTCAGGAACTCTCTACCCTGCCCCCTTTTCACGTTTGCCACCTTCCTTTTTCACTCTCGCACTGAAAACAAACAAAATGGCGGCCGACACTTCCTGATTTCGACCGATTTGAACGTTGACTAACATGCAACCACCAATCAGAATTACGCTCGCGCACGTTAGGGTGCTCGCACGGTGCGTGCACGGTACGCGCTTATAGATATTTATATGCTTTTAAATGTTATTTTCTCAGGAACTACTGAACAGATTGACACCGGACCTGCAAAAGGCACTTCCCTGACCTGAGGACTACCTCTTTACCAAATTTCAAGTAATTCTGTTCAGCCGTTCGGGCTGTACCTTCGACTAAAGGTCCTATGGGAAAATGCATGGGGAAAACTCGTTTTGGGACCCCCCCTTTTTTCTCAGCCACCACTTGACGAATCGCCCTGAGACTTTAAGGGTAGGAGCTGAGCGGAGCGCCCCATTAGTTTTGAAAATTTCGCAAGGATTCGTCAACCGGCGCCAAAGTTATTGAAAATAGAATTTTCAGATTTCCTATGGAAACACGGTCCTAACTATAACTATCTACTGGCGACCGCCAGTAGATAATATCATCTACTGGCGGTCGCCAGTAGATAGTTTTATTTAGGACCTATTTTCCATAGGAAATCTAAAAATTCTATTTTGAATAACTTTGGCGCCGGTTGACGAATCCTTACGAAATTTTCCAAACTTTTGGCCAGCTCTGCTCCGATCCTGAAAGTTTTGTGGCGATTCGTCAAGCGGGGGCCGAGAAAAAAGGGGGGTCCCAAAACACGTTTTCCCCGTGCAATTTCCCATAGTATCGGTTGTCGCAGCTACAGCCCAAACCGCTGAACGGAATGACACCAAATTTGGCAAAGAGGTAGTCCTCAGTTCAGACTCGTGCCTTTTGCATAAATGGTGTGAATCCGTTCAGTAGTTCCTGAGAAAATTAGAGTTAAAAGTGCATAAATATCCATGGCCGCGGAGGATCCGCGGACCGTACACGAACCGAGCGTGCACCCTCCCGATCGCGCGCTGAATGCTAATTGGCTGTTGAGTGTGTCTCTACATTCGAAACCAGGAACTGTTGGCGGCCATTTTCTGCCTCGGGGTTGAAGAAGCAAGGGGAAAAAGTGTGTAAAACATGTAAAACATGTAAAGGGGGCAGAGTGGAAATACTCTGACCCTCTAGAGGTGCTAAGGGGGTCCCAGAAGGACCCCCTGGGGCCCCCCCTTTTTTTTTTTTTAAACGGCGAAATGCGCGCACGGTGCGCGCATCCTATCGCGTTGGATGCACGGAATCTCTCACGGTGGGTTCGCGGATCCAAGAGGAAAAAAATGAAATTGTTGGGAGATAAAGATTAAGCTTAAGTGTTTTGTTCTTGAGTGGCTCTAAAAAAAGCTTTTGTGTTCAATGAGAGTTTTTGGTACTTATAAGTAAGTACCTATACAGAGTCTAAAGTTGTTGAGGAAGACTCTGTTTCCTTCATCAGAAAAGTGTACTCCATCTCTCCTATACATCTCTTGCATATGAAAGCGCAGATTGTTATTGTAAATGGACTTATTCACATGTTTCCTAGCTTTCTCAATCTGTGGACAAAAATGATCGGACCAGTTCCATTTCTGCCTTTGGCATATGTTAGAATACACAAAGGCAGTTTTAGGGAAAAGGGAAATCAGTTCTGCAAAGGTGTCCTTCATTATGAAATCTGTTTATTGGCATTTTAGTGGTAAACAGGTCACATGTTACAATGTAGGATCCAATTGGTTAATAATTACATTAAATCCAATGATACATCACTTGTCATGAGCGTAGCAATGAAAGGGATCTGGTTCTACGCCCATTGACCATAAGGGGATAATATTATGGACCCCTATGCCCAATACCATCCTCAAAATATCCCCTTTCGGTATCTTGTCATCAGTTGCTACCCCCAAGGGGACTGCTAGCATTTCACCCAATTATCCCGGTCAGGCGCCTACTTTTATTTCGGTAACCATAAGGGAGCAGGGCAAGATAACAACAATTGCCCTAATAAAACAAAGACAACAGCAGCAAATTCTCGCCTTACTTCAGCATCTCCCACCTGGGCCTCTGTTCCGACCCCCCCCACCCCTCCCGCCGCCCCCGTACCCCTCCATTCAGGCTGCTCGCTCAACATCCGCTCTAGTACCCTGAACCTCCCCTAGTCCACTAAGCCCTGAGCAACATATTTCGAGCCCGACCTCGCAAGCTAGGCACCTCCCCTCCCCTCTATAAGGGCATCCCCGTCATGGTCCACGCAACGCCCCAGGGTGTCCTCGGCCAGGCGCGTCAGAGCCTGTAAGATTGTGTCCCATTGGACCACTATTGGCGTTTGCCTGAGGCCTAGTGTTTCCTCCCTCAGGAGGGCCGTGCTCTCTGCCCTTGCCCACACCAGTAGTGAACTCTGCCACGCTCGCGCATGGGGGGGATCCGCCGCCTTCCAGCGCTTAGTGAGTAATCGTTTCGCCACCACCAGTCCCAAGTCGAAGAACCTCGACGTGACCTTCATAGTTGGAGTTCTGTGGAAAAGGTGCAATAAGCAGACTGACCATTCGAATGGGACCTGACGACTCGTACATGCAGTCAGCGCTCCGTGAACTGCCCGCCAGTATGAATTCAGCGCAGGACAGCTCCACAACGTATGAACTAGCCCGGCATCCAGTTCCCCGCAACGGGGACAACCCACGTCCGTGCGACAGAAATACCGGTTGATAGAGGCGGGTGTGAGGTATGCCCTATGCAGAATAAAGTATTGGATTTGGCGGAATCGCATGTTCCTTGGGATCCTTGTTGGGCCCTGCAGCGCCCTGTCCCATTCCTTGTCAACCATAGGACGGGCCAAGTCCGCTTCCCACTTACGACGCAGCGGGGTCAAGTCGGCGGCCGCTTGCGCGCGTAAGGAGGCCGCAAACCATCTGATCGGATGTCGCCCCGCCCCGCCCCATGACATGGAGGTATTGCATAGTGAGGTGTTGCTTAGGCTCCTCTCTGATGTCGCCCCACCGACTCGTCAGTGTCGCTATCAGTGAGCGGTGACAAAGAAATTGACCGGGCGGCAGCCCTGTCTCCTCCGCCAATGCGTCGAATGAGAGAAGAACACAGTCTCGGTAGAGGTCCCCCAGCGTGTAGATGTCCGCCACATGCAGTTGCTGCAAAAGTGTACGTGGAAATTGCTGAAAATAAGTCAGTGATTTGCTTAATGCCAACACTGCGTGAGTGTTCAATATGCAACGAAGAATTATTAAAATTGGAAAATGAAGGAATTGTAAAAATGGAAGCCAGTGATAAAATACTACATGAAGGAATCACTATTATTTTGACGGGTAAGTTGAGATCAAAACTAGATTGTTTAGAAAAAAAAATATCTAAAACTGCTGGTTTGGAAAAGACACTGTATGCGTGTGTAAACTCTCGGGTAAATTTAAGGCGTAATTTGGATGTAGAGAAAGGTTTAGTTAATGGTGCAATGGGCAAAGTGGTGGATTTTGTGAATTGCCAGAAAAAAGAAGGAATTGAATTTTTAAAAATTAAATTTGATTAGATTGATGAAGTTAAAGAAATTGGTTGTCGTTCAGTTCGTTTTTTGCTTGTTAAAGTTTTATATGTCCGTAGGAAACAATTTCCATTTTCTCTGGCATATGCAGTGACTATTTATAAATCACAAGGATTAAGTGTAGACCTTGCATTGGTGAACATTGGATTTACCGTATTTAAAGAGGGTATGGCATATGTTGCTTTGTCGCGAGTCAGAACATTATCTGGTTTGTTTTTGATTGATTTTGATGAGACAAAGGTTACCGCAGATGTAAACTGTGTAAAAGAGTAGAATAGGTTAAGAAGGGTGTATGCTCCAAATTTAGGTCAATATCCTGTATGTGAAAAATTTATGGTTGGTCGAAAAAGAAGGTTAGAGAATATCTGTTCTGAAGGTATCAAGAAAAGAAAAGAGCAAGATAATGTTGTGATTGCAGGTAAAAAGAAATTGGACACTGTTGGAGAGATTGTTGGTTTTCAGTTTGTAAATAGTTCTGGTGTCAACTGCTATGCTAATGTAGTGGTCAATGTTGTTTTTTATCTTGAAGGTGTGCAAGGACAAATCATGGAGAATCGGCAAAAAAGATTTTGTTCTCTGTTGCATTCTGTTTATGAAAAATTGACAACAGATAGAAGTAAAATACAATCTGTTTCAGATGTTCGTAATCTGTTGGATGTTGGTTCTACACAATTTACACAAAATATCCAACAAGATGCTCAGGAATTTTTAATGTATATGCTTACCATTTTTGAAAATGAAGGTGTAGAAATAGAAAATATGTTTGGCCTTTCTTACAAATGGGAACATGATTATGAAAATTGCATGTATACATGTAGCACCAATGTAGACACAGAGATTTCTGTATTTAACATTACCAGACTGTAAATCAGTGTCTTTCACTAAATTAGTTAAAGGTGCAAATCAAAACATGGAGTGTAGTCAATGTAAATCAGAAATGTTATCCACATTATTCTTAACAAAATATGGAAAATACATAATTTTAATGATGCAACGTTGTACAGCTGACGGAAGAAAATTGGATACTTTAATAAAGCAATTTGTAGCAGGACAACTATCAATATCAGGAAGGACTTTTGTAGCAATTGCTATAATTTTCCATGATGGTCCTTCCACCACATCTAGACATTACACTGCCTATCTAAAATGTGACAAAGGCTGGACACTTTTTAATGATGCCCAGTTGGTTTTTAAACAACGTTTGCCTAGTGAATTACCAAATTCCTACCTAATATTTTTAAAGCCAAAGTTTTAGGAAGATAATTCACTCTCTGAGGAATTTATTATTATAATTTAATAGGACTACCATTGGACAATTTACATAAAGAAGTGCAAAAATACCATTTGGCCTCAAGGAAAGGTATATTTTTGAATTATGGACTTTTTGGTGGTCATTTATTCGGTGATTATTTTAATACGGCAACATTTACAGTTTTTATAAGTTAAAGTTATAACATTTTGTAATCTGTAAGCATTTCATATATGTATGATTTGTATTTTCTGGTATTTTACTGACAATAGTATGTTGTTGTTTTTTTAACAATCTTTCTGATTGTTTTTTTTTTTTGCCCGCTGTTAAGTGATGAGTACGATTGAAATCACTATTTCTAGTGAAATTCAATATATTCTGAGAACAGCAAACAAATTACTTTGTGGAAATTATGTTGTGTTGTAAAAAATGTATTATTACATGTTATAATTTTTTTTTCTTTTCTTTCACAGATCCAAATGTTAAAATAAGCAATTTTTAAGAATTTAGATTTGAATGAATATGTGCAAAAAATGTGTACCATGTTTTATTCCTATTACTGTGAAGGTAAGTTTAACTAAGTCTCAATATGCAGAATGAGAAGGTCTGCAAGAAGCTACAAAGTGGAAACATATTTCTAAAAACACTCTGTTTATACCTATGTAGTTTTGAAATCTGACCATAATCAGATATCATGTGACCTGCAAAAAAAGAGATTTGAGGGGTTCATAATATTTCCTATTTTAGCTATTGAAGGACCGCAATTATTTCAATCATTCTTCTTTGAACATCTTTGCAGACAAAACTCTGTGCTTACTTTTATCATGCGCAAGGAATTTTAAAAACGGAAATATGTAATTTTTTTAACATAGTTATTGTGTAAGATACTGTTTCATATTTACAAAGAGGAAAAGGCACTTTTTATACTCCATGTAAATACAACCTCATCATGCACACCACTTTGTGTTTAAAGTGTGTTCTATAAGTGTTGTTGTGCATGATTGCACTGAATACTCATAGAACAAGACACATGTCTAGATTTATCAGAAATCATAAATCTCGATATGTGTGTGAATGGTGCACCATTCTAAAATTGATGTAGGAAAGCACAACAAGGAGAATTGTTTTCATTTCTCCACATTTTTATATCTTCAATGCATGCTGAAATGTTCAGCACACATTGAAGGAGAAAAATGCATTTTCTCATTGTTTTTTGCAGGAAGGTGTCTTCCTGCAGAAAAACAAACCGCACATGACACAAATATCCTTGCACTACGGTGCAAGGGTGCCTGTGTCACCACATGGCTGCAGTTTAAGCAGCCGTGCAGACAGAAGCATATATTTGCAACATATTTATGTACTTATGTTGCATCCCTGTGCTTCGGAAGTAGTACAGCACACTGCAGTTAGAGGTTACTGTGTGATGCTGCAGCACTTCCTCATACTTCTGCACTTATACATTCACCATACGCTACTAATGCATTCATTCAGTCAATTACGTACTACATATACATTCATCTAAACTAACACCAAGAAATTTAGCTCTTTTTTTAAACCAGGAAAGTTAGTTCTTACAAGAACTTTTTTTTTCTTTATTCTATTAGAATTTCTTTTGGGTTTTCTGAACAATTTTTACATTTTTCTGTTTTTTCTGCAAAAAAAAAATAAAAAACAGGAGAAACCAAACAATGAACTTCAGGGAACAATAAAAAAAAAAAAATAGCAAATGTGACTTTCTTGCCGGCAGCAGATCAGATCGATCGACTGCTCACCATAGCACAAAGTCTTGGTGCAGAGCACTTTTAAAGATTGAAATTGAGGACGGATGTCCAAGGTTTGGGCTGATGGATGCACTCTGGATGCACTCTTGATGTGCTCGGCTGCGATGAGGTGGATGGCGCAGGAGCAGGAGTGTTTCTCATCCGTCTGCACTCTTCTCGTGCAAGATTGTTTGGATGAAGGGTCCTCGAAACACGTGTCCAGGGATGGCCAACGCGACTTTAATTTTGCTTAATACTCTGGCAGAGGCGCACTCACTGATGCTGACTTCATGGACCATAATGCTTTGGGGTAACATGCTGATAGGACGAGCAGTGTGTGACTAATTGGATTTGTGTTAATATTCAGGCTCCCTTGAGCCGGTGGGGCTGACGAGCTCATGGTTACGCACCTGAGTGCCACGAGCGGTACCGGACCTGAGAACAATTTTTGGCAGCCTATGCAGCAACCCTACACACATGCCTATTCCCTGCTGACGAGAGGTAATAACCTCGAAACACGTGTCCAGGGATGGCCAACACAACTTTAATTTTGCTTAATACTCTGGCAGAGGCGCACTCGCTGATGCTGACTTCATGGACCATAATGCTTTGGGGTAACACGCTGATAGGACGAGCAGTGTGCGACCAATTGGATTTGTATTTAAGGGTCCTCATGTGCTTCATCATACTTGCCGTGACGTATGAGTATTTCTTGTTAGGATCCCCTCTCGATAGGAATTTTTTGCAAATCTTGCACGTGACCAAGGTGGCATTGGTCTTATTCTGCCCCTCGGGAAAAGTAGAAAATTTCCACACCACTGAAGAAAAACTTTCATCCTCAGAAGTATGAGGTGATGCAAGTGATGCCTGCTGTCCTGAAGCCATTTTTGGTTGAAAAAAGTTAGAGCTAAGTGTAAACTTAGTCTAAAAAATCTTCTTCTCTCCAAAGAGATGGTGCTCCAAAGAAGGTCAAAGAAGAATGATTGAAATGGGTGGGGTCTTTCAATAGTTAGAAGAGGAAGTGTAATGTACCAATCAAATCTTTTTTTGCAGGTCACATGGGATCCGCGCACCCTGCGCGTACGCAGCACGGACCCAGCGCGCATCCGCGAAATTTAATAAAAAAAGATTATAGGATTAGATGTAAAAATATATTAGTTTTAAGACTAGTTTAGAGTTTGTCTTCAATTAATATTCACATGAAATACATACATATGTTTTTTTAAATGTTTAATTCTTCGCGGGATCCGCGCACCCACCGCGTCATAGACGCAGATGACGCATCGCGGACGTGCGTAAACGTCGCGTTATGTACATCGAACGTGTCACGTATAGGCTGGGAGTCGCGTACCGGTCGCATTGGAATCGCGCAGTAACCACGTACCCAACGCATACCATGCGCGGATGCTATCGCGTAGGGATCAAGAACGGTGCGCGGATCCAAAAAACATTGAAAAATATATATAAAATAAAGTTTTGAACATATAGTTAAAAAAATATTTTGAAAAATATAAAAAAATGTGTTTGGAAAACCCATTAAGTTCAAATAATATTTTTTAATTTTTAAAAGAATTAATTGAAAAAATAAGTTTAAAAAATGGTGATAAAGTATTTTTTAAAAAAAAGATAATTAATGAAATTGACGCACTGAATTTGAAAAATATAGAAATCCAATCAAAATCATTAAACATGATATCTTCAGAGATGAGTTATAGATAGGAATTGGCATTTAAAAAACCTTTGAAATTCACTGAAAAAACCATAAGTTTCATGCACGTTCTAGTTAGGAATTGGCATCAGTGATGTCATTTGAGATGTCATCGGTGATGTCACTGACCATGTCATGAGTGATGTAATATGTGATGTCATCAGCAGTGCATTGCGGGGGCGCGAGTTATAGTTAGCTGAACTAACTATAACAGGGGAATTTCTAGGGTTTTGTACGAGTGAAAAGTCCAGCTAACTATAACGCCCCTGAAACCTATGTTTTTTTCTGTGAATTTCTAAGGTTTTTTAAATGCCGATTCCTAACTAGAACGCCCCTGAAACCTTTGTTTTTTTCAGTGAATTTCAAAGGTTTTTTAAATGCCAATTCCTAACTATAATGTGCATGAAACCTATGGTTTATGGTTAAGTCTAAGCCTCCTTTTAAACTGACTAGTTGTGAATGGTCCGCTACATAGAATATTTTACTGCATAACTCATCAATAGCCCTACTATTGGTATCTATTAAAGTAACCATTCAAAAAATGCAGATGCTTAAAGCCAAGCTACAAAAAGAACTGGAACTTTTAAAGAACACAAAAAGTGACTCTGAAGTGGCACACATACTACAGAGGATTGCAGTAGTAAAAAAGATGACTGCCAGGAAAGCTATTGAAATTAAATCTGCAAAACTAAAAAGATATGTTAAGATTTCATATACCTCCTCTTCCAACTCACCACTTCATAAATCATTCTGTTTTGGGAGATTTTCTTGTCAGTGAAAGCCCTGTGAGTAAACAGCATAAAAAGAATAGAAGATTTATAAGACAAAAAAGGCTGCATAGCATCAGTCAGCTACAACCCTTGCAGACATCCGACCCAGTTATTGACTTAACTGGAGGGCTCCTATCACCAGGCGAATTGAACCTCTTGAGCAAAGGCCTCTATTTCTGTCCTGTACCAAAGGACCATAATACTGCCAACATGATGAGAGACCTAAAAACCTTTGAGAGAAGATGCAGACTTGCAGAATACTTTTACAATAATTCTAATGTTGATCTGCCAAGCTACCATCCAGATCCATTTAAGAAGTTCCGCCATCCCAAATCTTGGACTCATCAATGTGGTAGAAATCCTGTCCTTGATACATACATTTTATCCATCAAGAAACTCATCAAGGAATCCACACCCAAAAGGATTTTTGATAACATCACCCGAGAAGAGAGAAAAGCTCTCCACCTCCTTCAACAGAGAATGGATGTCATTATAAAACCGGCAGACAAAGGTGGTGCAGTGGTTGCCATGAAATTAAGTGATTATATTGAGGAGGGAATGAGACAACTAATGGATACCAACACTTACAAACCTTTAGAAACTGATCCCACAGAAGACTTGAACAAAGAAATTAAGAACATGGTTGTAAGATACAGGAGCTTAAACCTCATTGATGAAACAACAGCAGATATACTTGTTCATCCCAAACCAAGACCTGGGAGATTTTATATGCTTCCCAAAATTCACAAAATGAACAATCCTGGCCGTCCCATCATCTCTAGCAATGACACAGCCACTGAGAGACTATCTTTATTTGTCGACCTGCACCTCCAGCCCATTGTACAGGAACTTCCATCATTTGTTAAAGATACCAGTCACTTCCTTCAGATTATTGAAAAATTAAACCAAACCTACACATTTGATGCTGATACTCTTCTGGCTACATTTGATGTTACATCATTATACACCAATATACCACATGAGGATGGGCTTATGGCATTATCTGAAGCTCTTAATAAAAGAACTGTGAAAAAGCCATCAACAAATGTGCTTACCAACTTTGCAAGAGTTATCCTTAAATCCAACAATTTTACATTCAATGGTAAACACTATCTGCAGATACAAGGGACTTCCATGGGTACTCGGATGGCTCCATCCTATGCAAATATCTTCATGGGCAAACTAGAGAACTGTATACTTGCTACTTCTAGCATCAAACCACTGGTATGGCTACGATACATTGATGACATATTTATAATATGGAATTCAGGAAGTAGAACATTGGAACAATTTACAGCTTATATCAACAATATCCATCCTACCATCAAATTTACCAGTAGCAATACTAAACAGAATCCTCATCTCCCTTTTCTGGATGTGCTACTCACCATTCATGAACACAAAATTACAACTGATCTGTACCACAAGCCTACAGATGCTCATTTGTATCTAAACTGGACTCCATGTCACCCACACCATACTAAACTGAGCATCATCTACAGCCAAGCACTCAGAATAAGACGCATCTGCAGCAATGAGGAAACCTGTAAAGACCATCTACAGGAGCTTGCTACATTATTTAAAAGGCGAGGCTATCCTCTGCATATCATACAGCAACAAATTGACAAGTCTTTGCAGACACCCAGAGAAGCACTTATTTGGAATACCAACGGCAGAAACAAAAGTGACAGAACTCCATTTGTAGTTGACTATCATCCATCAGCTCCCAACTACAGAAATATTATGCAAAAAACATTTCCCTTACTGTCCACTTGTGAAAAATTGCAAAAGGTTTTTCCAAAACCACCAGTCATTGCTTACCGCAGAGCTCCAAATTTACGATCTCTTATTGTGAGAGCTGAACTCAAGCAAGCTGTAACAAATGCAGGGGTTCATTGCTGTGACTCTAAAAGGTGCATCACGTGTGAATATCTTTTACAAACATCATCTGCAACTAGTTCTGTTACGAGAAGGACCTATGCAATAAGGCAGCATCTTACATGTCGCTCAACATGCATTATTTATGTGATTCAGTGCCAACGGCAAAGCTGTAAAAAGCAATATGTAGGCCAAACAGTGAATGACCTCCGTACATGATTCAGGAACCACAAATCTGCAATAATTAATAAGAAAATTGACCAGCCTGTAGCCAATCATTTTACCCTTGTGGATCATTCACTATCAGATTTGAAGATTTTCCCCGTGGAACATGTTTCAAAGGAAGAACTACTGGACTCCAGGGAAAACTTCTGGATGTACCGTTTAAAATCACTGCATCCAGATGGACTGAACATTACTGACAACACAACCTGATTGCTGCATATCTCAAGAGCTCTCTGGACTGCATTGATTCCACATTCCAAATGGAATCTTCACTCATAATGCTTTTTGAAAATTCAGCTGTCATCTGTGCAGCCACAGAGCAAATCATCTTGTACTACCTGAGGAAGGCGGAAGCTGAAACGTTGTAGTGGAAATATATTTTTGTTCTTTGGTGAATCTATCTGTTTGAGTCACTTCTTTCTTGGATATTGTATTTCTTTGTGGCTCATTGTATCCTTTGGGATCCAGATTTTTGCCCTGGCTGGCTGTTGTTTTCTTGTGATCCTTCATCTTCAAGAGTGTGTGTATATATGTGTATATATATGTATATATATGTGTATATATATGTATATATATGTATATATATATGTATATATATGTGTATATATATATTAGCGTGGGGCTCAGGGAGGATCCCTGAGGGACCCCGCAACTGAGAGGCAACTGATTGGAGACTACATCTCCTTCGAAGACCTTAAAGGAGCGTCCGCTTAGGAAAGACTGCAGCCAGGTTAGCGCAGTGCCGGCCACTCCTTGATTTTTGAGTCTGAGAATCAGGGTGTTATGATTGACAGTGTCGAAAGCGGCACTGGGGTGGAGGAGGATGATTGCTGTAGTACCCCCTTGATCCATGATCCTCCTTGCCTCCTCTGTTGCTGCGAGGAGGGCCGTTTCGGTCCCAAACTGGGGGCGAAAATCGGTCTGGGAGGGATGAATTAAATCATTTGATTCCAGAAAGCTCACCATGATGGTATTTGTGTTTCTCAAGAATTTTACTCACCCAGGAAAGAAGAGAAATGGGGCGGTAGTTGGCGAGGTCATCCTGAGTGAGATTGGGTTTCTTTTGCAGGGCTTTGACCATGGCACATTTCCAGGCTGGGGGAACAGTACCAGATGAGATGGAGGATTTCACGAGATCAAGGATAGCAGGACAGATGATATCCATGGGGCAGGGGGCAGAGTCTGTGGAGAGCCAGATTTAAGTTTAGTAATGATTGGGCACAGCAAAACCGGATTTAGAGGTGGAAATTGCTCTAGTAAACTTTGAGGGTGAAGTTGTGATTCTGGCTTAGGTAGCAAACTGTGCTGGTTCTGTGCCATCGGAAAGGAGGTATAGATCTTTTGGATTTTTTGTAGAAAGAATTCTGCCAGGTTATTGCAGTGAGCAAGAGCACCATCAGTTGAAGGCTGTTGCGAGAGGAGTTTGCAGAAAGTCTTAGCAATGCAAAATATTTCTTTGGGGGAGTTTGCGGATAGATTAATCTTGTTTTCATAAAAAGCAGTTTGGTCAGCTCTAATTTCACGTTTGTAGGACCTAATGGATTCTCTATATTCCAGTTTGCTAGGGTCAGAGTAATCCCACCTCCATCTCCTTTCAAGCCTTCTGCAGGATTGTTTTAGCTCTCTTAGCTCAGGAGTATACCAAGGAGCGGTATCCTTCCTGCGTATTTTGAGTGGGTTTCATGGGGAGTACTACATCCAGTGAGTCTTGGATCCATCGATTGAAATTCTCGATGGCCAGGTTAAGATTAGGGTCGCTGGCTGGTCTGGTGGTTTCCAAGACTCATTTCCACAAATCAGTGGGAAGTTTGGACCAAATTCGTTCTTATACTGATATTATATTAGGAGGGGGAGAGGGTCCGGGCATTTCCCAGGTTAACGGGATCAGAAAGTGATCGGTCCAAGGAAGTGGGACTGGAGATCCTACCTTAACCTCGTTACAGTTGCTAAATATAGGGTCCAATAGATGGACCTTAGTGGGTGGGTTTCAGTACTTTCTCATTAAGCTGTAGCGGCAGGAGATTTACAGTTAGTTTGTTTGCCATTTTGTCGAATGGATCATCTAGATGTAGGTTTAGGTCCCCTAGCATAGTAAAGTTAGATGGGACTAAAGCTAGGTTGGCAATGGTGGTAGGGAGAGCATCAAGGAATTGTCTGGGAGGGCCTGGAGGCCGAAAGATCAGGAGGCCAGAGAAAGTGCTAGTCGGGGAGACGTCTATAGAGAAGACAAGACTTTCACAGTCTGACAAAGGGTCTGCTATAATACGGCAGTTACATTTTTTATTTACGACAATAACCATACCCCCGCCTCTACCACTCTTACGGTCCACCCAATATTTCAAGTAGTCAGGAGGGAGGGTTTGAGCAAGGATTGGGTCGGACTCATTATGTAGCCACGTCTCTGTCAGAAAAAGGGCATCTGCTTTTAGATCTTGCAGTAAAATCGCGAGTTCTGTAGTGTTTTGAGAACGATCTGCAGTTTAGAAGGAACATCCTTAGTGGAGATGGCTTTCCGGCAGAGTTTGGCACTTTAATAGGAGGCCAGAGTGAAAAACCACAGTGGGGGCAGTGAGACTCGCCAATACAGACAGTTAGAGTGCCGACATGTGTTGTGAATATCGGATCTGAGTTTGTGAAGTAATTGGGGGCTGTAGGATGTGATGTTTTCCTGAAAATGGGCAGGGGTTGTGGCCCCTGGCCCGTCTGGGCGCGGACGGGCACAGATGGGCTTGCCTTTGGCGTGCCCGTTGCGCGCGTCCGCTGCGCGAAGAGTAAGGCATGCCAGATATATAGTCTGGGGGAGCTAGAGCACTAACCAACGGCTCCGCCCCTAGCAACCCCCAGCTGCCTGGTGTTAGGAGTCCGAGGCGTCAGCACCCTCCACAGCAAGCTCCCGAAGAGGAGCGAGTGCAAAATGCAATGCGGAGTACAAGTAAAAAAACAGTGATTCGGTGGCAATTGTACAGCTAATTGAGGCTAAAATAGTTTAAAATGTAGTATGTTTAAAGCGCGAACTAAAATTCAGTGCATCAGCTTCATAATAAATCAAGCGGAAGACCTCTGGGCTTTGTCGGGGAACCCCATACATACGAGATCAGATGCAATGAGCCACATCCCAGGATCAGCACAGCTCGTCTATCATGGAAAGCTTTCCTCCAAATGTATCCTCGTGCATGTAATGCCATATTAAAAGCACTTGAGTTTCAATGCGACTGCTGTCTCCATGTTATGTCTATGTGCGTGGGTCTGACCAAAGTGAATCAACAGCATACATTGTTATTCGACTTTGAACACTCTATGCAGACAGAAAGTACAGAATGCAGCTGGCTATGTGAAAGAGACGATTCCCATATAAAGCAGAGCCAGCAAAGTGTTTACGAGATTAGAACCATGTAGTGTCGTGTGCAAAAGCAGCAGAATGGCAGGTAAGCATCTATTACTTATGCTAACTTAGCGATGTGTGCAGGTACCCTCATTTATCCAGTATTGGGGTATCTTTCATAGATTCACATGCCTGAATCATTCTCAGTCGCCGAGGCGGGAGTCCCACGGTAAATACAAAAGTAGTGCCAAACAATAATAGTAGTAGTAGGCCCCAAAGAAAAGGCCTGAGGCCTAGATCTTAGCAGCCTATCTACCTCATTATGCCAAAAGAACCAAAAAATTGGTACCAACCAATCAGCTATCAGCACCCTCGAACACTCTCAGCAGAGCCAGTTCTCAGATTTTCACCGCACATCGTGTGGAAGGGAGTCTCCCTGAGTGCCACTCAGTTTTTCTTCTTTATTCCATGATGTCTGACAAAGCCTTGCTCAAGTCCTGCAGAACCTGCGCCAAGAAGAGTCCATGTTGATGACCAGCATATGGACTGCATCTACTGCCTCTACCCTAAACATGAGGCAAAAGATTGCAAAATTTGCCGGACCGTCCCTACTAAGACTCCCTAGGGATGCGAGAGTGCTGTTATGGCTTAAATCCTCTTCGACTGAAGAGGATGATAGAGCCTCAACTTCCAGCAAGAGAGCTAGGTCTCAGGACAGCTCTTCAAGTGAGGGGAAAAAACACCATAAATCTTCCCACTCTACTTCTGGCCCTTCTCAGTGGACTCCTCATCTCCTCTGGGTCAGCGCACTCTCCTCAGGACTCTACTGTCAAGGACTCTAAAAAGACGTCTACAAAAACTGTGAGTAAAAGCCTTTCAAAATCTCTGGCTTTCCCTCCTTCGTCGACGATTTCTGTCACTTCTTCTGCTCCTTCGTCGACGGAGACTGTCTCGACGATGTCTATCACCTTTCTTATACTGTCGACGAGGATTACTATCCTGTCAAAGAAACCCGTCGTCGAGGAATCGTCGAAGTCCACATTGACTACGTTGCCGTCGACGAGAGTAGTATCGTCGACTCAGATGGTTACTGCCCCGTCGAAGGTCCCGTTGACGACGAAGGTCCAGTCGACGACTATGACAAAGAGTCCACCTGTTCCGTCTGCGGCACCTGCATTGCCTATGGCTCCTACTCATTCAACTGTTTTTTATCTAGGAGTTTTCAGCTCAAATCATTTCAAAGACATGAATATAACAATATTTCACCGCTTACTCCCTCGCATCTCCTGGAAACATATGTGCAGGAAGAGGATGATGATTAAGAGGACGAAGAGGATGAAGGACCATTTGGGATAGCTCATCATCCTTCGGAGCTACACATCAAATATCAGGATGATGATGATGAGGAGGAGGAGGATTGCCAAGAACAATATTATCAAGAGGACATTGTCGTCCCGCATCACAGAGTTTACCATAGACAACTTCGCCAGAGTGAGATGAGCCATCTGCCTCAAACTCTAATACAAGACCTGCAAGCCATGCTAGCAGATTATAGACAGTGTTTTCGCCCACAGCAAGTCAATCCACAAGTTCCACCACCACCTGTGCTGGTTCCGGATCCTTTGCCTTCACCTGACGCTCCTGTTCCAACGCCTCAGCTTCCAGACCCTCCTCAAGACCCTCATCAGGGTCAGAACATGTCCCCCGAAGAGCAGCTAACTCCCTACCAATAATAGGACATTATGACCGCCAAATGTGGTTGGAGATGGCTGGACTTATTGAGCTCATTCCGGAAGACCAGAGACAGGAAGCAATAAAAATTCTATTAGAGGGAGAGCGCGGCATCTGAAACCATAGATTGCGCACTAGACATTGTCAATACAAATTTTCGCCAGCTGGCTGGTGCGGCAGTACTCCAACGCTAGGGTTGGCTTAAAGCCACCACTTTCAGACCCGAAGTCCAGACAAAAATATTGGACATGGCCTATGATGGCGAATCGTTGTTCGGAAAACACATCGATGAAGCCCTCCAGGCAATAACAACTGATACAGATATGGCAAGATCATTGGGTTCATTGCAGTACAAACGCAGAACCTTCAGAGGCGCAAGGGGGCGTGGGTTTTCCTCTAGAAGAGGATACCAAAACCAGCAGAGCAGACAATACCAGTCCCAATATAGACAAAATTACCAGTCTTCATACAGGCAATCCAACACGTCTGGTTTCTCTCGTCAGGGCGGTCGAAGACGATCTCAAAATCAAGGACTGGTCGCCAACAGAAAGCAGTGATCTCCGCAGGGCGCCTACCACACCTATTCCCCTTCCCGGGGGCGCGAAAATGTCAGCATTTGTGGACAAGGGGCAAGAAATTACCTCAGATCAATGGGTTCTAGACCTGGTGAACAATGGTCATACCCTAGAATTTGTCACCAAGCCACCCACCACTCCGCCCAAGGGACCCCCTCCCCCTCGTCTTCACTTACTATTGAAAGAAGCTTTAACGATGCTCCTCAAGAATGCAATAGAGAAGGTTCCATCACATCAGAAACAGACAGGTTTCTATTCCCGATTTTTTTTATTTTTTTATTTTATTTATTTATTATTATTTTTTTTTTTCTGATCAAAAAGAAATCAGGGGAATGGCACACGATTCTAGACATTCGCAACCTGAACAGATTCCTCAAAAAGGAAGGATTTCGCATGGTCACACTTTCAGAGATTCTAGGTTGTCTCAACGAGGGAGATTTTATGACTTCTCTGGATATGGAAGACGCTTACTTACACATTCCAAACATCGCAAATATCGTCGCTTCTCTGTGGCTGGCGCCCATTATCAGTTCAAAGTGCTCCTGTTTGGACTAAAATCGGCTCCAGGGAAATTCACAAAGTGCCTAGCTCCTGTAGCAGCAGCGTTAAGATCCCGGGGAATCCAAGTATACCCGTATTTGGACGATTAGTTAATCAAAGGTCCTTCGGAACGAGCAGTCAAGGTGGCCATTACGTCTCTTCATCTTTTCAACTCTCTGGGGCGAACTGTGAACAGGATCAAATCTCAGTTACGCCCGATGCATGTCCTTCCATTTCTTGGAGCTCTGCTGGATACGGTCCAGTGCAGGGCATACTTATCTTACGAACGACAGGTTCGTCTTCTAAAGCTGGCAACTCTGATTTCCAGAACAGTCATTTTCTGTCCGCATGTTTGCTTCACTCCTGGGGATGTGCTTGATGGAGCAGGTAGAACAACATATTGTATACCTCCTCTATTTTTGCATGAAAAGACTAACCATATAACTTACTGATTATAGTTTTACTAACCGTGTGGTGTGTTATCCTAACCCAACATATGCATACACAAGTTACACGTGAGAAATTGCTATTTGCATGGCAAAATAACTCGAATGATTAAAATATGTATGCATATTAATAGTAGTACATGTGGTAATAGATATCGCATGATTTATGTTGCTTATGTGATGTTTGCATTCCTGAGTGGATCCAAAAAGTGAATATTATCACTTTAAATGTTGCTATATGCTAGGAAAACACTAATATAAAAAGGGATTAGTGAGGGTATAACTTTAGAATCATTATTTCTTTGTATTAATTATTCCTTTGTGTTTGTTTCGCTTAAATTAGCATTTGGGCCTACCACAAAATGGAGTAAAAAATCGAGTTCAGAATTGGCCACCGTCTCGTGAGCACGATACCTACTGCGCAGACTCGGATGGCTCCGTGAACTTGCTAACGAACCCTGTACACCATGGCCTCGGTCAAGGATAGGATCTTGGTGGGCTGCCAAAGGCATGGATAGTAAAAACCGGTTTAAAATGAACAATCTAATCATACAAGTAAAACCAAGACTTTGTCATCTCCGGGAGTGAAACAGCAAAATCTATGAGAAACCATGATGAACAAAAATCGGACGTTTTTGATCAGCCAATCAGACTTTCTCCGCCTAAAATTGTTTCACATTATCCTGAAATTTATTATAAAAAGAGTAGTAGAATAGGGAGGAGTAGTTGCGGTGGATGCGGTCGATGCGGTCTATGCTGGCAATGACTTATGCTTGCACGATTACTGGTCCTATGGAGATCTTTGGGACTGTAACTTGCTGACCAAAGAAATTTCGGACTTTGAGCTTTGACCTGCTTTATTTGGACAATTTAATGGCTAATTCGGTTAAGCAGAGCCAATGAATTAGAGAAAATCCAGATAGCAAGAATAGGTAAATATAATGTCCGGCGATTTAATTATTTGATTTAGAAAATTCTAAAACTTTGATGGAACAAATGCTAATATTAATTGCAATGAAACTTTAAATAAACAAATATTAACGGAAATTATGAGTTGGTGGTTTTTCGTTAAAGAGAATAAAGGATTCTGAGTCTTAAAATGTGTTTTAGCTGGTTCTAAATCACCATCAACCAATCCAACTAATTGGTCCGTCGACCAAGTGGGTGGAGTGCCTTGATGTTTGGGATTAGGAATCTATGGGTGACGAACGATAATGTATATTCTGTAAAATAACTTTTCCTTCCCTATAGGTTATAAGGTACCCCCCCACATGTCCAGCACGATATCATCATCCCTCCTGTGTTTAGACTCGTGAGTCAGAGATGTGTGAGTGTTGGTGTTATGGGCCCCACCAATGACTGCATGTGTGAATGAGCTAGTGTGAAGTTGGGTCTGCGACGCAGGGAGGATAGTTATGATTTCCTTCTTTTTCTCTCTCCGGTCCCGAGCTGGATCAGTTTTTCTGGTAGCAGGATGATGGTTTTATTGCATTGGTTTGGTGATTATTGCTTACAGATTGATTATTGCTTATTGATTTTTCTATTTAGAATATTGATTATTGATTGTGGATGTTGGATAAGTATTGATTTATGTATTAACACTCAATGTTGAGTCGCGTCGCTTTCTATGTTGTTTGACGACTTCTGATATGTAGGAAGTCGGAAGTTTGTAATTCCGTAGTAGGGCAGATTGTTCGCTGCTCTCGGGAAAGACGGAATTATTGTGCCCTGTAGCTACACGGGGAAAACGTGTGACGATTGGAGTTGCACGACGCATGGTCTGGGTTCGATTTGGTAACATTGTCGTGTGTTGCCATTAGAGATATTTTCTGTGTGAAAGATGTGTATGGGTAGCGAAGGCCACCTGTGAAATTTTGGTCTTAAGTACCAGGAGTCCAAAAGGCACTCTGATTACGCTTATCACTGGAAGGGTAATAGGTGTTCCCTAAACTTGTTAGAAGAATAAAGTAGAGGGAAGTGCTACTTTATTAACTAATGTATTAATTCTCTAGTAGGGCAGATTGTCTGCTGCTTTTGGGAAAGACCGGATTCTGTGTGAATGAACTACATTTTCCATATGAATGTGTGTAAATGAAATAGCATTCAGGTTAATTGTGAAACTCTGGTTTTAATTCTCAGGAGCATTGGGTCTCCAACAGGTGTTTTATTTCTAGAGAAACGGTTAGCTAATGCTTGCTAGAAGGGTAAGGTAGAGGGAAGTGCTACTTTATCGGCGGATGTAATTATTCCGTAGTAGGGCAGACTGTTCGCTGCTCTCGGGAAAGACTGAATTCTTGTGAAAAAGGTCAAGACTATCTCTTTTGTTAACGAAACAGATAATGGTGGCGTTTTTATGTCGTTACTAACAGAATTTTAGTAAAAAGTGAATGTAAAAAGTTTGCCGATAAATTTTGTAAAGGAGGGGTCAGCAGAAGCAGGAGTAGCGAGAAAAGCTGACGTCAGGAAGACGGCGCTGGGATTGGTTAGTCAGTAAAGGATGTAGACGTTCCTGATTGGTGCGTTGGTGTACCCTGCACTAGGGGTGGAGAATTGCAAAAGTGACGTAGACGCCCCGGATTGGTGCGTTAGTGTGAGTCGCGCTACGATTGGATAAAACAAACAAAATAGTCGTAGAAGAAATCTAGCGATACAGAAAAGAGAAAATTATGTATTACGATCCACCAGAAAAAGAGAAAAAGTCCTGGTTCGGTAAAATCAAGAACTTATTTAAAAGGGACAAAGCGATTGTGACTAGAGAGGGACAGTTGCTTCCTCCAGCGAAATCACCTGCATCCTTTATGGTTGCGAAATATGGATATCATACATGTATATGGTTAGACAATTGGGCGAAGTATACAAAGATGATGGAGTTTTAGCATTTTCAGAACATAGTTCATTTAATTTAGCGGTTTTGAGAAATTTGAGAGAAAGAATGATGAAATTAGAACCGAGACCTAGACCTACACAGTTTGAAGCATTAACGGAATGGGAAGATGAGATGTATGACATGAACGGCAACGAAGTGGCGGAAGGTACAGATATATGTTTGGTAGATCATATGAACAAGAGAATCATGATGATAGAATGAAGAGATGGCGAAGTGCAAATATGACTGATGGGTTGTTTCCTATGAGAAATGTTGAAGAGACTACTAGTAGAAAATGTACAGAAAAACGAAATAATACAGGATCAGAACCTTATAAGTATGGTGTGCATGAGTTGGAGGATGATGTTCTTGAGGACATGTTTTATAAAAATCCACCCCTGTATCAACCAAATTTCACATTATTGACACCAAGTGCCCCGTTAAAAGAATCACCACAGAATATAAAATTTGAAACAGTACCACATGAGGTAGGAAGAAATAATCCTTTTAGGGAAACAGACAATACTCAACCCAGTAAAATGGCAAATGAAAATTCAGCAGAATGAGCCAGAACCACTTTAGAGTTAACTGAGAAGATTAGGGAATTGACTAAAAATATGGAAGCTTTAACTGTTCCTGTAACAATAGGACCTGTAATGCCGATTTTTGACAAACAAAAGGATAGTGAGCATTGTCTGACGATTCCTTATAACAGTAACAGAGAAAATGAAATACAAAGAAGAGATACAAGAGAAAAATCATGGGTACAAACGGTAGAAAATTCTAAACAAAGTACTCCTAAAAATTTGACAGTAAATCAAAGTCTAACAAATAGAGCAGTAATGACGACAGAGTCAGTACCAGAATCACCCAAAGGTTTAGAACAGACACAAAATGAATTGATTCCCGTAAGTCCTACTTCTGATGAATTAAGTGAATGGCTAAGAAGTTTACAGCAAAAGGATGCTGAGCCCAGACCTTTAGATGTGTCCAAATTACAAATAGTGTTAAAAGAATTAATAGTAGGGACTATTCCTACAGAAAAGTTAAAAACCAATCAGGATGAAGAATTAATGTTCTTATGCAAAAGTATAACGTGGAGAGCGAGAAATTTACATGAAAGATTAGAAGAAGTAGCAAATGAAATGGGTATTGACTTAAAAAAGGTAGTCATTGCAAACACCATATAGAGTAGATTTTTCTGAAAAGGACATTGAAAATTTGAATACTACAGGACGAACAACTCAGATTAAAGATTTAATTATTTTACTGAGAAAATGGGGCGATGTAGACAAATGGAAAAGTAGATGGTTTCGAAAACGAGAGGATGCAACAGATAAAACGTTTACAGCTTACCAGGTAAGAGAAAAGGAAAAGGTAGTAACTGAGTGTCCCATGAGAGAGATTCCAGGTGGAGGCTATGTACATGTCCCCCGGACCAGACAAGATATTTTGTCATTTACCAATGATTTTCCACGACTGCGCGAGAAGCCAGTCGAGTGGTATAGGCAGGTAGACAGGTTTGTAAAATTATCGAAAGTTCTCTGGATTGATTTGAATAGCCTATTTGACATAATTGTACCAGCAGATTTATGGACAGAATGTAAAATAACGATAAGCTGTCCTACACAAGAATACCCCAGAGATCCAAAAACAGGTGCCCCTGATCCAGAAGTAATGAGAAAATATGAACAAGTGATTACCTTTTTGAAAAATAAAGTACCTCCTAAAGAAATTGATTGGGTAAAGATTGATAGAACTCATCAAGAAGCGAAGGAATCCGTACATGCTTATTACGAAAGGTTGATTCTTGCCTTTAAACAATTTAGTGGTGATGAAAATTTGAGTGAGAAAGATCTGAGTCATTTTGTATATCGATTTGTGTATGGGTTACGACCTGAAGTAAGTGAAATGATTAAACAACATACAGTAGATTGGCAAAATAAAAAGATAGATGAAGTACTGAGACATGCAAAATATTTTAGTGATGAGATTGAAGCCAAACAGCGTAAGTTAAAAGAAAAAGCTATGTGGGCTCAAGTAATAGTGGCAGAGAGACAGGAAGCTCAATTGATTGAACAAGCAAATAATACGGACATGAGACAAAAACCTAGCATGGGAAAAGGGAAAGGACAAATTAATTTAGATGAAGCCAAAAATAAATGGCCATGTCATAATTGCGGAAGGATAGGGCATTGGAAAACAGTGTAAATTTCCCCCAAGTGCTAATGGTGATAATGCATCATTGAATCCACAGGTGCAGAATGAGGTGGGTTGTCAACCGCAGCGACAGCAGCAGGTTGTTGCCCAACAGAATCAGGCGCCAAAAACGCCTTTTTCACAGAGCGTAAATCCTCAGAAATACAGTAATGAGACAGGATTCTACAACGAAGAACAGGTAACTAAACTGCCGCGCGCTAGTGCTGTATTGCAGTATTGGCTAAATCGCGATGAGAGTGAGTCAGAAGAAAGGTATTGACGGTGCCGAGGGGAGGAAGAGGAGTGCGTACTTGGCGCAAATCTAGAAGTAGACCAGACAGGCCCATTTGTGGATGGAAAGGTAAATGACGAAAACATTACTTTCTTAGTAGATACTGGTGCTACTCGTTCAACTGTTAGGTCAGCTGATGTTAAAAATCTTCCTCTTTCGGACGAAACAATCCAAGTAGTTGGAGTATCCAATAGACAGATAAAAACGTATCTCACTGAACCAGTTAAAGTTAATATAGGGAAATTTTCCGAAATGCACTGTTTTGTCGTGTGCGATTCATGCCCTGTAAATTTGTTAGGGAGTGATTTACTGTGCAAGATGAATTGCACAATCTTTTGTACTCCAGATGGTATAGCATTTGAGACTCCAAATGAGGATGTACTGTATCAAATGACCATGGCTGATATAGAGCCTGAGATTACTGCGGCATTTGCTGTATTTAATCCAGAAGAGTTGCCTCAAGAATTCAAACAGACAGTAAAGACAGAGGTATGGGATTTCACAGGAGCAGATGTGGGATTAATGAAAAATGTAGATCCCGTAAAAATTGCTGTAGAAGGAGTAAGTTACCCAAATATTCCACAGTACAAATTGACACCCGAGATAATTACAGGAGTTATTCCCATAATAGACAGGATGATTAAGCAAGGTATTCTGAGAGAAATAATGAGCAGTCCATCTAATTCACCATTTATGGGCCTGAAAAAGCCTAACGAAACATTTAGAATAGTGCAAGACCTGAGAAAAAGAAATAAAATTGTTGTATCATGTTGTCCCATTGTACCAAATCCATCTGTGATTTTGTATCAGATTCCTCACGATGCGGAATGGTATAAAGTGATTGATTTGTGTCATGCTTTCTTTTCCATTCCATTGCACCCTGACAGCCAACAGATTTTTGCATTCCGGTTTGGCGAACGTATTTTGGCATGGTGCCGAATCCCACAGCGGTATACAGAGAGTCCTTCAATATTCAATCAGATATTGAAAAAGTCCTTAGAAGATTTTAAAATGCCTGAAAGTTCAGTTCTGGTCCAATATATAGACGACTTGCTCGTGGCATCAAGAACTCGAGAAGCTTGTGTAGTGGATACCATTGCATTGCTGAATCATTTGGCAGATGGAGGACTTGAAGTATCCCCATCGAAATTGCAATTCTGTCAGAAAGAAGTACAATATTTAGGCCACAAAATTGAAAAAGGGCTGAGAAAAGTAACTGCAGATAGAATCAAGATAATAAAAGGAATGAGAGCCCCAATGACGCAAAGAGAAGTGAGAATGTTTCTTGGAATGGTTGGATATTGTCGTCAGTGGATAAGTAACTTTTCCCTGATTGCAAAACCTTTGGTATGCTTGACGAGAAGTGATGTAAAAGACCCCATTAAATTAAATAAAGAAGAGTTATTAGCCTTTAAACAATTGAGAGACAGTTTGTGTGAGGCACCAGCACTTGTCATGCCTGACTATGAGAAAGAGTTTGAACTCTACTGCAGCGAAAGAAATGGATGTGCACTTTCTGTATTAATACAGAAACATGGAAAACTGAGGAGACCCATTGCATATTTTTCAGCTATATTAGACCCTGTAGCTGTAGCATTGCCTGGTTGTTTGAAAGCTGTAGCAGCCACCTGTAAGAGTCTGGAACAGAGTGAAGGAATTGTGATGGGATATCCTGTGCGAGTGTTTGTACCTCATGATGTGGCAATCCTTTTAACAAGGAGCCGCACCCAGTTCATGATGCATAGTCGTCTGACTAAATATGAGAAAGTCATCCTAGGTGCAACGAATGTGAGCCTTGTAAGATGTCTGAATGTCAATCCTTCAACGTTATTGCCTGACGCTGAGGATGTGGAAGTCAGAGACTATGTGGATCATGACTGTTTGGAAGTGCTTGGTTTCTGTACCAAACCACATCCTGATATAAAAGATGTACCCTTGACAGAAAGTGACTGTGATGTTCGTGGATGGATCATGCTTGAGAAACGGATGAGGGAATTCTTAGTGCAGCATATGCAGTATGTACAGTAGCAGCTGTATTGGAAGCATCTTGCCTAAAAGGAGTAAAATCAGCCCAGGTTGCTGAACTTTTTGCGTTAACAAGAGCATGCAAGTTGGGAAAGAATGTGAGAGTGACTGCGATAACCGATAGTCAATATGGCTTCGGTGTAGTGCATGACTTTGGGAAAATTTGGTCCCAAAGAGGGTTTTTGACATCGAGTGGAACTCCTATAAGGAATGCTGAAGTGGTTGGAAAATTGCTTGAGGCGATACAGCTGCCTAAGCAGTTAGCTGTTGTGAAATGTGCTGCTCACTCGAAGTCAAACGACTATATTTCAGCTGGCAATCAATTTGCCAACGATATGGCTCAATATTGCGCATGTAATCAGAACTGTGAATCGAGAAAGAGAAATGAATTCATGTCCCTTGTTTACTAACACCGTGAATACATGAGAAGAAGTGAGGCAGTTGCAGGAAGAAGCAGGAGATGAGGAAATTAGACAGTGGGTAAAAGCCGGATGTGCACCACGGGAAACAGATCATGTGTGGGTTTATCGGGATGGAAGACCAGTTATGCCTGATAGCATGGTTTCTGCCATGGCACGGATGTATCATGGACAAGCACATGTAGGAAGAGATGCTGTGGTAAGACATTTCAAACAGACATGGTATAATGCAAAATTTAGACTTGTAGCTGAAAGCCTTTGTCAAAGATGTCTTATGTCAGCAATTCAATCCTGGAAGAAAAACAGTGGTAAGTCTGGGAACGATAGGACGAGAAGGAGGGCCTTTCACCAGAATGCAGCTTGACTTCATTGAAATGCCCCCTGTAACAGGTTGAGGTATGTTTTAGTGATGGTTTGTCTGTTCTCCCGATGGGTGGAATCATATCCAACAAGAAGTAGTGATGGAATTACAGTAGCTAAGCTATTATTGAGAGTTTTTTCCTAGGTTTGGTTTTCCAGTTACGATCGAGTCAGAGGAAAACATTTTCATAATGAAATCATGAAATTAATTTGTGAAGCATTGAATGTACAACAGAAACTACATTGTGCCTATCGTCCAGAGGCTTCTGGTGTTGTGGAACAAGTAAATGGCACCATTAAAAATAGACTGGGAAAAATGTGTTTAGCCACAGGTTTGAAATGGTCTGATGTCTTGCCTCTGGTACTCATGACTATTAGATCTATTCCAGATAGGAATACAGGTTTGAGTCCCCATGAAATTGTCATGGGAAGAGCAATGTGACATGTTTTCATACCAGTCAACAAGCTATTGCGTATATCTGATGACTTGGTGTTGGATTATTGCAAGGGGTTGGCTGATTCCGTTCATTCTGTGTTCCATCAGGTTGGATCGGATGCCACCACTCTTGAAAAGAAGCCAGCTCATGATTTGAGCCCAGGAGACTGGGTGAGAATAAAAGTGCACAGAAGACGAAACTGTTTGGTCCCACGTTGGGGAAAACCACGTCAGGTGATTTTGACCACAACAGCTGTAAAATGTGCAGGAGTAAAGAACTGGATTCATGCTAGTCACACCTTGCAAATTCCAAACCCAGTGGATAACAAGGAAGGAGAATACTTTGAAGAATCAGATACAAGTTCTTAATCAGATACTGAAGAAATAAGAACAAGACAGACTCCTGAAAGTGGGGAGTTGGAACAAAGTCCACTTATTGCACCAGAGAATCTTCCTCTAAGGAGAAAATTACAGATTTCTGACACCAGCTCAGAATCAGACACTGAACCAGTACAAGCACACAAGAGTGGGAATATAAACAGTGAAGAGACTGTCAAAGAAATCCTTGATAAAGAAGTACCGAATGGAAATTCGAGAGACATTCCACCTAAAATAACAAAATTATATGGTAAGGTACCAGATACAGAGGGTGAGGGAAAGATTTTTGCGGAAGACCCCCGACGAGTTGTAGGGGAATCACACATCCAGGTAGAAGAAGGGACAGTTAGTCAGCAGGAAGATTGTGTGGAAGAACCACGAGGAGGGATAGAAGTAGGTAATAAAAAGGAAGTGGTGGAAAGAAAAACTACTGAAGGTAAAGGTCAAGTTGGGACTGAATCAGGACAGTGATGAAGAAATACCAGAAAGTAGAGTCCTGAGAAAAAGAGCATGGAGAACTGAGAAAAATGAAGTAAGTTGAAAAGGCCAGCATGGGATGAAATTTGGCCAAACAAGATAAAGAGATTAAGATACAGATTGACACGAGTAAATTCATCTAGAGCAGAAAAGGTGACTGAGGTGTCTAGCCAAGAAAAAACAAAAGACGTGAAACAAACAGTAGAAGAAAGTAAGAGAACAAGAAAACCTAACCAGAAGTATGTCACCGGAATGGTCATATGTGGCACTGCCTGAAGTAAAAGAAGAGGCAGACAGCCAAGGGGATCCAGAGGTGACTGTACCAGGAGTGGTTGAGGAAGACGAAGAATCGGAAATCCTGAGTTATCTTGACTGACATCGGAGAAGAGACGGATGTTGAGGAAATTCTGCAGCAAGCTACGAAAGAAAAGTGAAAGACGATCAAATGCCAAACTGAAGAGACCAAAAGTGTTCTGAAGGAAGAAACAATAATTTATCAGAAAAGACATAATCTGAAAGGACCAAGTAGGTGTTTAGAACCTTGGGTTAGACAAAACTAGTTGTGAAGTAGAAGAGGCTAAGTCAAAAGACACTGGTCATTTTCCGAAATGGCAAACACAGAAAATAGAAAATCTAAATGTGTGTTCCTTAGAAGATGGTTCAAAATGTGTTGTTGTTGTACAGGATTACTAATGCTTCTGTGGAGTGCGTTGGCTTTGATGGTTTCATTTAAGGTTACATTAGAAACAATAGAAGGTCATAGCGAAAATAAGACTAATGAAGAAAAGATACAAAAGATTTACCCGACTAAAATAGATAGAAATTATTTACATAAAGATAGGTCCTTAACTGATTTTTCTAACAAGGTTTTTTCAAAATTATTATATGAATATGTGAAGACGATGGACGTGAGAGATTGTTACGTCTGCATGCAGTTGCCTGCATCAGTATCTGAGGGAGTGACATATCATCATCTCCCTGTGACATATGGAATAACCTGTAGTGTATTAGCAAGTTTGTTTTATAAAATAGGGAAAGTAGATTATTATTTTTCTGATGTAGATAACATATTTTCACAAATACCTGTAGTTAACAAGCTGAATAAAGTAAAACCTGCTAAAGTGTTAAGTGAATTTTTCTTAGAAACTAAAGAATTAACATTAGAGTCAATATTTAGAAACAATCTAACTTGTAGTTTAAAGAAGGAGGAGAAAACTTTTTTAGACATGGTAGAAGAAAGAAGATTGAAGATGCAAAAGAAGGTACCTGAGGGAAAAGATGAAAAGACAGTCTGCGATGTTGAAAGAGAGAAACATTTGAAAGGAGAAGCTAGTCCAACAATGGCTTTAGATTGGCCTCAGAAAGGGAAGTTGTGTATTAGAAGTAATCAAACTGCATATGATAATTATTTTGTAGGCACAAGTGATTGCCATGATACTTATAGAATCATGGGAGGATGGGGACTTCAAGGAGGAAATGATCCGGTTTTTCCTGGATTATATTTTATCTGCGGGAACAAAGCATATTATCGATTGCCAGATCACTGGTATGGCACATGTTATCTAGGCCTGGTTTTCCCAAAGATATTCCATGTGGGAAGAGGAAAAGATGGTGCGCATGAGATAGGTAGACAACTAACACGTCGAAGGAGAGAATCTTAGTCAGAAATTGTAGGAGACATTTTTGGAGCACTGATACCAGCAGTGGGAATATCTCTGAATGCCCATAAAATTTGAAAATTATCAACAGTAGTGGATAGCTTGTCAACAAACACTGCTGGAGGGTTTTTATTGGTAAACACTGAAATGGTTGCCATGCGAGCCATGGTAATGCATAGTCGACTTGCACTTAATATAATTTTGGCAAAAGAGGGTGGAGTCTGTGGAATGCTGAAGGTTCAACATTGTTGTACTTACATTCCTGATGAAAGTCAAGATTTGAAGACGTATATTAAAAATATAACTGATTTGCATGAGGAGATTGTTCCACTGGAGGCTGAAGGTTTTCTGGAAAAGATTGGAAAAAAGTTTTCTACTATTAAGAACTTTTTAATTAAAATTAGGTAGTACCTTTATTGGTAAAATTCTATTTCCAGTAACATGTGATTATTTTAGTATTAATTTTAAGATTAGGATGTCTATGAAGCAAAAGAAGATAAAAAGAGAAACTGTAAAGAAAAGAGAGAAGGAAAGAAAAGAGTTTGAAGAAGTAGAATTAGAAGAGTTGAAAGAGAACATGTATAGAAAAACAAGGGAAGAGGAGACAGGTGAAACAGTAATGTGAACTAACAAAATGTTAAGAGAACTGAATTCATTTCCATTTACAAAAATTTTCTAAATTTAAAGGTAATGTGGTGATGTTAATAATCACCAAAGGGGGGATTGATGGAGCAGGTAGAACGAAATGTTGTATATCTCCTCTATTTTTGCATGAAAAGACTAACCATATAACTTACTGATTATAGTTTTACTAACAGTGTGGTGTTATCCTAACCCAACCTTTGCATACACAAATTACACGTGGGAAATTGCTATTTGCATGGCAAAATAACTCGAATGCTTAAAATATGTACGCATATTAATAGTAGTACATGTGGTAATAGATATCGCAGGATTTATGTTGCTTATGTGATGTTTGCATTCCTGAGTGGATCCAAAAGGTGAATATTTTCGCTTTAAATGTCGCTATATGCTAGGAAAACACTAATATAAAAAGGGATTAGTGAGGGTATAAAATTAGAATCATTATTTCTTTGTATTAATTATTCCTTTGTGTTTGTTTCGCTTAAATTAGCATTTGGGCCTACCACAAAATGGAGTCGAAAATAGAGTTCAGAAGTGGCCACCGTCTCGTGAGCGCGATACCTACTGCGCAGACTCGGATGGCTCCGTGAACTTCCTTACGAACCCTGTACACCATGGCCTCGGTCAAGGATAGGATCTTGGTGGGCTGCCAAAGGCATGGATAGTAAAAAACGGTTTAAAATGAACAATCGAATCATACAAGTAAAACCAAGACTTTGTAACATAAGGACTATGTCATCTCCGGGAGTGAAACCGCAAAATCCATGAGAAACCATGATGAACAAAAATCAGATGTTTAAGATCAGCCAATCACAGACTTTCTCCGCCTAAAATTGTTCCACATTATCCTGAAATTTATTATAAAAAGAGTAGTAGAATAGGGAGGAGTAGTTGCGGTCGATGCTGTATATGCTGGCGATGACTTATGCTTGCACGATTACTGGTCCTATGGAGATCTTTGGGACTGTAACGTGCTGAGCAAAGAACTTTCGGAATTTGAGCTTTGACCTGCTTTATTTGGACAATTTATTGGCTAATTCGGTTAAGCAGAGCCAATGAATTAGAGAAAATCCAGACAGCAAGAATAGGTAAATATAATGTCCGGCGATTTAATTATTTGATTTGGACAATTCTAAAACTTTGATTAAACAAATGCTAATAATTGCAATGACATTTTAGATAAACATTAATTAACGGAAATTATGAGTTTGGGGTTTTTCGTTAACGAGAATAAAGGATTCTGAGTCTTAAAATGTGTTTTAGCTGGTTCTAAATCACCATCAACCAATCCAACTAATTGGTCTGTCGACCAAGTGGGTGGATTGCCTTGATGTTTGGGATTAGGAATCTATAGGTGACGAACGATAATGTATATTCTGTAAAATAACTTTTCCTTCCCTATAGGTTATAAGGTACCCCCCCACATGTCCAGCGCGATATCATCATCCCTCCTGTGTGCAGACTCGTGAGTCAGACGTGTGTGTGTTGGTGTTATGGGCCCCACCAATGACTGCGTGTGTGAATGAGCTAGTGTGAAGTTGGGTCTGTGACGCAGGGAGGATAGTTATATGATTTCCTTCTTTTTCTCTCTCCGGTCCCTCGCTGGATGATGCTCTTCAGCAATAAATCTCGTCCCTTTGGCAAGACTCCGAATGAGACCTCTACAGGAGGAGCTACATCTTCAGTGGCAACAGGCCGTGGGTTTCTTAGACGACTTCCTCAGAGTCACACCACGCATGAAAAACGCTCTGCATTGATGGTCACAGATGCCCAACTTAGCAGAAGGACTCGCTTTCATACAGGATATTCCAGATTTTGTTCTCACAACGGATGCCGCCATGGAAGGATGGGGAGGTCATCTCCAAGATTTACAGATACAAGGAAAGTGGTCTCCAGAGTACAAAAAACAACATATCAACAGCCTGGAATTGCGAGCAATTTTCCTGTCCCTGCAAGCTTTCCTTCCAAGGATTGTAGGTTCATCAGTACTGGTTCGGACCGACAATACCACCAGCATGTTTTACGTAAAAAAGCAAGGAGGGACAAGATCGGCAACTTTGTCAAGAGAGGCTCAGGATTTGTGGGAATGGGTCACACTCCACAACATAACCCTCAGAGCAGAACATGTCGGGGGTCTACAAAATACCCTGGCGGACACGCTCAGCAGGTCCCAATCCGATTGCCACGAATGGGAGCTAGAGCAGAATCAAGTGCACAGGGTGTTCCGAGCTTGGGGCAAGCCGGCAATCGATTTGTTCGCAACGAAGGACAACAAAAAATGTAGATATTACGCCAGCAGATATCCTCAACAGGGATCAAGGGGGAATGCCCTGTCCATGCGATGGTCAGGGATTTGTGCTTACGCTTTTCCCCCAATACCTCTAATCCCGAGGGTAATACGCAAGATGAAATTGGAGGGCTGCCGTCTCATCCTGATTGCACCCCGGTGGCCACACAAGTACTAGTTTTAAGAGCTTCTGTTATTATCCCAGGACCAGCCGATCCGTCTTATTCCGACACCCACAATGTCGAGGAACAAAGGTCAGGTGATTCACCCAGACCCTCAGTCTCTACATTTACACGCATGGCTCCTGATTTCTTGGAATTCAAGGACCTTAACATCCCTCAGGACTGTCGTGACATATTGACAATCGCGAGCTCACAGCACAATTAAGACATACCGTCTAAAATAGAAGCGTTTTTGCCGTTGGTGCGAGGCTTAAAATGTTCACCTGGTGGAAGCTCCTGCGGAACAGATCCTTCCTTATTTGCTACATCTGGCAAGGTCTGTGCTCACTTTCTCATCAGTCAACGTCCATTTAGCCGCACTTTCCAGATTCAGAAAGGGTGCTCAACTTCCTTCTTTATGTTCATCCTCTTTGATCAAACAATTCATGAAAGGACTTTTCCGAGTGTTTCCTCCGGTATGGCTGCCTCCACCGGAGTGGGAACTTAACACTGTCTCAACGCAACTAATGAAACACCCATTCGAGCCGATCCACAAGGCCGAACTCAAATTCCTCACCTGAAAGGTTGCCTTACTTCTGGCTCTGACATCCGCTAGAAGAGTGAGTGAAATTCAGGCCTTCACTATAAAGGAACCATTTCTACATTTCACTCAGGACTACGTGACCCTCCGGACTAATCCTACATTCATACCTAAAGTACCGTCACAGTTTCACCTCAAGGAGCCGGTAAAATTAAGTACTTTCTTTCCAAATCAGTCTACACCAGCGGAAAGAGCCTTACATTCTCTTGATATAAAATGTTAAAAATTCTACCTTCATAAAACGAAGAACATTAGAAAATCCGACCAGTTGTTCGTGGCTTACGGCCAAACTACTCTGGGAACGGCAGTCACAAAGGCCTCAATTGCCAGATGGATAGCATCTACAATCCATTTCTGCCATGACAAGGCTAACAGGCCATTGCTAAGGAAAGCCAAGGCCCACTCCACAAGAACGGGGGCAGCGTCTACAGCGTTGTTTGCTGGGGTGACTCTAGAAAATATCTGTCGTGCTGCGACATGGAAGAATGTCCACACGTTCACAAGACATTACTGCCTTCAATCTACACATCAGGACGATGCAGCAGTTGGACAAGCTGTCCTACGTCATCTTTTTCTTTGAGGTCAGTTTCAAGTACCTTTTCTGTCTTTTTATTATCTATGGCTTGCATTTTCTGCAATGATGGCATGTCTGACATAGAATATTATTATGGTGCATGTTTCATTTCCCTGTGTATGTTACATGTTTTTTTAATTCTAAAGTTTGGTTTATTATACCTTTTTGTTAACAAGTTGTGGATGCAATTGGGAGTTTATCAGCACTAGTCTCCCACCATCCGCAAACGACTGTATACTTGGTATACTGCTTGCTTCTCTGATTCAGGCATGTGAATCTATGAAAGATACCCCAATACTGGATAAGAAAACAAGTTACTCAACTGTAACTACAGTTATCCAGTATTGGTATCTTTCATAGATTCACATGCACCCACCCTCCTCCCCGTAGAGTCAGTTCTCTATGTTTCGGAAAACTTACTTCCCACTTGTGCTAAGGAAAATCTGAGGAGAACTGGCTCTGAGTGTGTTCTAGAGGGTGCTGATTGATTGGTACCAATTTTTGGGTTCTTTTGGCATAATGAGGTAGATAGGCTGCTAAGATCTAGGCCTCAGGCCTTTTCTTTGGGGCCTACTACTACTATTATGGTTTGGCACTACTTTTGTATTTACCGTGGGACTCCCGCCTCGGTGACGGGGAATGATTCAGGCATGTGAATCTATGAAAGATACCAATACTGGATAACTGTAGTTACAGGTAAGTAACTTGTTTTCTCCACTACAGTGGGACTAGCTCAAATGCAGGTTTTGGGTTCACAAACACTACACCACCCTATTATACTCTGCAACACATCGCTCCACTCTACAACACTCTTCTCTACACTATGACATTCTACACTTGTCCACTATACAACACTCTACTGCTACACTCTATTCCACTCTACGACACTCTACGCCACTATACAAAACTATACTCCTCTACAACACTATACAACTCTAGCTAGGCCACTCCACACCACTTTACTTCACTGTACTCAATGAGACACTACTGCACTCTACTTCATTGTACTTCACTACTCCGCTCTACACCACTATATGCCACTCCACTTGACGACACTATGCCACTGTACTCTACCATAATGTACGACACTCTACTCCACTGTTGCCTCTCCACTCTACAGCACTCTTCCCCCAATGTATTCCACTCCACTCCACACTACAACACTATAAAACACTCCACTCTACAGCACCACGCGTTGTCACTCCACTCCACTCTGACAGTCCACGTTATGACACTCTCCTGCACTCTACTCAACAGTACTCTACACCACTCAACTCTTTGCCACTTCACTTTATGCCCCTACACTGTATGCCATGCCACTCTATAACACGCCACACCACTCTACTCTACTATATTACATACCACTCTACTCTATGCAGCTCCGCTCTACTCTGACACACCAATGCACTCTACTCCACTTCTCTCTACTCTACAACACACCCCTCCACTCAATCTACTCCACTCTGTCACTCCACTGTATGCCACCTCACTGTACACTATTCCACTCTACGCCACTCCACTCTAGTCCACACTACCAGACTGTACGACACTTCATTCTACAGCACTCTACAACAGTCCACTGTAGGACACTCTCCTCCGGTCTACTCTACGCCACTACACTGTACGATACGCAACTCTCTAAGGCATGATACTCTACGCCACTCCACTGTTCAGCACTCCACTGTACGCTATTCCACTCCGCCACTGTATGCCACTCCACTCTACAGTGCCCCACTCCATTGTACGACAGTCCATTGTATAACACTCTCCTCCATACTACTACACACCAAAGTGGCACCAAAGATGAAGGAGGTGAAAATCTCCCTGCAGTCTAGTCCAAGTCCAAGCATGGAGCCTAAGGAAGCAGCTATGATTAGTGCAGCAGGTACAGTGGCACTGGGCAGGGCGAAGAGCCAACAAAAGCCTGATCTTGACATTAGGAATTAGGGCGCTGCTACTGTATTGTATTATACAGTGATTCGTGTGGGGTGCCGAAGCACATCTTTGAACAGGTAGCGTGCTAACCCATGATTGAGGGGGGGGGGGGCTGGCAGAGGATGTATTTATTATCATTCTATGAGAGAAGTGTTTTGTTGTCATGGATGAGTGATCAGAGAGGTGCTCTTTTCTTTGGGCATAGTGCGTATGAACCGGGCAGGATCCGGGCAGGATCCGTGAGAGATCGGCACACAAATTATAATATAGTTAGAGCTAAAATAAATGGGCAGCGCTCGCCTAGTCAGATGGACAGCAGGGTGAGGTGTGCAAAAACATAATAGGGATAACCAGAGAAGGCCTAGTAATCCTTTTGGCAACGTCTGCAAGGCAGACATCCTGTCAAGTGTGTAAAATGATAGCGTGTACACAATTTACTTAGTTTGTTTCTGTTTAATTATGCAAAAGTTCAGGGAAATTATGCGAAATATATATAAAATTACAAAAATGCAAAATACATTATTTAGTGCTATATTAGAGCACAAAATGAGTTTTGCAATTTTGCAGTAAAAACATAGCACGAAAAAACAAAGTGGCATAAGGAAAAGGCTCTCATGTTCTGGACATTTGTATTAGTCTCATGCATTTGCGATAAACTTTTGTCACAAATGCCACATAGTTATGTGAGGTGGCACTGGAAAGTGTAGCATAAAATTCTAGAAATTACATGACTCAAGCAGCTCCATTTAAATTTCAACCGGGTCTTAATATTATGCCAAATGGTAATGATGGGAGTTGGTGCTATGAGAAGTAGCCTTCCACCTTTTTTTTTTTTTTTTTTAAGGCAGAGATACTACCTACTAATGTACAATTATATGTCATTGACGATAGAGAAGAACACCATGAGATGTGAAAAAAACAGTGTTATGGGTTTTTGGTTGTGAGATTTAGGGTGGGTATGTGTTATTGGGTGGCAAGGGAATTTCTGGGGATTAGGATGGGTATGGGTTTTTGGTGGTAAGGTATTTTTTAGTGTTTAGATTAGTGTAAGTATAGGTTTTTAGGTGGTAATGGCTTTTTTAGGGTTTAGGGAGGGTATGGCTTTTTGGGCGGCCCAGGAATTTGTAGGGTTTAGGTTGGGTATGGCTTTTTGTGTGGTAAGGGATTTTTTATGTTGTAGGGTGGGTGTGGGTTTTTAGGTTATGTGGAATTTCTTAAGGTTTACAGTGGGTATGGGTTTTTGGGTGGCAAGGGAATTTTGAGGGTTTAGGTTGGGTATGGGTTTCTGGGTGGCAAGAGAATTGTTATGGTTCAGGGTGGGTATGGATTTTTTGGGTGGTAAGGTATTGTTTAGAATTTAGGGTGGATGGGTTTTTAGGAGGCAACTGCATTTTTTAGATTCAGGGTGGTTATGGGTAGTTGGGCGGAAAGGGATTTTTAGGGTTGGTATGGGTTTTTTGGGTGGCAAGGGTATTTTTATCGTTTGGAATGGGTGTGGGATTTTTGGTGGGAAGGAATTTCGTAGGGTTTACAGTGTGTATGGTTTATTGGGTGGCAAGAGAATTTTTAAGGTTTAGGGTGGGTATGGGTTTTTGGGCGGCAAGGGAAATTTTATGGTTTACGGTGCATATGGGTTTTTTTGGTGATGAGGAATTTTTAGGGTTCAGGGTGGGTATGGATTTTTGGGTGGTAAGGTATTGTTTAGGGTTTAGGATGGGTATGGGTGTTTAGGTGGCAACTGCATTTTTTAGTTTGAGGGTGGTTATGGGTATTTGGGCGGAAAGGAATTTTTAGGGTTTAGGGTGGGTATGTGTTTTTTGGCTGGCAAGGATATTTTTATCGTTTGGGATGGGTGTGGGATTTTTGGTAGGAAGGTGTTTTGTAGGGTTTACATTGTATGGGTTATTGGATGGCAAGAGAATTTTTAAGGTTTAGGGTGGGTGTGGGTTTTTAGGGGGTAAGGGAATTTTTAGGGTAGGTATGGGTTTTTGGGTGGCAAGAGAATTTTTAAGGTTTAGAGTGGGTGTGGGTTTTTGGGGCAAGGGAGATTTTGTGGTTTAGGTTGGGTATGGGTTTCTCAATGATGAATTTTTTTTAGGGTTTGGGGTGGTTATGGGTTTTTGGGTTGTGAGGTTTGTCTTAGGGTTTAGGGTGGTTATGGGTTTTTGGGTGGCAATGGAATTTCTAGGGTTTGGGGTGGCCTATTGATTTTTGGTGGCAAGGTATTTATTAGGGTTTAGGGAGAGTATAGTTTTTTAGATGATTAGGGCTTTTTTAGGGTTAAAGGTAGGTATGGGTTTTTGGGCGACATGCACACTTTTACGGTTTAGGGTGGGTATGGGTTTGTGTGGTAGGGGATTTTTTATGTTTTAGGGTGGGTATGGGGTTTTAGGTTATATGGGATTTCTTAGCGTTTAACGTGGGTATGGGTTTTTGGGTGGCAAGAGAATTTTTAGGGTTCCGGGTGGGTATGGATTTTTGGGTTCTAAGGTATTATTTAGGGTTTAGGGTGGGTATGGGTTTTTAGGTGGCAACTGCATTTTTTTAGATTTAGGGTGGTTATGGGTATTTGGGTGGAAAGGGATTTTTAGGGTTTAGGGTGGGTATAGGTGTTTGGGTAGTAAGAGATTTTTTTAGGGTTTTTGGAGGGCATGATTTTTGGGTGGCAAGTGAATTTTAAGGGTTTAGGGTGGGTGTATGTTTTTAGTGGTTAGGGATTTTTTATGGGTTTAGGGTGGGTATGGGTTTTATGGGTGGCAATGGAATTTCTAAGGTTTTGGGTGGCTGTGGGTATTGGTGGGGCAAGGGACATTTTATGGCTTAGGGTCGGTATAGGTTTTCGGGTGATAAGGATTTTTGAGGGTTTAGAGTGGGTTTGAGTTTTGGGTGGCAAGGGAAATGTTATAGTTTGGGTTTTTGGGTGATGAGAAATTTTTAGGGTTTAGCATTTGTATGGGTTTTTGAGTGGCAAGAATGTTTTTAGGGTTTAGGGTGGGTATGGGTTTTTGGGTGGCAGGGGACCTCTTGGGGATTTGGGTGGGTAAGGATTTTGGATGGCAACTGTTTTTTTTTAGGGTGGGTATGGATATTTGGATGGTAATTAATCTTTTAGGGTTTAGTGTTTGTATGTGTTTAGGGTGGCAGGGAATTTATTAAGGTTTATGGGAGTATGGGTTTTTGCGTGGCAAGGGATTTTTTAGGGTCAAGGTTGGTATAGGTTTTTGGATGGGCTAGGCTTGACACTAATACACACTCATCTTCAGGTGGCTGTCCACAAATGATCAGAAAATGCTGTCATTCACAAGAGAGCCAATGACTATTGGCGACTTAACCTTTACCCCATGCACTTCACTTTCATGAATGGAAGCAGAGTGTAAATGACTCTCAGACAGACCAATGCAATGACAGAAGAGTGCTGACCCAAAGGCCCTTAATGTATTTATATGGATGTAAATGTATGAATAGACTAGATCTATGGCATTGGACATAATATTTCCATATCAAACCCAGTCCTAAAGTTTTGAGCGTAAGCTTTTCCACAAGGTAGCTATCGGAAACAGCCATAAAGTTAGGAAGGGGTCAAAATTACAGTTGGCTTATCAAAATACCTACATCCTAACAAGGATTCTGGCAGAGCATACCTTCTATATCCATGGTTTGTCACACTGGGTGGCCAACATAAAAAAATATTACCCACTATGGTTATCTGTGAGATTCCATCTAAATGCAAATGATTGACTTGGGGATGGCGACAGTGTAGAACTGGGAATAATCCCCTCAGTGGATGGTTGTACGGTGTGCCCGACCACGGATTTGGGATTAAAATGTGTTGATCGCGGTTTAATGGTAAATCGTGCCACACCCACCAGTGATAGTCCAAAATATTTTGCCCAGGGAAGGGGATAATATGAGAAACGGGCCTGTTTTAAGCCTCACACTAATGGGGGAGCCCGCAGGCCGAAAAGGTGGTTTTGGGAGCCCCATAGTGGAACATGAGGACGGTGACTCACCAGTGAGTGACAGATTGCTAACAGGGAATCGGGACCCCAAAGAAATAAGTTCCGCAGTGTCTGAGAACAAGATGGCGATCTTATCCTGGAATATTGCCGGACTAAGATCCAAAAGAGGGGATACCATCTGGGAGGCTTTTCTTGTTGCCCATCATGTTATAGCCTTACAGGAAACGTGGGAAGCTAAAGAAGGTTATTACCTGGATGGTTATCAATCATTTATTATATCTGCAACTCCTTCCACAATGGGGAGATCCAGGGGTGGCCTTCTGTTGTTGTTTAGTCTGAAACTTCTATACAAAGCTGTATTAGTAGTGACAAGCTCCCCAAACATTTTAGCAGTAAGATTGGAGGGTGATAATTTGCCTACTATTTTGGTGGTAAATTTTTATAATTCCTTTACTAGGAATGACGAATTAGAACATCTATTAGCATTATCAGGGTTTTTGGATGATTATGATGAACACAATAATACCTTTTATTTGTTAGTGCTTGGGGATTTTAATATTCATGTTTGTCACATGCAATGTTTACCGAATTTGGATCTTGAGGAAGACCCACTCGGGAATATTCATTTCGAGCACACTAGGAGTGGGGTCTATCTGGAGAGATTTTTATCGATATATTACTTGTTTGCCCCAGCACAAGGGGAAACTCAGTGCCCTGTCCCAACTTTTAATGGCCAAGGCAATGAGTCTACGATTGACTACATTTTAGTGTCATGTCTACTGAGGGACTCTCTAGGTCCTCTTAGTGTTGATCAGAGAGGCTTTAGTGACCATAATCCACTCACGTTGACCATCAATATCAGGGCACTTAATACTGAATTTGTACCATCCACCATTTAAAATTCTAATATAGTCTCTAAATGTCAAGGACGCAGGCTAAGGTGGGAGGTCATCACTCCTAGCGACTTTTTAGAAAACCTGTACATGAGTAATGCCGAGGATCTGGCAAAATGCTTAGGAGGAAATCCAGATCCAAGGGAAATCCTGGATGCTTTTAATCGCATCACAGCACAGGTAACAGTTAACTTGACTAGGAAAAGTAAAATAAGGCCCAAGAAATTGAAAAATTGGTTCAACCAAGCTTGTAGTGACACCCATATGGCCCTTTTAGAAGTGCTTAAAGAATCTGGCAAGGACGCACAGAAGGTTGCGGAGGCAAGAAGGTCTTATAAAAAGGCTATTAAAAGTAGGAAAATGGAGTTAATAGATATGGCCTGGGAAGAACTATCCAAAGTGAGTATTCTGAAAAGTAGTACTCAATTTTGGAGAGTGATCAATAGTCCCTTGTTTAATGAGACAGTAAACACTAATCAAGATTGCCTCATCCCACCAGATAAGTGGGTGGAGCATTACGGTGGCCTCTATGCCGAATTGAATAATTCATCTCTTGTGATTCAAAATAAACCTACTCCGGTAGGAAAGATTAACTTCACAGAAGAGGAAGTGCTGGAGGCCATTGAGTCCACGGCACACGGGAAAGCACCCGGCCCGGATGGGGTGCCGGCAGATCTTTATAGGGCCGATCCGCATTTGTGGACAAAGGTTTTAACTGTTGTGTTTAATGCAGTCACCATAGTGGGCCCCCCAGTGTCCTGGGGCAAAGCAGTTATTGTTCCTATATTTAAAAAGGGTTCAAGAGAGGATCCGGCGTGTTATCGGCCGATCTCTCTCCTGGACTCAGCAGCAAAAATCATGGGGAAGGTGGTCCTGGAGCGGCTGATAAACTGGTTGGAAGAGAATGCAGTCATTTCAGACTTGCAGTACGGGTTCAGAAAAGGAAGAGGTACTGTTGGGCAATGCCTCAACTTACACCTCCTCATAGGGAAGTACACGGTCGCAAAGCAGGGGGATTTACATCTAGCCTTCATGGATCTGTCCACTGCTTTCGACCTTGTAAACTGCCAGAAACTTTGGACTGCCCTGTCTGATATAGGTCTAGATCCCATACTGATATCCTTCCTAGCCGATATTCATAAAGATACTAGTGCTGCTGTGCGTTATAATGAGAACGGGAGCTTGACGGACGCCTGGCCAGTAAAGCGAGGGGTAAGGCAAGGATGTATCCTTGCTCCTCCGCTGTTTACACTTTATATAAACAAGTTGGGTGAAGCCTTAATTGCATCATGTAAGGACATCCCGAAAGTGGTCCATAAAAAGATTCCTGCGCTATTATACGCAGATGATGCTGTGTTGATAGCCAGGACGGTAAGAGGTTTACAATCACTTCTGGTTTGTTTTATTAGTTTTATGGACTCTTTGGATTTGAAAATTAATTTTAAAAAATCACACGCCATGACGTTAGGCAGCAGACGGGCGAAAAGGGCATCATTTGTCTGTAAAGGGCAGGAGCGAAGTAAAATACCTGCCTTCCCATACTTGGGTATTGTCTTTGACGATAGAAGATCGTGGGCAATGCAACGCTCGTTGAAAAAAAACACATTAGTGAGGGCCACAGGGGCCCTGTTGGGCTTTGCTAAACGTTTAGGTTGTAAGCCATTACCGGCCATCATGAAAATCTATAACGCCAAATGTTTGCCCATTGTGTTGTATGGGAGTGAGGTGTGGGGCTATACTAAATCTAGCGAGATCCAAATGGCAGAAAATGTCTTTTTTAGAAAAGTCTTATCGCTCCCTCAATCTGCAGCATCCTTTAACATACATGAAGACTTGGGCGCTGGTTATATTTCTGACCAGATTGCTGTGGCTCCGATATTAGGATGGCTTAGAATCTGGTCACAGCAAGCTCCGAATTTAAATCAACTAATTATTCAGGACTGTCTGTCCTTGGACAAGGCCATGGCTATACCATGGATCCATTAAATTAAAACTCAAATGGAGTCTCAATGGGTAGCCTTGACTTGTTTACAAACCCTAGGGCCTTAAGTAAATTCGCGATTAAGGCAGTAAAATCTCAGTACTTAAACAGGTTGATGGTCCTAAGGGAAGAGGAGGAACTGGCAAAACCATTGGTTAGAAATTTTGTGATGTTAAGCACAGGGAGAGAGATTCAGCCGTACTTAACATACATAAATAAGCCATTCCATTTGTTTGTTCTGCAAAGGTTCAAACATGGCATGCTCCCATGGTTGTTATCTTTCCCCCGGGGGTCTGCCAAAAATGCCTTGTCCGTGTGACAACAAATCAGAGCAAAATGCCCTGCATATGATCTTTTTCTGCGAGTTTTATGTACTGCAGCGAAAGAAATATATCCTGCCACTGCTAAGATGTTGTAATTTTGAACAGGTCAGACCAGCTCTGGTTTATTTACAAATGCTTGGGTCTTCTGCAATATGTTTTGGGGTGGCGAGTTACATTACAGGGGCTGTGAGATGTCCTAAGAAAATGCTGCTACCCTAGTCGCCCCCTTCTGCCTTTTTATGTCCGCAGTGTAACAAAGTTTTATTTTAACGATAATTTGATGCAATGATTTCTGGAAATTTTTATAAAAAATAATTAATTTTCCATTGGGTGACAAACTTTTTATTGTGTTTTTGTACTCATCAATTGTATAGCACTTTTTATATTGTAATATACCTAGTTGTGTTAATTATGACACAGTAATGTGACTAATTGTGAAAGGAATTTTATTGCGTATGCTTTGATGGTTTTAAAATTTTTAACCGAATAAAGCTAACTTTTGACTTTGACTTTGACTCTCAGACAGACCAATGCAATGACAGAAGAGTGCTGACCCAAAGGCCCTCTATGTATTTATATGGATGTAAATGTATGAATAGACTAGATCTATGGCATTTACATTATATTTCCACATCAAACCCAGTCCTAAAGTTTTGAGCGTAAGCTTTTCCACAAGGTAGCTATCGGAAACAGCCATAAAGTTAGGAAGGGGTCAAAATTACAGTTGGCTTATCAAAATACCTACAGCCTAACAAGGATTCTGGCAGAACATACCTTCTATATCCATGGTTTGTCACACTGGGTGGCCAACATCAAAAACAATTGCCCACTATGGTAATCTGTGAGATTCCATCTAACAAAATGCCTAGCTGAAGGTTTTAATATAGAGTAATTAAGATCCACACTTAAATGCCTATTGGTGTTTCCATATGCTTTTTACAAAAATATGTCCGGTCCAGTGGCTTTGTCATAACATTCAAAAACAAATAGATCAGGAACATAGACATGATCATTATCACTGGCGTGACACCATACCCAACCCAGTACTACTGTAATGAGCATATATTTTGCCTGAAGCTAAAAAGTGCAATTAAAACAGTGTTTGTAGCAGAAGCACACACATTGATCCCTGTCAAGTCCTGTATGAAGTGAAAGATACATGTGAGTGTATCCTAAATCTCTCTCTCGCTCACTAGGACTGTGAAAGCTCTATTCTGTTGATCACATCAGGTCTGGCAATGGGTGCACTGCCAAGCCAGTCCTACATTTCGATCTAGGTTAGTGTAGCCTTTGCCTCTTAAACACAGAACCGCACTCTGAAATTTAAAACATCTTCTTTTAGCATAAAATGGAGCAGGGTGTCGTTAGCATACACTGGATAGCCCTCCTGGTCTAAGTCTATAATGTTGGTAAAAAGTGCCATGCGGTTAAAGAAAAGTGCTGAAGACAAAGGTAAGGCACAGGTTACTCTCCATGTGATGTTGGAAGCATCTGAGAGCAAAGGAGGGAGTTTAATTAAATGAGTATCATTGGGAAGAACTGATGCAAAGCAGAACAGTACAGTTCAACACCACCAGCTCTTTCCAACATTGTTTTAAGAAGCACCTGATGGTCAACAGTAAAAAATGCAGCCAAGAGATCCATTTAGCATCTGAGCACAGGGATGCTTCGAACATGACTAATCTTCCCTCATGTTTATAAGAAGTGTCATATGCCCCTTCCACAGCCTCGATAATATTTCATTCACAGTCTCACAATTTCAGAATTTAAACATGTCCGATGGTAATTATTTATTACAAATTATTGCTGGTACTCATGTATCTTAAACAACTAACAACCGTTGACAAAGCAAATAGTACTGGCAGGTTTTAGGTGTGTCAGTTGTGTTTTATATACAAGGATACAGTAACATCTCCAAAAGAAACCCAAATGCTGGTCGAGTGACACACTATGGGAAACAGAAATGTATTTTACATTTCCCTTTTTAGAGAGCCCCCATGTTTTTCATCCCTTCTTCAAAATGGCACCTAAGCAACAACATAAACTGTCACTAGCAAGTGAGACTACTGGAACAGCCTATACTCTGTGATCACCAAGCAACCCACTAGAAGACAACAAACCATTCAGAACTCCGTAGTCTTACTCATCCACAACATCCCACATAGTGCTCACATCACACCACACCTCAGGGAGCTCCACTGACTCCTGATGCACTCATTTCAAACACCTCACACGCTCAGTGAAGGCACTAGCCAACATAGACACCATGTATCTGAATAGTTGCATCTCCTTCCAACAAGCAGACCAGACACCACTGTTCCGCAGGACTCAATCTGCATACATTCCACGCATATGCAGAACTAGGATGATGGGCGTTCTATTACATCACTCTTAAAGTGTGGAACGACCTCCCACTCCACATCGAAACCTCCTTCGTTCTTCTCTTCTTGAATTCTACAAGAAGCTGAAGACCTGACTCTTTAATCAAACAAACTAGAGGTGGGTCAGGACACTGAAATTTTGATTCAGGCTTGAGCCTGAATCCTGGATCTGGCTCAGCTTGAGGTTCTGTTAGAACCTTGATCCAAAAACAAGCCTATCTTTCATGTGGCTTTTGCCTGCCTTCCTCCCTCTTCTCAGGATATGGTGTTATGGCCAGAGCTGTAGACTGTGCAACTGGGTAACCAGATTTAAGCCTTGGCACCGGACCAACAGTAATCCATGTTAGCGATACAGTCCCTGTTTACATTTCACGTTTTATTTCATGCTGCATACCCCAAGTGAAATCTAGTTTTGCCAGATGTTATTTTTCTGTAGATTTTTCATGCAACATAGAATTCTTGTCTAGTGCATACTGTGAACTGAGTCGCCCATAGGTGCCTGGGTGAATTTGGGTTGGGGATGGCAGTTCATAATGGGGCAAAGTTGGGGGCTTCGTAGTTGAAGATGAAGGCAGTGAGTTTCTTACATCGCATGGCATTGGTTCATAAATGTGTGCATATTACATCCTGATCCAATGCTTGGCCTCTGTGCAGCACACAGAGCGAATGGAACAAGTGTTGCTTTGTTGGGTTGGTTTGCAGTTGCTGTTTCTGTCTGTGGGCAGTGGAAAGGATGGACTTTTGCCTTGCTCTGGTATCCTATTTAAGAAGATTCTCCAAGGGCTTGAAGTAGAGCTTGCCTCCTGCTCTGAAGTTTCAGGGACACAAAGATCTTACCTGCCACTTGCTAAACACCACCTGACTTTCTCTGCTGGACTCCTGGTTGCCAAAGGGTGCCAATTCCAGTTCCTGGGTCAGCGATGCTGCCAGTGATGCCGCAACATACACCAAGGCCATGGGCACGGTTCGTGAAGTGTACGACGCACTGCCCTGACTGCACCGCAGCTCTGACACCCGCCAACCCCTGAAAGTTTATCGTTCTTCTCGATGCCTGCTCTCACATTGACGCCGGTCTTCACCAGCGCCTGCATCTCGTCATCACGGAGCCAATAATTGATGTGGGTGACTTCCCAAACTCATCAACACTGACTGCTTAACGGAATTGATGCCTCACTGTCACCTCACCTCACCTCCCCTGCCAGCCCCAACTCTATGCCTTGTGGACTCAACGCCTCGCCTCCCCTGTGGCAGTAAGGAGCCGACCCTCGCCTTGGCCCATCAACGCTTCACCTTTGTGATGCTGTGCACAGTCCGTTGACTTCGATTTCCAAGGTACTGTTACTTAGGGATCAATATGACTTCGTGGCCTGCCTTTAGACCTTAGTCAGCGGCGTACTTGGGATTTCTGCCTGTCACGATGTCGTAATAACCCCAGTTGGAACTATAGGTTGTTACAAGCATTATTTTTGCAATAATCATTCTAAAAGTGATATCTTGATATATGTGTGCTGGATTTTTGTCGTTGTTTGGTTTAGATAAAGGTATTTTATTTTTCTAAACTGGTGTGGTGTCCATTTGTATTGTTTTCACTGTTACAATGTGTCAAGTACAAATCCTTTACACATTGCCTCTGGGATAAGCCTGTCTGCTCATGCCAAACTTCCAAGGGGGTGAGCAAAGGTTATTTTAGAAGTGTAAGCCCCCTTACCCTGACTAGAAGGAAAGGTCCTTGCTTGGACAGGGTACAAACCTGTCACGTTATCCTTTGGTCTCCCCATCCTTAAGTATGACATAAAATAGCATAATTTACTTTTTATATCTGCATATTTAGATTATGGCATAATATTTTTTCATGTAATTGTAAATTGTATTTATATAACGCTTACTACCCTTGAGGAGGCGTTGATGCGTTTTGAGGCAAGTAGCACACTACCCAGGGGTCCGTGTTTAGAGTTAAATAGATAGCAGATTATGAATTGTGAGGCAGTAAAACAGTTTTGTTCCGGTCTCTTTTCCTATACTCAGTTTCACTGTAATTATGTGATTGTGCGGCTTTTGCATAATTCGCACAATTATAGACTAGCTGTATTCTCCATATAATCCTTCATCTGCTCCATAACCTGTGGCGTTCAACAAAAAAATATTCTACCTCAAATGGTTCAAAAGTTGCTAGAAATGCAGCGACATGTGCTGCCTCTCAGTAAAAGGCCCTTTGCAAAGTCTGACAGATTCTTTCTTTTGCATCTTCGCTCAATATAGGTGTTCAACTGTTACTAATGAAATGCAGCCAATGCCCAGACCTATGTTAACAAGTGTAAAAATGAAAAAATAATGAAGTAATACTATCACGAAATATCATGCGTTAGCCACCTAACTTGCCTTTTCTTGCCCCATAATTTACTCCACCCTGCTGCATAATTTGGCTCTGACTATGCTAATAAACTTAGATTTTACCTTTGCACTGTTCTATATTTACTTTAACTAACATGGCATGGCATTACACACAATATAACAGTGAACTGTAAAACTAACTCACAAAAGTTGCAGGAGGAATAGAAAAGTTAGCCAAATGAATTTAAAAAAATAGCAGCAAACTACATTTGTTGAAATGCCTCAGTGCTCTTATGGAAATGAATGCACAAAAGGAAGCCCCACACCTCTACAGAGACAGTACGACAGATACCATTCCATTTGATCAGAATACTGTAGGCTCACACGGTGTGTATCTCATAAGAGCGCCTGTTCTGAATGTAAAATTTCGATGTTATAAGACAAAAAAAAAATTACTTAAGTGATTTGTGCGTAACCTGCCCTTTACCAGGATACTGGTTGTTTTTTTTTGGGTTTTTTTAAATTATAAAATATTACATCAAAGAGTGAGAAGTGCCCACCAAGACCTAGAGCAGGTCTCACCTTCAGCACCTCCCCCACGGAGCTGTTAATGTGTTCCATTCAGTGCTAGGGCTTCGACCGCCACGCTTTACACGCAGCCTCATGGGGTGCTTTTTAGCCCCCCAAGTCTTCCACACCGAGTGTATGGGAAGTGTCTGGGGTGGGCGCAACTCGGAGCCGCTAACTGTCTGTTCTTACGGGGGCAATTGCTCTTCCTCTCGATTCCTGTTCGCTTTCATACAGGTGCACATTTTTTGTTAAATGGTGGGAGAATGTGCGTTTGGTCTTTACTGGGGTTAAATGTATGCAAGGGGAAATAAAAAATAACTTTCATATTGGGGAAAAAGCAGCATTTGATTATAAAAGTGTGTTTGTACATAGTGCTTTTATTCAATCACTTTAACTAAAACAGTATCTATCAGTCGATGTTATAATTAATGTACAGATAAAATTGGCTGCACCTTCAAAATCCTACATCGTTTAAGGGTTGCAATTGTTCAACTAGTGGTATATTGTGGCTGTGCAGAGACAGCCTGGGTTTGCACACCTCATTCCTTTCGTGTTGCTTCTCTGTAGAAAGGTGCGTTATTAGAAGCAGGACCCATCCCCCAGTCTGGATTAAGAGTGTACGGGTCTTTTGCGATGCTAATGTCCCCTTTGTTGTGTGTAGAGGTGCATTTGCCTCACTGGTCGGGCATCCTGAAGTCCTGCCTCAAGTTTCCTCTCAAAGCAGGAAGGATTCAGAGAAACAGCAGAACATTCGATACTTTTTTCAAAAGGCCTCTCAGAAAGTAGAATGAAGCTAGCCACACACATCTCTCTTTTAAGGTTTGATGAGTTTAAGCAGTTAATCTCCGCGTGCCTAAAACTTGTGTAATGTAACTGGTGCTTATGTAAAGCGCACCAAAACCATTTGGGTCGGGTTCGCCTATATAATCTGCAAAAAAAAAAAAAGCCATAATGCTGCCTAATCAGAAACATCAATAATAAATATTGCACTGTATGGATTGTCAGGCCACTTTCCTAATGGAAAGAGCTATTCCAATATCTACAATAATGTAGACACAATTGGGATGTGCAGAATAAACAGGTGTACGCAGGGCTTTAAGTGGGCCGGGTCTCACCGGTGCTGAGCACCGGCAGTTTTTTTAAAAGGAGGCCTCGAAACAGGTCTCTATCGGGCTCTGTTTTGTGCCCTGGCATAGGCGGTCCGTTTTTTTCCGTATTGCATTGACAGCAGGCAAATGTATGTGCGCTTGTTTACACTACTCACTTCTCACAAGTGGTGAAGTTACGGCATGACGTCATGCCAGGTGAGCATTATGGGGGAAAGGAAATCCTTTAAAAATAGTAATTTTCTATCTGGATTTCCCTGCTCTTTTTTAAACTCAGGAGCAGCAACATTGTCATGGTGTCACCAGGGCTTTAAGTGGAAGCTTTTTCAATATTATATACAAGCCATAGTTGCTGCTTATTTATCTTATGCAACTAACAACCACTGACAAAGACAATAGTCCTGACTTGTTGAAAGTATGATGTTACTTGTTGTATCATATATCTGGATGCAATGACAGAAACAGCACAATACAAGTTGAGTGGGTCACTATGCTAAACACATATATTTAGCTTAAGTGTTTTAAGCCACGCCCTTAATTACATTGGCCACGCCCTTTTGAGAGACCCCGCAGTTTTTTCATACCACTTAAAGCCCTGGGCGTACGTTTTGTTAAAGTGTGGATATATATATATTTTTTTGCTGTTGAGTTTAACATAGGTCTTACAGAAGGTGTTTTGGTGCACTGAGCAAAGCACCTGTTTCTGTGGTCCTGTACTGAGTAAACAAAACTAATTTACGCCAGATTCCTCTGTTACTGCTTTATGTTTAGATAGTATAGCCCAGAAACAGTAGTCAAAGTTTGCCTATATTTGTTTCTGAGCGGTGCTGTCTGAAACTAAAGCACCTATCCAGAAAAATATAATTAAAAGGCCCAGCACCTAAGTCAGGGACATATTTATCATCATACTATGCAGCACAGCAAGTGACTTTGCTGTGCTTTGTGATAAGAAAAGGGCAGCAATGAGCTGTATTTAACATTGAACGGCACACTTCTTTTCCCTGTGCTGGTGCACAATGTGCTGCCTAGCGCCAATGCAGGCACTCTTTCACCATGGTGCAAGGGTTCCTGCATTGCTAGCTTGATTGTTTTTGCTCAGGAAGGGGTCCCTTTCTGCACAAAAACAATGTACTGAGGCATTTTCCTCTTTACATGTGTGCTGCAGAATGCAGGAAAAAATGAGGGGACATAATCATATTTCTCCTCGTTATGTCCCACCTGGGGAGGCGTAGCCTTTTTGGCGCATTCCCAGATCTACCACTTATGGTAAATCTCAGAATGCATCAAAATCCATGGGTTTTGCATGGGAACAACCATACACCACCCATGGAATGCCTCCCTTAGGCAGAGTTAATCTTGATTTATCAAGCCACTTGGGGCCAAGGAAGGTGGCCTTGCATGGCTTGATAAATTGCATCTCAAGCGTTCCGTCGATTTAGCACCCCGTTGTGCGGCCCTTGATAATTAAATGCAAAGTGCTGTAAATTTGTTTTGAGTACCTGTTGCTATACCAGGAGGAGTGGTGCCATGCGATGCACAATTGTGCACACCTTCTCCCGGTCATACGTTTTGAGCTTACAAAATATATATGTGTAAACAGGTGCACTGCAATAGTGTCTATTACTAAAATCTGTGCCCTTACTCTTTAAACTCCTAAATAATAACAAATTGTTATTCTCCTCATTCCGTCTTCATATTTTCTAAAATATAAAAAGAGCTGTGGATGAAAGCATCCAACACAGAACAATATATTACTTTGAGGGCTATTCGCCTGTTCCTGCTCTTTGTTCAACACTGATTGGGTAACTTGTTTTCCCTGGGTGAGGACATGGATGGTTGAGTGATTTAGTGCATAGACTGATAAATGAGTAAGTGAGTGAATATTCCGATAAATGGGTATAGATGAATTGCTAGATAAATGAGTGAACGGATGAATGACTAGGCAAGTGGGCACATGGATTGACGTGAGTGCATGAATGAATCACTGAGTAAATGGATCTATCCGTTATTTGGTGCATCAATGGTAAACAGGAGGATGAGTGAGCACTCTTGTGGCTCATATTTCTGCAGTCCACAATGTGCCTGCTACAGGATGCCCTGCACTCACAGCCACTTTACAGTTTCCACTGAAATACATGATATATTGGAGAGGTTGAACACTACCGATCTAAAAAGAATGCAAGTTTGATATTGATGGGGGCCTCTGTAGGTTGGGGTCACGGCCTACTAGAAGATTGCAAGTAGGCACCTGGAGTGGTCGGGGATGCGCCCGGCAGTGGAGTCACCTTCGGCAGGAGTCCCGGTCTAGGCTCTGTGTCCGTTTGCACAGTCTCTTGGATTCTCGTCTCCCCTCCAGGCATGCCACATAGATGGGTGTTTCACCCTTCTGGGACCATCTCACCCGCCACATTCTCGGCATGAGCACCCTGCTGCTGCTTTCCCCCTCCTCACTCCCTACAAATCTACCAGGTTTCACCTCACCTCACCTCTCCACTTCACTTTTCTTTTCTTGCCCTTCTAGTGCACCTCACCGGGTGCTGCAGCTGCCATTGATGCCGGTGGGCAACTGATCTCATGTGTTCTCTCCTGTGGTGGTGTGTGCGCAGGGGATCTCCTATTGCTTGCCCTCGGGGATGCTGTAGGTGGGTCCTGTATTTTAGCTGGCTGATCCACCGTGTGACCTCCACACTGTACTGTACTGTTGTCTCCACTGGGAGCCCTGCTGGTGCTCTGCAGTCTCCCTCCATCGGGAATAGGGTTCAGGGTGTAGTCATCGGCTGGTCACCTCAGGTCACTGCACACCCATCTCCGGGCCCCGAACTGGTGAATTGCAGTATTCCCTATGCGCCCATTGCCATCTTGCCTGCCACGTCGCTTTCCCGGTGCTGATCACAGGTTGTTTGCTCCCCGTACGCAGAAGCCACAGCAATCCCGCCAAGTTCCTTGCCCCCTACAGTTTGCCCTTGCACTCATGGTCGTGTGGGCCTCAGGCACCGGAGCTCGGTAATCACACTGTCATCTTCATGCATCTCTGGCCATGCCCCCAACATGCTCATTCTTGCTGAACTAGTCAGGATGGGTGTGTGGCATAAGTTAATGGACTCAGAAAAGTTGCAGGTCTAGAAACAGTATTGCTTTGCATTATCATCTTTAAACAGGCAAAAATATTGAATGATAAAGCCAATAGTTATTTAAAGAATGGTCATGTGTGTTATTTGTGCTGTGAAGTGGCAAGGGTAGGGGAAAACATGACTCTTGGGAGGAATAGAAATGTACTCTGTCATATTTACTGCAACATTCTGAACACATCAAACTATGATTATTGTGAAACCCACGCCACCTACAAATCATCAGCATAGGCAAGAAACAGAGTAACACCTTCAGCTCTCATTTATTTTTTTAGCAGCCAGTCGTTAAGATAAGGTGACACATAAAAAGAGCAATCTTAACCATAGAAGTTAAGATATTTCTAAATTATCAGCTCCCCTTACAAAGACCTACAAAGGCTCTCTCTAAAACACCAGGTGAGGTGGCCACAAAGTGGAAGAAAGGGAATTATACATTTATAGATGGATAACTGTGAATAACAGGGATGAATTCACCATGGGTGCCTGAGTGATATCAGGTAGACAACAAGAGTGAAGCTGAAAACTACAAGGTGAAAAAATCCCTGTTGTTCACTTTTACCCATCTCTAATTTTATGTTATTTATGACTTCCAAAACTATCTACCCTTGCTATCTATTTCGCCACACGTACATGGCCTCTCCTGTAATTTGCGTCAATGAGTGTTCTATGGGTTTTGATGCAAATCCCTATCTACTTACATTGGTAGACATGAATTTGTGCCACAACCTAATGTTTCCACGAGGCTGGTGTAATGAGAAGAAATGCCTTCATTTCTCAACATTGCATGAATGCTGCATTGTATAGCACACATGCAAAATGGGAAAAGTCTTAATGCACAGCTTTTGTACATGTTGTGTCATCAGAGTAGGATATGATTTGAACCCGTGGGTTATGGTGATGCTGGTCAGAGGTATCATATAAGTGTTGAAGAGGTTAGAGCTCAGTGAGGCTCCTTGGGGTACTCCACAGATGATTTCTGATATAAAGATGAAGACTCCAGAAGGTAAGAGTAGAATCCTTTATTCCTGACTCCTCTCTCCACCAGCATTCCTCCAGTCCCTCACTCAACATTCTAAGGTCCCCTCCAGGGACTAGGAACAAACCAATACCAAGTAGGGGTGATACAGGAGGAACATACCAAGTATAATTATACTAGTCAGTGACGTAACATACCTTGGTAAGAAAACACATCGTAACACATCTTCCCCTTAATACAAATGAATAAACATTGTAATACAACAACCTCAACTTAAAGCAAACAGATATTTACTTGTACTTAACAAAGTCTTTGTGCCAACCTGGGGTTCTGCATGTTCTTCGTGTGCTAGGTACATCATTGATGTCTTGGTTTTGTGTCTCTGCTGCATGGTCATAAGAGTGGCTGTGTGAGTTTTGAGATTTAACTAACCTGTCCATGCTCCACATTTGGTCATTATCTAATATGGCTGTGTTGTTTCTTACAGCTGTGATGCGCATAGGTTTTGAAAACTTAGTTTCAGCATCGCTCCTTCTTAGCATCTTGATGCATACCCGGTCTTTCCACTTTCCACTGTGGAATTTTGGTCCCATGTTTAGTGTCATACAGAATTTTGTACTTAGTTTGGTTTGCATCAATTTTGTCCCTGAAAGCTTGCATGTCCATTGTGATGTGGGATCCCCCTCCTAACCAATTCGGGAAACATTTTGTACCCGGTCTCCTTCCTCTCAAAGCTGAAAAAGGAGACATACCAGTAACTGAATTCGGAGTGGTGTGATAAGCCCACAACATTTCCTGTAACGCTTGTTCAGTGGGTATTCTATTTACCACTGCCAATTGTATGCAACTTTTGACCATGCGGTTCATTCTTTCCACTAACCCATTTGCCCTAGGACAGTATAGTGGCGTTCACAAATGTGATATGTTAAGTTTACTTAAGAATTCTGTCATGGCGTGGGACGTAAACTGAACTCCGTTATCAGTGATCATGGAGGACGGTATGCCTTCCTGAGCAAATGTATCTTTAAGAAACTGAATTACAGATGCGGTCGTTACCTGGTTGACCATTTTCACTACGGTCCAGTGAGAGTGGAAGTCGACTAAGACCAGTGCAAACTGTTTCCCCACCCCCTTGAAATTGAGAGGACCTATGATGTCCAATGCAATCTTCTCCCATGGTTTATCTGGTACAGATATGGGGGATTTCCTGGTTACTCTAGATTTGTCACTGTTGGAACATGTAACGCAATTTTTTACTTTTGTCTCCACTAACGAGTCCATTTTGGGGAACCAATACCTTTCACGTAACCTTGCCTTCGTTAAGCTCCTGCCCAAGTGGCCCTCGTGAACAAGGTCAATTATTTTAACCCTAATAGACTCTGGTGGAATTATTTTATCATTTCTGAATAAAATACCTTGATCTAAGTTAAGCTCAAAATGTACATCCCAGAACATCCTTAAATCTGCACTAATTTGATCAGAAGAATCGGGCCAACCCTGTACGGTGTAAGAAATGACCTGTGTCATAGTGTTGTCTGAGTTCATGCAATCTAGCCATTCCTGTGTAGTGATAGTATTCAGGTTGAGTTGGAAGTCCGGGTACTCAGGAGTTTTAAATTGTTCCTCCTTGTCAATTGGACTTCTAGACAAGAAATCTGCTGCCGAATTTTGAATACCAGGAACATATTTGATTGTGAAACAGAAACCCTCTAAGCCTAGTAACCACTTAGCTATGCGGGGAGTGTTACATGAGTTATTCTTTGGGTTAAACATGAAAATTAGAGGTTTATGATCAGTACGTAAACAAAATTGGATAACCCACAGAAAGAATTTGAAATGTTTCACCACCCAAAAACAAGCCAACGCTTCTCTTTCCACCACCGAATAGTTCCTTTCCGCTTTGGTAAGGGATCGTGATGCAAACGCAACAATTCTCTCTTTGCCCTCAATAACTTGCGAGAGTGTAGCCCCTAACCCTTTCCCACTTGCATCTGTAGTAAGAAAGGTCCTGCGTTTGTGTTCAAAGTTGCACAAATACGGAGCAGAGAGTATACCTTCCTTTACTTTAGAAAATTATGTCTGATGTTCCTCTGCCCATTTGAATTGAGTGTTGTTCTTTGTAAGTTCTCTGAGGTTGGCAGTTAGATCCGAGAAATGATTTACATATTTCGCCGTATATTCAGCCAACCCTAAAAATGACTTAAGTTCCTCTTTGGTTGTAGGTTCAGGAGCATCCCTTACCGCTTCAACAAGGCAATGTTTGGGTTTAAACCCTTCTTTAGAGATTCAATGTCCTAGGTCAGGGGTGCTCACAAACTTTCTCTCGGGGGCCAAATTTACAGTGTGGTTTGTGGCAGAGGGCCACACCAGTGGGGGCGGGGGCAGTGGGGGAGGGGGCGGGGCTAGAGCAAAAAATAAAACTGTGACCATGAGGTTGAACACAGGCCCCTGCAGCAGACGCCTTCGTCCACTGATCCACCAGACCCGGCATTCACACATCTCTATCTATCTAGCTCTGTCTCCCTCCCTCCCTCTATCACTCTCCCTCCATTACTCTCCCTCTCTCTGTCTCCCTCTCTATCTATTTCTCTCTCTCTCTCTCTCCCTCTGTCTCCCTTTCTCTCTCCCTCCCTCCCTCCCTCAGTCTGTCTCACTCACTCTGTCTCCCTCCCTCTCTCTGTCTCAGTCCCTCCCTCCCTCTCCCTCTTGTCTCCCTCCCTCTCTGTCTCCCTCTTGTCTCCCTCCCTCTTGTCTGTCTGTCTCCCTCCCTCTTGTCTCCTTCCCTCTCTCTGTCTCCCTCCCTCTCTCTCTGTCTCCCTCCCTCCCTGTCTCACTCACTTTGTTTGTCTCCCTCTCTCCCTCTCTCTCCCTCTCTCTCCCTCTCTCTCCCTCTCTCTCCCGGTCTCCCTCCTTCTCTCTCTTCCTCTATCTCTCTCCCTCTGCCTCACTCACTGCGTTTGTCTCCCTCCCTCTCTGTCTCCCTCCCTGTCTCCCTCTCCCTCTCTGTCTCCCTCCCTCTCTGTCTCCCTCCCTCCCTCTCTCTCTCTCCCTCCCTCCCTCCCTCCCTCTCCTTCCCTCTCTCTCTCCCTGTCTCCCTCCCTCTCTCTATCTCTCTCCCTCTCTCTCAATCAGTTCCTCATTCCTATCTGTGGCGCTCCCCTGTGCTCTGCAGCTCACTCATTCTCTGCAGCTCACTCCTCCTTCCTTCCACAGCCCCAGAGCAGGCCGTTGGAGGGAGCTGTCGGCGGCTGGTACCTGCTGCTGGCTCGGCTCCCGCAGTCCTCCGGCTGGCTCGGGGGGCGGTGGTGTCTCGGTCTCCTAGCTACGGCACAGTGGCCGTCCAGCACAGACGCGAGGCAGCCAATTAGCTGGCAGTCGAGTGCCATGGCTTGCTGCTTAGCCCCAGACTCGTTAGAAGGCTCCATCGCTGTTAAATAGACGCCCTGCTCTGCCGTGAGATGCGGGCGTGTGGGGCCAGCGGAAGTGTCTCTTGTACCCGCCGACCTGTTGTGTTACTGCGTGATATTTCACACTAGGTGTGTATATTACGTTTGAAGTCAGGAAGGGTCTGTTCTTCGGATTTGCCCCTTAACAAAGTTTGAATTCAGTTGTTGAGAAGAGGCATAAAACAACCCGTGTGTACAGCACGTTTCACAAGCCGTGCCCACGAATATGAACAGTGTTGTTGTCACCTAGGAAAGCTGGTGTGCAGTTATAAGTTGCAGGAAGGCTGCACCAGTTTGCTTTCGCTTTCCCTGGGGTTCCCTATCTAAGCAATCTAGAAGTACCACACGAGGTTGGTCCTGGATGTGTGTTCTAAGAGCTGGAAAGTTCTCTTGCCACTGTGTGTCCTTTCAGTTGTACACCTGTGCCCCCCCCCCCCCTCCCCCTGTCTGTCACCTCACCCCGCGCTGAGTCAGCTTCCCTGGAACACACACAGCCGCCGCACCCAAGTACTTCACAGGTCTTTTAAAGACCATTCACTTGTTAATGAGGCTTTGTTGTATTTCATCTCTTCTTAGCGCCCCTGCATCTCCACTCATACAGAGGGGAGATGCAGGGGCGCTAAGAAGGGGTGAAATACAACAAAGCCTCATTAACAAGTGAATGGCTTTTAAAAGAATTGCCCGGCCCCCATAGCTCCGCGCTGCTGCAACCGGCGGTGCTTGCACAGGTACGATGTCTGCAAGGTCCGCGGGCCGCCAAGGAAGGCTTGCTGGGCCGCTGGCGGCCCGCGGGCCGTACTATGAGTACCCCTGTCCTAGGTACTCCACAGATTCCACGCCAAACTGCCATTTCTCTTTCTTAAGTGTAAGTCCAGCGTCTCTAAATTTAGACAGGACTTGTCTTAAAATAGTGTTATGTTCTTCCACATTGGCACCATAAATTAGGATATCATCCTGAAAGCAAAGCGTCTTTGGCACCTCTTTTAAGATATGTTGCATAATTCTCTGAAATACCCCTGCCGCAGAGGCCAATCCGAAAGGCATGCGGCAGAACATGAAGGTGCCAATGGGTGTAGTGAAGGCAGTGAGTTTTCTAGAGTCCGGATGTAGCTCCACTTGATGGTACGTGTGAGAAGTTGGCCTGGTATATGATGTTCACTAGTTAAAGTGACCACCTTGTACCATGCCAAGCAACCCTTATGGTGTGGTTGTAAGTCAACCTTTTCGGACTAGCTGCCCTAGTGGTAGCGTAGGCTAAGCAGTCTTTGAGGCTAAACTCGTTAAAGCGTGTTAAGTAGGCTGTTTTACCAATGAAAGGACACCACACAGATATATATTCAAAATATATATGTATTTATTTCTCAAAGTATCCCCTAGACTCTTTATGAGCACAGGAGCACAAATCGTTAAACAAGACAACGTTATAATATACAGAAGTTGCACTTTATATGGATGGGCCCTGGTGGCCACTCAAACCATATACTAAAATAGTGGTATAAGTACCACGAACAGGAAAGGGAAAAGGCCTAGGGCCTCTACAATCGCTGGGCCTACAAGGAGCTAACTTCAGTTAGTGACCAGGAGGTCCACGGGTCGCGTGTGCAGTGAGGAAAGTTACACGCGTGCTCCCATAGGTTTTCAATGGGTGCGTAAAAGTTTAAAAGTTACTGCAGAAAGGGTCTTCTGGATGGACTACGATCTTAAGATTCAAAACACAGACACTAGAGATGTTTCTCTACACTTGGGCACCGGAGTGCCAGCTTTACCTCACCCACAGGAAGCGGGTGCATAGGTCTCGAAGTGCGTCGGATTTCTTATATCGATTCAATGGAGCCTGATGACAAAGATGCTGCAGGCGGTCGGTCCAGAAGAGATGCGGTGGATCCAAGGGTGGATCGGAGTTGTAGAAGACCTGAAAGCAGAGGGGACAGTGTTCACAGTCACTAGCCAGTGACCGGTGTGGCACCAGGAAGGTACCAGGCGATGTCGGGTGCAAACAGGTGGTTAGGTGTAGCTTGTCTCCGCAGCCACGTGGTCCCTGAAGGTCGACGACGTCCAGGAGTCGAGTCACGAGCTGTCCCACGCAGGCTCTCGCTGTCGGCGGTGTCGGCGACTCGAAAGAAGCAAACCAGCCTTGGCAAAGGCAGGAGTCGTGGAAAGAGAGGAAAGCTGATTGTTCTGACCAGCAAGGTCAGAGGGACTGCTCTTTTGGAGAGCAGCTATGGCCAGTCTGGGGCAACCAGACCAGCGTTGTTGATTTCAAAATAGGTCTCCAAAATGGCCACTAGCCAACGGGCCAGGGACCAGGCAGGCGCGTCGAGATGCAAAGTGCAGAGGGGCCCCACGCAGATCGTGGAAATGCTGGAGGGCTCACCTTTGGTGCAGATGCTGCTCGGTGGTTGGGCTTCTCAGGACCCAAAGCACAACTTGGAGGGAGCCTCTGTTGTCGCGCTTGCAGCTTGTCGTGGTCGTTTCAAGAGGGCTGGCTCCACGTGTCTCGGTGCCTCCACGGGTTCCTTCTTTGCAGGGACTGTGGATCGGGCTATGAGAGGTCTGGAGGTCCAGGTCTTGTCGGGCTCTGGGCTCGGGCTCCGGCGGGAGGCGGCGGCAAAGCAGACGTCGAATAGCTGGTTGGTGCTTGCGTTAGCAAGATGGTCACTCCCTGACCATAGGGGAGATTTCCTTCAGTCCTCTGTGCAGCAGAGCATCGAAGTTCCCGTCTTCTTCTTGTGGTTAAGTTGATTCCAGGATGTCTGAAGTCTTAGGACACAGCTCCTACCTTTAAGCGGATTCTAGGGGCCGGACTACCTGCTAGGTCCCTCCCTAAGGGTGGGACCAGGAAGGGGGGTGGTTACACCCCCAATCCTTTGTCCAGCTCGCCCCAGGTCCGGGGCTGGTGTGCCCCAGGACCGGATTGAACTGGCATATGCACCGAGGCTCCTTGTGAGCCTCAGGCATGTCTGGTTTCTTTCAAGCCCTACCTGACCAATACACAAAATCCTGTCTGGGGTGGTGCTCGCACCTCCCTTGGCAGGAAACCCTTTGTCCACGTCTCCCAAGCTGGAAGAACTCCCAGCAGCAGGAGGGCAGACTTGTGTCTGTGGTGGCAGCATCCATTTTGTGGAGCTGAGGCTATGTCTGATTTTACCCGGGTTTCAGGTACTGTACATGTCGTGTCCCTCTAGAAGGGTGGAATGCTAACCCCGTCGCCAGAATTGGCGAGGGGTTAGTATTCCAATTCGTATGACACCTTACTCGACATGTTTTGATAAAGCCAAACCAAAGATAGCATTTTTTTTTTTAACAAACAAGATCTTTATTGGTATCATCAGTCGTACAGCTCAACCCCTGCCTACATCCCTTCGGGCCGGCAGGGCCAAAGTAACAGTGCTAGGTGGCACGTAGGGGGGGGCGGGGCAAAATACACAGCAAGCCGCCTACAACCCCATGTGGGGCCGGCCGCGTCAGGGTGGGGCAGCGGTAACGACACAGGGTGACTTAGATCTCGTTTTTTTTAGGTTTTTCTTCTGATATAATCATTTAACAGAGATAGAACTAGGGAGGGAGAAACCACAAACCGTGAAGTGTTGCCAGGGTATGCGCACAGAGGTAGGTCGTGTTAGTATACGCCGTGGGGATGTAGACTGGGGGCGGGTCGGGGACGTCGTTGCTCATGCAATCCTGTTGTGTCTAACCTGGTGAGATTACTCTCCGCCTCCGCGCTAGGGGGGCGCACCCGGCCAGTGTGAAAGGAGGGATGCGATCCATTCGGTGTTGTGGTCAGAGTATCAGGACTCGTGGGAGCCGTGATCTTCCAAAGCCCCGGGCTGGAGGGGGTGGATGGGGGGGGGGGGGGGGGGGGTGTCCCCGGGCGGCATCAGCGGCGTCCCGTGCGTTCCTGTGGGGGGCCAGGCTTGGGTGAACTGAAAGAGTAGTTGGGTCCATTCCATTGCTAGTGTGTACTTTCTCTGTCCCCGCGCCTCCTCCTCCCTGATTGCTTCCTCCTCCGCCGCCGCCCATTTCCTCACCGCCCCCGCCCACGCCTCCCCAGTTGGTCCCTGGGGGTCTCGCCATCTCATGGCTATGGCCCGTTTAGCTAGCAACAGTGTGAGGGAAGCAAAGCGGGTGCGGGCTTTGAGAGGCTTAGGTTTGAGGAACAATCCCAGGGCCACCGCCTCCCAGGACTGTAGGTCTGGGAGCTGAGTTATCGCAGCAATCGATGTGAGGACAGCCGTCCAATACCGACTCAGTGACGGGCAGCTCCAGAACATATGCTGGAGGTGGGCATCCGGGGTTTGGCATCGGGGGCACAAGATAGGGACATCCGGGTAAATACGTTGCAGGCGCGCCGGGGTTTGATACGCCCTATGTAGGATGTTATACTGGACATTTTTGAAACGCGCATTACGAGATACCTTCTTGGAAAACTCGAGGGCTCTCTCCCACTCTGTATCATGCAATGGTCTCCCGATGTCCTCCTCCCAGTGGGATCGAAGGGTGACCAGTGGTTGATTAAGTAGTTGTCTAATAGCCTTGTATAGCCATCGAACGAGGTGGCGACCGGTGCCCATATGGAGAAGCGCATGTATGACCGGGTGTGTCTCTGGCTCCCCCTTGGAGAGGTCCGCAATTGGCTGGAAATGTGCTATCAACTGCCTGTGGAGCAGGAATTGCCCTGGCGGCAGACCATACGATTCCGTGAGGTGGGCAAAAGGCATCAGCTGGTTTTCGGTGAATAGCGCCTCTGCCTCTGTGATGTCGCACTCCGTCCAAGGGCCGAGCTGGGCCGCCCGAAAATAGCTCTCCTGACATGGCCAGCCAACCAGGGGCAGCTTGGGAGAGTAGGCCGGCGTGCCGGGCACCTTTCGATGAATCCGCACCATGCAACGTCTGGCCATGGAGACCTGAAGTGGGTAAGTGCGTCTCGGGTCGGAGCCAGGGAGTAGCAGTCGACACAATTCCGGTACGGGGACTTGGCCCTGTTGCGTATAGGTTTCTCCCATGTGGCGGTTAGCTGTCCAGTACGACAGCCATTGGAGTTGTGCTGCCAGAAAGTAGGATTCGAAGGCTGGGGCCCCCAGACCACCCTCCGTGGTGGGGAGCTGCAGTGTGCGCAGGGCGATCCTAGGCCTGCCGGCGCCCCAGATAAGGGAGCGCAGGAGTGTATCCAGGTCCCGGAAAAAGGTGTGAGGTGGGATCACCGGCAAGTTGGCGAAGTAGTATAGAAGGCGGGGGACCAGTATCATCTTTGCAAGCGCCACTCTACCTATGGGCGCCAGAGGGAGGGCTGTCCAGAATCGCACCGCTGATCTGAGCCTCGCCAACAGCGCACGATGATTACCATCAAACAAGTCAGCCGGGGAGTGATATAGCCGTACTCCCAGATATCGGGGGGCTGTGGAACCCACCGATAGCGTCTTCTCGCCGAGGCGGACCTCCCGCAGCTGGGACCCCGGGTGAAGAGGGTACACGACGGACTTGTCCCAGTTCACCCGCAACCCCGATGCCGCCGCGAAGTCCCGTAGCGCCACCAAAATCGCCGCAAGGTCCGCTGTGGCATCTCGGATGTAGAGGAGCAAATCATCCGCGTACAGGGAGACACTGTGTAACGTGTCTGCTATAGGTATACCCCAATCAGCTCCGCCCTCTCGCAGGCGTATGGCCAGAGGTTCCATCGCCACCGCGAAAATTAGGGGGGAGAGGGGGCAGCCCTGTCTGGTCCCGCGCTCGACTTGTAGTGTCGCGGATATATATTGTCCTATCCTGACGCGGGAGGTAAGATTAGTATAGAGAAGTTGAGTATATTTAAGTAAATTGGGACCTATCCCCGCTTTTCGAAGGACTGCGAATAAATATGGCCACGTGAGAGTGTTGAATGCCTTTTCAAGGTCCAAGATCAGGCACGCCGCGTTAGGATATCTGGTAGCCATCTGATCCTGGACATGAAAAAGACGCCGCAGATTTTGGGAAGTACAGCGACCCGGGACAAACCCACATTGATCCATGTGGATCAGGGGACTGAGGATCCCTTCATAGCGTGCAGCCAGAATCTTCCCCAATATTTTGCAGTCGGCAGAGAGGAGCGTAATTGGACGATAGGATGATGGCAATCGCGGGTCCCTGTGTGGCTTCACGAAGGACACAATGAGTGACTCGCGGAGAGAGCTAGGTAGTTCCCCTTTCTCAAACGCCGTTGCGTACATTGCGACAAGGCGCGGGGTCAGGAGAGATGAGAAGGCGCTAAAATACTCCAGGGGTAGACCGTCCAACCCCGGCGCTTTGCGACGGGCCATGGCCCGGAGAGCCTGTGAGACCTCAGATGCCGATATCTTCGCCTCCAGGGTGGCGTTGTCAGCTCTGGGAATGCATGGAACCTGTAAGGGGTCTAAAAAACGGGGAATGGCGTCTGGGTCGGTCGATTGTGGGGCCCGGTAGACGGTACTATAGTAATGATAAAAAACCTGGAGGATATCTGCCTTGGTCCTCACTACGTCCCCCAAGGGGTTAGTAATCTCCGTGATGGGGTGTAGGCCCGTATCCTGCTTCACTAGCCAGGCCAGAAGCGGTCGCGCTTTGTCTCTATCCCGGTGTACTCTGGCTGCGTAAGCTCTGAAGTTATACTTTCGCAGGGTGTTTAGCGCCTCGGCGTGCCGGGACCGCGCCGCAGCCACCTGTCGTGCCGACGCCGTCTTAACCGCGAGGTTCATAATGCACTTAAGAGTATATGGTATGACGATATCTGGAAACGGTAGAAGGAAGTTGTTCCGACCACTGCAGACAGGCTCAGCTCATGCCAGAGCACCATCTCACATGGAACCAAGCACTCTGCCTTCAGGATTGTTAAGGCCTGTCATAGGAGTGACTTATAGGTTAACATGTGTCCCATTTAAGGTTAGGTATAGGTACACTACACCTAAGTAAGAGGTGGTTACACCAACTTACCCCAGCTGAGTGATCAGCCAGTTGTGTCAAATTTGTTAGGCCAGGCCAGGGGTGGCGCAATACATGCTTCAGCCCCTGGTAGGCCTTAGATACACCAATGCCCTGGGTACCTAGTGTACACTGGTACAGGGGCTCACAGGGTGATCCAATTCCAATTGGTTATGCACCTAGGGTGCATAGTGTCAATTTAGTTAGAGAGAACAGCAGGCTGGGGGTCTGATTAGCAGGCCCACAGCCTCAATATGTCAAAAACCAGTGAAGCAAAAAGCAAAAGATTTGGGGTGACCATAGGATAGCAGACCCTACTCTCCTACAGTACGCCATGGAGAGATCCAGGACGCTGAAACAAATCGCTCCACCCATGGTGCTTAACATCTTGTGGATGCGGGGTAAAGGATGTCTCTCTACCAGTATGTTATTATTTAGGTCACGTAAATCAATGCACATGCGAATGTCTTGACTATGACCTTTCTTAGCAATAGCAATGGGGGCGACCCATTCAGAACAGTCAACAGGTTGAATAATGTTCAGTTTCTCCAACCTATCTAGCTCTTTTCTCAAAGGTTCCCACATAAGATGTGGAATAGGTCTAGTTTTGTGGATTACTGGTTTAGCATTTTGTTTCAATTGAATTCTGTGTTGAAATTATTTAAGCAAACCTAAGTTTTCTGAAAAGACTTCTGGAAATTCACTTGCGATGTGTTCACTTATATTTGAAGGACTTACCACCAAAACTTGTTCTGGGTTATTTGTGTCTAACTTAATTCCCAGCTCTCTTTGATGTTGCCATCCCAATAAATTTGACCCATTCTCTACAACGTAAACTTTCCCTACTGTGCGACGGCCTTTGAAAGAAATAAGAGATTTAAACATTCCTTTCATAGGTATAGGGTCTCTGTTATAACCACTGGGAGCTATGTCTGCTTTATCCAGTTTGTCCTGCCCTCTTCCTAAGACGGATTGGAAAACCGAGAAGTTCACCAGAGTGAAAGGCGAGCAAGAGTCTGCAAACATTTTGACACTTTTCCCATCAATAGAAACATCACATTCAGGGTAGCTTTGCTGCTCGTGAATTGCAACCTCGTTAATTTGTAGAATAATTTTCTTAACCTGTGTTTTATCCTCAATGACTTGATTTCCCCCCGTCTTCTTCGGGAAGCACCCACAAACCCTTGCTAGATGCCCTTTCTTGTTACATTTTCTGCACCAAGCATATCTGGCTTGACAGGTGAGGTCATTTGCCAAATGATTGTTGCTTCCGCAACGATAGCATTTAAGTTTAGAATTTTCCGAGTTTGCTGTTTGAGTGCGCCAATTGTCATTTTTTTTGGATGGTTCATTTTTAATCTTGTACACATCTGATTTTTCATCTAGATTGGTTATCTCTGATACCCTATCACTACACTCTGATGAATTTATCTTTTTTATGCAAATTGCTGTATGTTCAATTGATTTTGCAATTTTAATTGCCTCCGGAAGATCTGGTTGTTTTTCTAATAATTTCCTCTGAATTTCTTTGCTGTTGGTACACACCAACTGGTAAAGAGTCACTTAGATCACTGAAAGCACAAAGTTTGCTGAGGCCTCTGAGAACAGCAACGTAAGTGGACACATTCTCTTGCTTGCCCTGTCCACGACTGAAGAACTTGTGCCTCTCCAAGACTATATTAACCTTGTCCCCAAAGTGATTCCGTAACTTAGACAAAGTTGTTTCATAGGCATCCTCATCCTCTTCCTCTATCTCTGGTTCCGGTAGTGATTCAAATATTTTCCTTCCATTTGAACCCAAGTTGTGTAGCAATATGTGCTGTTTTCTAAACGCACTGAATTTTTCCCCTCCTATGGCTACCAGATACGACTCAAATACCTTCTCCCAATCTTCCCATGGGATGGTAGGTTCTCCAAATTCATTCAGGAACGGCGCTGGTTGCAACATGCTTGCAGCTGCCATAATGGAAGAGATGACAACGTACTATAGGTGTAATTTGTAAGGTACACCCAGAATGATGAGATAAGAAAAGTGCGTTGTTCCAACAATCAGTACTTAAAATGAAATTTTAAATGAGCACAACCGATCCTGTGCCTTAAGGACATAGAGATGGTGATAATATATAGATCCAAATGTCAACACGACATAACATTCTACACATCTCCTATATATAACTCTGTGACTAAATGATACACATACAGGCTTGAATAATAACATGAAAAATATGAGAACAGACTATAGTGGCAAAATCCATTAAATCTAAGGTGTGTGTATCACTGTAGCCTTTCAGAAATTACTACCAACAAACATTACTACCAGCAAGTCATTATGTGAGGTAGAACGACCTGCAATTGGTGAAGTTTGGCTTGTACTAATACCGTTAAAGGAGTGTATATCACTGCAATTGAAGTAAACACCAATTCCTAGGTGTCTAATGACTAATTATGCATTAATTTAAGGTGCGCGTGTCACCGTGATTTGACACGCTAAGGAGTGCGTATCTCCGAACGATATTAGGTGGACTGATTTGTACGCTCCAACGAATTCACCTAAAATGCTGTAAAACATACATTTGTTTCTGACACTCTAACGGTGTGCGTGTCACCGATGCAATCAGCTTGACACGCTAAGGAGTGTGTATCTCCGCATGAAAACTTAAAGAAATACCTTCCCAACCTTGGCCCACAGCAGCTGGTGCGAGGAAGCATTCACTGAGGCGAAGTTTAGCTGCAGAGCAGCTGAAGCGTCGGAGGCGTGCTGTCCCACAGCAGCTGGTGCGCAGGAAGCACTCGCTGAGGCGAAGTTTAGCTGCAGAGCGGCTGAAGCGTCGGAGGTATCCTGTCCCACAGCAGCTGGTGTGCAGGAAGCACTCGCTGAGGCGAAGTTTAGCTGCAGAGCAGCTGAAGCGTCGGAGGCGTCGTGTCCCACTGCAGCTGGTGCGCAGGATCACTCGCTGAATCGAGGTTTAAGCGGAGAGCAACAGAAGCGTCGGAAGCGTTCCAGACTGGAACCAGACCTCCGACCGAAGATCGACAATCCGGATCCCGAATTGGTTAGGAGGGGGATCCCATCCTCGTTGCCAGTGATATAAAGATGAAGACTCCAGAAGGTAAGAGTAGAATCCTTTATTCCTGACTCCTCTCTCCACCAGCATTTCTCCAGTCCCTCACTCAACATTCTAAGGGCCCCTCCAGGGACTAGGAACAAACCAATACCAAGTAGGGGTGATACAGGAGGAACATACCAAGTATAATTATACTAGTCAGTGACGTAACATACCTTGGTAAGAAAACACATCGTAACAATTTCCTTGGGTTTGGGTGTGAAGGGGGGAAGTGGAAAACTTGCATTCTTCTGGTGAGGAAAGAGGCTATCCACCTGAGAGAATCTCCTTGGATGCCTATGTTGTGCAGCCTTAGCCCCTTCGCTGCACCTGTCGGCCAACAGCCGTTGCGAGCACTACCTCGGTAGTGCTGCGCACGTCCGTTGGCCGGCGCGGCTCCGCCTGCGCATTCGAACGCCCGCAGTGCGGCGAATTTTGCGCCGCGCTAAACGGGTTAATATGAGTGTGTGATGGGAGACCATATTGAATATTCATGCCCTTCATGTTTGTAGATGACAATTGATTTGTAGATTGCTCAAGTATGGTCTTATCAGATTGACTAAACTGCAGGTGGGGCTAGACCTTCTGTGTCTGCCTGAGGGAGGGTTTGATCCTTCCTCGTAGGAGAAGGAAGTAATTCATTAGCACTATATGCATTGAGGGGCTCAAAACGGATTCTTCAGGGCGCATTATAGCTGTCCTGATTTCCATTCACAAACCTTTGCCCCGTGTGAACTTTTCAGGCTCACAACAATATTTCATTTCGCTTTGGATGAGAGTTCTGAGTCCTAAGGAGAACCCTGTTAATTCACATTATTTGGCTCAAAACGCGTCCACTAGTATTTAACCACACAAGTGTGCTCTAAAATAGACTACGTTGGCTCATTTTGTATAACTTTTTGTTAAAAATCATCCAAAGCTAAATGAAATATTGTTGTGAGCCTGAATAGTTCACTGTCTGGCTTTTGCCCTGATTAAGGTTGCTCTTCTGTTTGTTAAAGTATCAAATTTCAACCTACAGGGCTGTTGAATTTGTTGTGTCTGTCATGTCCAACAATGTAGTTTGTGGCGTTGAGTATTTTTGAAATTTGATTCACTCCGATGCTGTGTTCTTTTGTGAATTTTTTGTATGTTGATTTTTTTATTTGCAAAACCGATGGGTATTTGGAACAATCGTATGAAAACATATTTTCACAAACAAATGAAAAATTAAAACATTGAAAGAAAAAATAAAATTATGACCTATGGTCACATCAAGTGTCGTGTGTGATCATGTGCAGTGAAGAATAGCTGACATCAGTATTAGCATGTGTGTTTTGTACTTTTAGAAAATTGGCATTTTCTTACTTTAATAAAATAAGTGTAAATGCGAAGTGTACTCCTGGCTATTGATTTATCAACTACTACAGTGCCTTGAGACCCCTCACAGGTGAGTAGCGTGCTTTATAAACCCCTGATTGATTGATCGATTGACTTTTGTGATTGTTTTCCAATAGTGCAACACTGTAATGTATGCTGTCAAACATACAAGCTATAATGACAATGCAATAAACAAGTCAATAGACCTGAGTACAGTGTGCACTGTTCACCGTTCTAACATACAAAACTTAAATGCTTTTCATCAATGTCAGCAAAATGACCATTTTTACTCTCAACCTTTTTACTTTTTTATACTTCTTGTTGTAAATCCATTAACAATCATGAATATACATACAATACAGTACCATATTTTGATACAGAATTTCTTAATAATTAAACTGTTAACAATTTACAGTAAACCAATCTTAATTTTCAAGCAGCCCAAAGTATTTTGGGACTGAAATCCCTTCTGCATGGGCAAATTTAATGGTTACTGTATTGAATCATGCGTTAGAGGAGAAGTCTGAGCAAGACAACGGGAGAAGATGGTCATAGTTACGCAAGAGGAATATCCACGGTAGTCGGTATTCACGCGAGCAGGCTTACACAATCAACCGCGAGACTTTGGCATACGCTAACTAAGAAGTATAAAAGAGTTAAAAAATGTGAGAGAATAAAAATTGTCATTTTGATGACATTGATGAAAAGCATTTAAGTTTTGTATTATATAAAGGTGAACCTTGCACACTGTGCTCAGGTCTATTGACTTGTTTATTGCTTTTTCTTACTTCAACCATTCTTTGCCTCTGCCTATCTCTGAATACACATCTGGGATGGGTGACAGCTAGATTTGTGCCTTATCTCTAGACAGTCACACACAACGGGGGCTGAGGTTTGCCTGATTAGCCATTCACATCCTGATGGGTCATCCCGGGTAAGATGGGAGGGAGGAGCTTACACTTGCACCTGAATAGTGCTGTGTCTGTCCCCACTCAAAGAGCTGACTACCTCCCTGTAGTAAGTTTGGAGCCAGAGCACGAAGGGTAAGGACTTTGTGCACCTCAAGGGCCTCCTTTTGAAGTCTCTCCAACTTCAGCGGCACAACTGGGTATAAGTATTTCACCCCTTACACCACCAACTCAGTACACTTATGGACCTGAGAGCACTCTGCCAAGAAGATGGACTGCTATGCTGCTGAAAGGGCTGCAACTCTGCTGGGCTCCTACTTTGCTGCCCCTGCTCTGCTGCCCTCCTTGCCTGTTACGAGAAAGGGCTGGCCCTGCATCTCTACATCCCCAGAGCCAAGTGACTCCAAGGGCTTGCCTACTATTCTGAAGTCTCAGGGTCATTAAAGACTTGATTCAACCCTGCTACAGCCTCTGGGCTCTGCCAACTATGAGTCCTGCCTTGCCAAGTGGTGCCAGGCCAGTCCTGGGTCCATGGAAGTGGGCTTTCTACGTTTTTCAGCAAAACTCCATGCATTGCTTACTTTGCGTCCGTCAGACCCGGCGTATTCCATTCGATGTTGATGCATCAGTGCCGACAGCACGGCTCAACGATGACGCATTGCCTTCATTGCCAGGGTTTCACTGCAGATGCATCCCCGAACTGCATCACTTGAAACTGATGCATCGCCTACAATTCAATGGATCTACGCCAACTCATCCCCTCTGACTGCTCCGTGCACCTTGCTCCTTGACATCGACGCTTCCTCCAAGAAGGTACTGTTATAAGATGGGCCTGCCTGGCTTCTGTATACGACCCACGCTCCATTGCGGGTGGCCTGACTTTTCCAACTTGACCTGGTCCAGCGTGACCAATAACGCCAGTTGGCACTTTACATTTCTTAACACTATATTTAAAGATATTATTTAAAATCTCATAACTCCAGTTCTTATTAAATGTTTGTCTTTTTGATCTTGTTTTTTCCATTACATTGCGCTCTATTGTTATAACTTGGTGTGGGTTATTTTTGTGCAGTGTTTTCACTGCATTACGGCATTAAGTTTTGCACAAACACTTTACACATTGCCTCTTACGTTTAGCCTGACTTCTCTGTGCTAAGCTCCCAGAGGATGAGCGCAGGTTAATTTACGGCGTGTATCTGGCTTACCCTGACTAGGATTGTGGTTCCTGCTTATACAGGGTGCATCCCTGTATAAGCGACCTCTGACCCTGTTTACCAGGCAGGTCGCTCCCCTCACCGCCACGCAGCCCCCTGTGTGACCACTGACCGCTGCTGCATTGTGTCTGCCTGCGTTAGTGACTGTGCCCTCCTTCTCTTCTGTACCCACGAGTGAGTGATTCTCCCCCACTGTACCTGTGTATTTTGCTGCCTTGATTGTCCCCCTCTCCTTTGGTGCCCAGATTGTGTCCCTTTTTTCTTCTGTCTTTCCCCGCGTCTCCCGCCGCTGCGTCCCGTAGCTCCGCCCCCCTCGCACCCTATTGGCCGCTGCGTCCCATAGCTCCGCCCCCCTCACAGCCTATTGGCCGCCCCGCTCCCACCTCCCAGCTGCTCCTCCCTCCCTCTCCCACTCATATGGAGGCCGCGCAGCGGTAGAGAGAGCGACCTCTAACCCTGTTTACCAGGCAGGTCGCTCCCCTCACCGCCACGCAGCCCCCTGTGTTACCACTGACCGCTGCTGCATTGTGTCTGCCTGCGTTAGTGACTGTGCCATCCTTCTCTTCTGTACCCACATGTGAGTGATTCTCCCCCACTGTACCTGTGTATTTTGCTGCCTTGATTGTCCTCCTCTCCTTTGGTGCCCAGATTGTGTCCCTTTTTTCTTCTGTCTTTCCCCGCGTCTCCCCCTCGCCGCCAGTTTCCCGCCGCCGCGTCCCGTAGCTCCGCCCCCCTTGCACCCTATTGGCCGCCGCGTCCCATAGCTCCGCCCCCCTCGCACCCTATTGGCCGCCACGCTCCCACCTCCCAGCTGCTCCTCCCTCCCTCTCCCACTCATATGGAGGCCGCGCAGCGGCTGCGCAGCGGGCGCACGCAGTGGGCACGCCGCTGGCGCGCCGAAGGCGCGCCTAAGGCAAGCCCGTCTGCGCCCGTCCGCGCCTGGCCCGCGCCCAGCACCCGACCCCCTGGCCCCCGCAGATGCCAGCCCACCCGCAAGACCTACAACGCCGCCACTCTCATCGCACTCAACACCGGCCCGAGCCCTGGCTGCTGCAGAGCCACCCCAAGACGCACCCATGGACCCTTCACCTGCCAATCCTGCAAGTTCTCCTGCATCCGGACCCGTACCGCACCCGCCAAGCCAAGCACCAACAGCAACCACCTGAAGCACCTGAAGTGCATCCTGCTCAACACCCGCTCCGTCCACAGGCACGCAGTGGAACTCAGGAACCTGCTCGACGCCACATGCCCAGACGTCGCCTTCCTCACGGAAACCTGGATGAACGCCTCCTCAGCACCCGACATCGCCATCGCGGACGGATACAAGATCACCCGGAGGGACCGCGCCAACCAGAATGGAGGAGGCATCGCCATCGTCTACAAGAACACCATCCGCATCACGACCAACTCCGAAGACACCCTCACAGCCGCCGAACACCTGCACTTCCAGATCCACACCGACCCCAAGACCACCCTCGGAGGCACCCTCATCTACAGACCCCCGGGACCTCGCACACAATTCAGCGAAGACATCGCCAACTTCATCAGCCCGCACGCCCTCCCCTCCGCTGACTACATCCTCCTCGGGGACCTCAACTTCCACCTGGAGAACAACAACGACCGCAACACCACCACCCTGCTGGACAACCTCGGACTCAAGCAACTGGTGACCACCCCCACCCACTACGCCGGCCACACGCTCGACCCCGTCTTCTCCTCCAGCAAGAACATCACCTTCAGCCACGCCACCGGACTCCACTGGACAGACCACAGCTGTGTCCACTTCAGCTTCAGAAGGACCACGACTCACCACCACCCGCAACTGGTCCCCCGCAGAAGCTGGAACAAGATCACTGCCGACCAGCTCACCACATCCCTGAGCCAGAACCCCCCCACCAGATCAGCGAACCCCAACCAAGCCGCCAACAACCTCACGAATTGGATCAGCAACTGCGCAGACTACCTCGCTCCACTGAAGACCCCCCCCCGCCAGACCCGGCACCAAGAAAGCATATTGGTTTACCAACGAACTCAAGAGCTCCAAGAAGAACTGCCGGGACCTCGAGAAAGCCTGGCGCAGAGACCCAACTACAGACAACATGACCACCCTCAAGCTCGCCACTCGAAGACATCACCAGCTGATCCACGCCACCAAGAAATTCGCATTCAAGGAACGACTGGACAACAACGCCCGCAACAGCAAGGAACTCTTCAACATCGTCAAAGAGCTCTCGAACCCCAGCGCCGGAAACAACGACATCACGCCCTCGCAAGACCTCTGCAACTCGCTCGCCTCGTTCTTCCACAGCAAGATCGCAGACATACACAACAGTTTCAGCACACAGCCAACGCACCCTACGACCGGAACAATGCCCCCCACCACCACCCTCCGCGCCTGGACCCCAGTCAACACCGAAGACACCATCCGCACGATGAACTCCATCCACTCAGGATCTCCAACCGACCCCTGCCCTCACCACATCTTCAACAAAGCCGACTCCGTCATCGCACCCCACCTGCGGGACATCATCAACGCCTCCTTCGACACCGCCACCTTCCCAGAGAGCTGGAAGCACGCCGAACTCTGCGCCCTACTGAAGAAACCATCAGCGGACCCCACTGACCTCAAAAACTACCGCCCCATCTCGCTCCTTCCTTTTCCGGCCAAAGTGATCGAGAAAACCGTCAACAGACAACTGGCCGCCTTCCTCGAGACGAACGGATCCCTCGACCACTCGCAGTCCGGCTTCCGGGCCAACCACAGCACCGAGACCGCCCTCATCGCAGCCACCGACAACATCCGAGCTTTGCTCGACAACGGGGAAACAACGGCCCTCATCCTCCTGGACCTCTCCGCGGCGTTCGACACGGTCTGCCACCGCACCCTAGTGCAGTGCCTCAACAACATCGGTATCCAGGAGAAGGCACTGGAATGGATAATCTCCTTCCTCGCCGGAAGAACACAGAGTCCGCCTACCCCCATTCAGATCCGAGGCCACCGAAGTCATCTGCGGCGTACCACAAGGATCATCACTCAGCCCCACCCTCTTCAACGTCTACATGAGCCCCCTCGCAGCCATCGCACGCCAACACAACCTCAACATCATCTCCTACGCCGATGACACCCAGCTGATCCTCTCCCTCACCAACGACCCCGCCACCGCCAGAACCAACCTACACGAAGGGATGAAAGACGTAGCCGAGTGGATGACGAACAGCCGCCTGAAACTGAACTCAGATAAGACTGAAGTCCTCATCCTGGGATCATCACCCTCCGCCTGGGACGACTCCTGGTGGCCCCCTGCCCTTGGCAGCGCACCCAAACCAACAGACCACGTACGCAACCTGGGCTTCGTCCTGGACTCCTCCCTCTCCATGACCAGACAAGTCAACGCCGTCTCCGCATCATGCTTCAACATCCTACGCATGCTACGTAAGATCTTCCGGTGGATCCCCACCGAATCCAGGAAGACGGTCACCCAGGCCCTCGTCACCAGCCGACTGGACTACGGCAACTCCCTCTACGCCGGAACCACAGCCAAACTCCAGAAACGACTCCAGCGCATCCAGAACGCCTCAGCACGCCTCATCCTGGACATTCCCCGACACAGCCACATCTCCGTACACCTGAGAAACCTGCACTGGCTCCCCGTCAGCAAGAGAATCCCGTTCCGACTCCTCACCCACGCACACAAAGCTCTCCACAACCAAGGCCCAAGATACCTCAACGACCGCGTGACCTTCTACACTCCCACCCGTCAGCTTCGATCAACCAGCCACGCCCTCGCCGCTGTCCCCCGCATCCGAAGAGCCACAACAGGAGGAAGATCCTTCTCCTACCTGGCTGCCAAGACGTGGAACTCCCTCCCCATCCACCTCCGCCTGACCCAAGACCACCTCTCCTTCAGGAAGCAACTTAAGACCTGGCTGTTCGAGCAGTAGCGGACCCCCCTCCCCCAAGCACCTTGAGACCCTCCGGGTGAGTAGCGCGCTATACAAATGCTTGATTGATTGATTGATTGATTGATTGATTGATTGATTGATCCCATGCCAACCAGAAACCCAATTTTTAACAGCATGCATCGCCCTTTTACAAGGAACACCCTGATTTAGGTGTTTCTAATTCAAATTACCAAGTCCCTCATCAGATTAACATTTTACGGTTTCAAGTCAGTTACATTATATCCAGTTTAAAGAAGTAATGGTAAGCAATATCACCGAGGTCTGTGGCCTTCTGTTAGTTTCCTGCACTTGTTATTCTTCCACACTTGCATACTTTTTGCTTGAGAAATTTATAGTAACCGTAACACACAAGCATTTTGTAAACAAGTACATTGCTTAGCCTTTTCTTGTGAGTTCTGTGAAACATTGCACGGATAACTCAGAAGCATTTTGAGTGTGGGCACATATTTTGTGTAGCTTTTTCTTGCAAATGATTTAGCACCAATATGAAATGAACAAAAAAAATCAAAAAGAATTACAAATATCAAAAGGAAGCACTGCTTGTGCTGGTAGTCTGAATGTTTTTGTGATTTATGTGAGAATTATTTCGAGTTTGAGAGGGAAAATAGGTGTTACTTTGAAAACTGTCTATATACAGGTATCCATCCAAGGTATCACCAGTCCCAAAACAATGTTAGAAAACATGATAGCTTTTCACAAGACAATAATTATATATTTTAATACATTTCAAAATAACTACAGAGGATCACAGCAATACCAGCCATTTAGACTTTGACATGCAAATCAAAATATGCAGGCATCTCATTAGCCTGCACTCAACCACGGTGCTGTTTTGCAATCGTAAACTTGATAATTTATAACGGAGGCATATTGAAAAGAGGCATGCTCGATCATGTGTGTGTTGATGGTTTGTGTGATATACCTGGTAAACATCGAAGCCACCTCACAATAGACAATATGGCACATCGTAGCTGTCTGGGATGTAAATGAAGTGTTCTGTGCAAAGATTTCACCCCGTTAGGACCAGTTTAAGAACCAACTACAGAAAGCAGCAACTGAAAGATGACACACATTTTTAGTACTTTTTGATCTATTATAGCTAGAAACTTTTTTTTGTTAAAATCTGCAGATTAAGCAGCAGATGACAGATTATGCGGCAAATTCATAATGATGTGAAAAAAGGCACCCTCAGAATTACACAATACTAGTTGCCCTGGTTAGAAGGCATATTTATGCTTAGATGTTTGGGTGTGCCTCTTGGTGCCGTTTCCAATAGTTCCAAACCCATGAAAGGGGCAGCTGTCCTGAAGTGATTGTAAAGTCTGAATAAAGGCAAGAAAATCCTGTTCATAAACATATCAGCCATCATGAGAAGTGCTGTTGTTTTTCTGCCTCTTCCTGGCATTCTCTATCTGTCTTTCGTCTGCAAATGTATTTCTCTGTCTTTTCCCACGGCTTTCTCTCCTGTGTCTCTCTCCTTTTATCTTTCGCTGTCCCTTTATTTTTATCCTGTTCTCTCACTCCCCCTGACTTATCTTTGCAGCTTGCTGTCTCTCTCACATCCCCTTTTCTCTTTCTCTGACTTTGTATGCATCTGTCTTTTTTTCTTTCGGTTCCCTCTATCCATGTCTTTCTTTCTCCTCATCTCTCCTTGCCCTCGGACGTTCTTATTATCTTGGACAAATTCCAAATGTTTTCAAACGCTGCACTTAATCTTTGCAGCCTGCTTTGCAAACTGGAAAGTTTCAGAAGCGAAATTGTTTGAATGGGCTTGTCAGTTCTCAATGTAGTCCGCTGTGCATTTTTATTACTGCCATCTGACCCTGCATCCACACGGTCAGTGGACGCTTCATCTTCTTAAATCTCAACTATGCTTTTCTCTATTTATAAATGTTGGATCGAAGTCATCCTCTTCCCTCCCATATCACACTAGATCTTACCATTTGTACCTACTCACATATTCCACATACCAGACCTCCAATTAACTTCAACGTGAGAACCTTATGAAAAAGCTTCAAATATGTAGTCCGCTTTTGAAGGGATCTGAGAAATATTTGTTCCTTTTACTGAGTAAAAACGCCTGAGACAGCTGTAGACGTGGAAGGAATTAATTGTGAATTTATA